>NC_080079.1:15878231-16190504 GCF_949987535.1 Balaenoptera acutorostrata | reverse complement strand
AGAAGAAGGAAGAAGAGAGGGAGAGAGAGGAGTGGACTAACCTAGCTACTAATCAGGCCAAAGATTTTTATGTCTTTATTTTTCAAATCCTGCAGCCCTATGAGGTAGCAATCAGTATCCTCATTTTACAGATAAGGAAACCGAGAAATACAGGATCCCAAACTCTCTATCACCTTGTATTGAATATCTCTCTGCATAGATGGATAGATGTATGCGTATACGTATGTGTATCTATCTACCTACTACCTATCTACCTACCTACACTGAGATATAATCCACATGCCATAAAATTCACCCTTCTAAAAAAAGTGTACCATTCAGTAGTTTTTAGTATATTCACAGACTTGTGCAACCATCACCACTATCTAATTCAAGAACATTTCATCACCCCCAAAAGAAACTCCATACCCATTAACAGTCATTTCCCTCACCCCCCAGACACTGGCAACCACTGACAGACTTTCTGTCTACAGATTTGCCTGTTGTAGGAATCATATAATAGGCGGTCTTTTGTGACTAGCTTCTTTCACTTAGCATAATATATTCAAGGTTCATCCATGCTGTAGCAGGTATCAGGGACTTACTCCTTTTTACTGCTGAATAATATTCCATTGTATGGATAGTGTACATCTTGCTTAACTCATATTTACGATGAGGCCATTTTTGCAGTTTATCATTAAGCTATATTTTAAATGAGGAAAGGTGACCAGTGTCCCTATATTGGAACCGCCTCCCAGGCTCTTCCTGACTCTCCATTGAGCTCTGGGGAGTCCTAGACCAGAGCTCGGTGAAGAAAGCAAGCTCCCTCACTTGAGACAGCACCATCCATCAACAGTATTCTCCACGGGCCATGCCAGGTGCCCTGTGGAGCCTCCAGCTGAGTAAAGGAGACAAGGGAGAATGAGGCAGGACGGTGTGGAAACAATACAACAGACTCTATGAGCAGGGTCCCTGACCTTTGGTGACATTTTACATGGGTAAAAAGGAAACCAAACAAGCAGCAAATGTTTACTGTCCTGAAAATAGATATAACAGGGCCACTAATGAGATACTTTCCCCATTTCACCAGGAATGGTAAATTTTGGTCCTTCTGTAAGTTATTTTGGGAGGCAAATTAATTACTTGTTTTCTGCAATGATTACTGCCAGATGGATCGTGAAGCAGCATGTGTGTAGGTGTGTGTTCCTATCTTCTGAGAACTGAGAGACCTGGCTTCTAATTGGGTTCTGTTACCAATCAGCCCCCAGGTCTCTGGCGCTCAGCAGCTTCATCTGTAGATGGAGGTCAGTAGGAACTGCTTTCATCACTTTACAGGCCTGTTGTGAGGATTAAATATTTATGAGATCATTTGTAAATGTGAAATATATCATACAAAAGCAGGCTATTGTGGTGGTTCACTGTCCACCGGGGCAGAGACCATCTCAACCAAGACTACAAATATTACTTGATTCTTTTCCTTTCCCTGATCCTCAAAAATATTTGGGTCCAAAATTAAGGGGAAGGAGGCATGAATGAATTCCTGGGAGTGCAGTGAGAATGAGAAGAATGAAATTAGTTTTCTGCATGAACACAGCTTGTTAGTCTTGCTTGCATTTATATGACATACATAGAACAAGAAAGGGGGGACTTCACCATTCAGTCTGTCTTTGCAAATTACATCTTCGATGGTGACAAAAATATTATCTGCCATGCAAGTGCCCTGGGACAGCCTATGTTTCCTCTCACTAGGTAACAGTTTAGCCCAGAACAAGATCTACTCATTGCTTGTGGCTGTTACAGCAGAACATGCTTAAAATACCTACAGCAAAAGGAAGGAAGGGGACAAGGGCCTCCAATTTATAACGTGAATTAGTTTCGCAGGAACATCATAAACATTTGTCCTTGGGCTTTATGAAAAAGGAGTTTTAATCAAAAAGTAAAAAAAAGTAAAAACAAAACAAGGTAAAACAAAACAAAGCCATCGGTTTTAATCTTTTGGAGAATCAAGGGAAAGGATTTGCTGACTCATGTTGTGATTCCATTTCCTACACTGCAGGGGTAGAGCAGGAGGGGTCTAAAGCCAGTCTAAGTCCTGTCTTTTCATCCAAGGCTTCCAAGTTAACAGATAAAGACAGGACGGTGTTGCCATAGGTATGAATGGAATGGCACTAAGGGGGCTGGAGGATTGGCCCTGGGCCACATTTGAGGGTCTCTCTCTTACATCACGAGGCATTCAAATTCTGACAGACCCTGTCATACATTCTTCCCAGGAGAGCACAAGTGGCACAGTAAACACCAAACCACAGAAAGACGTGGGCTACCAGCCATTCTGGAAAGACAGGAGGATTGATTTCCTGGGTGTGGCGACCTGAGGAAGAAGGCCAGGGAAAGACTAGGAGCCCAGCCCTCCGCTGGGAGGAATGCAGATACACCACGGGCCTTTGTCTCTGGGGCCAGAGCACACAGGAGGCTGGGCACACAGCCGGCCAGGTGCCTGCTGAGGGTGGCAATGTCTGCAGAGCCAGACAACCCTAAGAGCACTGGTCTTGAAGGAACCCAGGAGCGCTCGGTAAACACTGAGCTCCCTGGGGGAAGGGGGTTGTGCAAGAGAACAGACTAAGAGAAGTCAAGTCCAGCCTCGGTCTGCAGATGGAACAGCCCAGGACAGGGAAGGGGGCGGACATGGGACGGGCCCTTTTCCTTTACCCTCCAGAATTCTGTGTCTAGTTTGACATTGGCTTTTTTTTTTTTTTTTTCTGTACTGCATTCATTTTGCAACTATTTTGTTGCTGCTTTCTTTCTTGGGAAAGTTGGCAGGTAACAACCTGAACCCAGGAAAGGAAGTTTCTTGGAGTCAGAGATCTCCTAGGACCATCCACCAAAGATGGAAGGAAATTCATACCAAAGGGATGTCCCCAACGTCTATTGACATCTGTGCCCTAAGTCTGAAGTCTCACGTCATGTCCTGTTACCACTAAGCTGCTAAAGCAGAAGGGAGCTGGGTGGGGGGAGGGAAGGGAAGTAAGGACCAGGAGGAGGAAGGTTGCTTCAGAGAAGAGTTTAGAGGTGGAGATGGTATCGGCACACTCCAGTGTCTCACACGAATCTGCTTCTGGACTTCTTAGTTAGGAGGCAGGTTGTAAACATCTTCAGAATGCTCCTGAATTTCTAGGTTAATTAGCATAAGCTCTAAAATATGTGCCACTTATAGCAAAATATGTGCCACTTATCTTGCTATAAGTTTTTACAAAACTGAAAGCAAGCTAATGACAAATAAAACTACAGTCTGAGTGTATGCCACATGCTGAGTGTTACAGGCCAGTTTCCAGAAAATCTCTCCAGAAAAAAAGAACTGCTGGCTCTGACCACTTAGATCTAAGACATGAGAATTACAGAACTCAGATCCTTAGAACCAAAGTAACTTTAGGAGTCAAGTGGTCCAAGTCTTGGATTTACATATATATATATATATATATATATATATATATATATATATATATATATATATATATATATATTTTTTTTTTTTTTTTAAAGGGACTGGGGCATACACCTTAGCTGGAGGATTCAGTTGCCTTTTTTTTTTTATTTTTTATTTTTTATTTATTTTTGGCTGTGTTGGGTCTTCGTTTCTGTGCGAGGGCTTTCTCTAGTTGCGGCAAGTGGGGCCCACTCTTCATCGCGGTGTGCAGGCCTCTCTTGTTGCGGAGCACAGGCTCCAGATGCGCAGGCTCAGTAGTTGTGGCTCACGGGCCCAGTTGCTCCGTGGCATGTGGGACCTTCCCAGACCAGGGCTCGAACCCATGTCCCCTGCATTGGCAGGCAGATTCTCAACCACTGCGCCACCAGGGAAGCCCTACATATATATTTTTAATGCTTGTATTTAAAGAAGAAACTGAGGCTCAAAGAAATTGAGTGAGCTGCCCAAGGTCACATAGCTGTGATTTCCAGATCCAAGAGTAAATCCCTGATTTCCTATCCCCTGGAGCCCTTTTCATTAAAACACATGAAGGCTCTCCTCCCCACTCCCTCAAGCCAATGTAATGGGTAGGGCTTATGATATTAAGGAATAACGGAGAGAGAAGTTTAGAACAGGGTAGAGTTTCAGAGGTTACATGTCACTCCTTTTACCTGTGAAATGAAGATAGTCTCAAAGAGGCTAAACGATCTGTCCAAAATCACTCAGGAATTAGTGACATAGCTGAGCCTGGAGCTTCTTGATCATCGTCCAGGGACCCTCCTCCTTCTCAAATCTCCCTCCAGTGTCTGCTGGTATCTCAGGTAAAACCACACCCAGAGAAGTGGCCTTAGGACACCTCCGATGCTTAGCGAGGGTTCAATTAAAACCACACCAGAAAAAACTGAAACCATTTCCACTAAGATCAGGAACAAGACAAGGTTGCCCACTCTCACCACTATTATTCAACATAGTTTTGGAAGTGTTAGCCACAGCAATCAGAGAAGAAAAAGAAATAAAAGGAATCCAAATCGGGGGCTTCCCTGGTGGCGCAGTGGTTGAGAGTCTGCCTGCCAATGCAGGGGACACGGGTTCGAGCCCTGGTCTGGGAAGATCCCACATGCCGCAGAGCAGCTAGGCCCGTGAGCCACAATTACTGAGCCTGCGCGTCTGGAGCCTGTGCTCCGCAACAAGAGAGGCCGCGACAGTGAGAGGCCCGCGCACCGCGATGAGGAGTGGCCCCCACTTGCCACAACTAGCGAAAGCCCTCACACAGAAATGAAGACCCAACACAGCCATAAATAAAATAAATAAATAAATAAATAAACTTTTTTTAAAAAAAAAGGGATCCAAATCGGAAAAGAAGAAGTAAAGCTGTCACTGTTTGCAGATGACATGATACTATACATAGAGAATCCTAAAGATGCTACCAGAAAACTCCTAGAGCTAATCAATGAATTTGGTAAAGTAGCAGGATACAAAATTAATGCACAGAAATCTCTTGCATTCCTATACACTAATGACGAAAAATCTGAAAGTGAAATTAAGAAAACACTCCCATTTACCATTGCAACAAAAAGAATAAAATATCTAGGAGTAAACCTACCTAAGGAGACAAAAGACCTGTATGCAGAAAATTATAAGACACTGATGAAAGAAATTAAAGATGATACAAATAGATGGAGAGGTATACCATGTTCTTGGATTGGAAGAATCAACATTGTGAAAATGACTCTACTACCCAAAGCAATCTACAGATTCAATGCAATCCCTATCAAACTACCACTGGCATTTTTCACAGAACTAGAACAAAAAATTTCACAATTTGTATGGAAACACAAAAGACCCCGAATAGCCAAAGCAATCTTGAGAATGAAAAATGGAGCTGGGGGAATCAGGCTCCCTGACTTCAGACTATATTACAAAGCTACAGTAATCAAGACAGTTTGGTACTGGCACAAACACAGAAATATAGATCAATGGAACAGGATAGAAAGCCCAGAGATAAACCCACGCACATATGGTCACCTTATCTTTGATAAAGGAGGCAACCATATACAGTGGAGAAAAGACAGCCTCTTCAATAAGTGGTGCTGGGAAAATTGGACAGGTACATGTAAAAGTATGAAATTAGAACACTCCCTGACACCATGCACAAAAATAAACTCAAAATGGATTAAAGACCTAAGTGTAAGGCCAGACACTATCAAACTCTTAGAGGAAAACATAGGCAGAACACTCTATGACATACATCACAGCAAGATTCTTTTTGACCCAGCCCCTAGAGAAGTGGAAATAAGAACACAAATAAACAAATGGGACCTAATGAAACTTAAAAGCTTTTGCACAGCAAAGGAAACCATAAACAAGACCAAAAGACAACCATCAGAATGGGAGAAAATATTTGCAAATGAAGCAACTGACAAAGGATTAATCTCCAAGATTTACAAGCAGCTCATGCAGCTCAATAACAAAAAAACGAACAACCCAATCCAAAAATGGGCAGAAGACCTAAATAGACATTTCTCCAAAGAAGATATACAGATTGCCAACAGACACATGAAAGAATGCTCAACATCATTAATCATTAGAGAAATGCAAATCAAAACTACAATGAGATATCATCTCACACTGGTCAGAATGGCCATCATCAAAAAATCTAGAAACAATAAATGCTGGAGAGGGTGTGGAGGAAAGGGAACACTCTTGCACTGTTGGTGGGAATGTAAATTGATACAGCCACTATGGAGAACAGTATGGAGGTTCCTTAAAAAACTACAAATAGAACTACCATACGACCCAGCAATCCCACTACTGGGCATATACCCTGAGAAAACCATAGTTCAAAAAGAGTCATGTACCAAAATGTTCATTGCAGCTCTATTTACAATAGCCAGGACATGGAAGCAACCTAAATGTCCATCGACAGATGAATGGATAAAGAAGATGTGGCACATATATACAATGGAATATTACTCAGCCATAAAAAGAAATGAAATGGAGGTATTTGTAATGAGGTGGATGGAGTTAGAGTCTGTCATACAGAGTGAAGTAAGTCAGAAAGAGAAAAACAAATACAGTATGCTAACACATATATATGGAATGTAAGGAAAAAAAAAAAAAAAGGCCATGAAGAACCTAGTGGCAAGACGGGAATAAAGACACAGACCTACCAGAGAATGGACTTGAGGATATGGGGAGGGGGAGGGGTGAGATGTGACAGGGTAAGAGAGTGGCATGGACATATATACACTACCAAATGTAAAATAGATAGCTAGTGGGAAGCAGCCGCATGGCACAGGGAGATCAGCTGCGTGCTTTGTGACCACCTAGAGGGGTGGGATGGGGAGGGTGGGAGGGAGGGAGATGCAAGAGGGAAGAGATATGGGAACATATGTATATGTATAACTGATTCACTTTGTTATAAAGCAGAAACTAACACACCATTGTAAAGCAATTATACTTCAATAAAGATGTTTAAAAATAAATAAATAAATAAATAAAACCTGTTGAGATAAAAAAAAAAAAAACACCACACCAGAGCTCCAGCCTTCACCAGGATGATACTTGTGTAATTTCCCAGGTTTACTGGACTGGTGGCCCCCCCCCAAAGATATATCCACATCAAATCTCTGGAACCTGTGAATGTTTGGAGAAAGGGTCTTTACAGATGTAATTAAGCTAAGGATCTTGAGAGGAGGGAATCATCCGGAATGATCCGGGTGGACCTCAAATCCAATGACAAGTGACCTTCTAAAAGAAAGGCAGAGGGAGGTTTGACACAGAGAGGAGAGGACACAGAGGGGAAGGCTCTGTGGAGATGGAGGCAGGGATGAGGGTTATGCAGCCACAGCCACTAGGAGCTGGAGAGGCAAGGAAGGACCCTCCCCTAGCCTTTGGAGGGAGCACAGCCCCTGTCGACACCTCAGTTTGGGACTTCTGGCCTCCAGAACTGTGAGACAATAAGTTTCTGCGGTTTTAAGCCACCACTGTTACAAAAGACACAGGGAACTAATAATACATTTATAATCTCTATGGATAAAATCAATCAGAAACATAACCAAAAAAATCAAAGATCACAGAATGGATAGGCAAACTGTGGTACATCCACACAATGGAATATTATTCAGCCTGAAAAAGGAAGGAAATACTGTCACATGCTACAACATGGATGAACCTCGAGGACATTATACTAAGTGAAATAAGCCCATCAGTGGAAAACACACATACTGTATGATTCCACCTATATGAGACACTCAGAGTGGTCAAATTCATAGAGACAGAAAGTAGAGTGGTCACTGCCAAGGACTGTGGCGAGAGGGGAATGGGGAGTTACTGTTTAATAAGTACAGATTTCAAAGTCATAAAGAGTTATGGAGATGGATGGTGGTGATGGTTGCACAACATTATGAATCTATGTAATACACTGAACTGTACACTTAGAAATGGTTAAGATGGTACATTTTATGTTATGTGGATTTTACCATAATGTTAAAAACAGAAAAGAAAAACACCCCAAAAAGCAAGGATTACAGTATTTACAACAAATCCAGAATCATCATTGCTTTACCTACAGTGGGTCAGAGAATAAAAGGCAGAGGGAGGAGGGCAGAGTTTTGTGCTGGGAACCCAGCCAGGCTGACTCACGAGCTGTCACATGTCAGCTGTTCACTGTGCAGCACATTTTTCTAGATCACACACCCATCTGAGGGGGATGGCACGCCCACTGGCTGGGTCTTGAATCTGCCCAGAACCAAGCTGCAACCTGCTCCCTAAAGCCCCACCTCTGCGGGTCTGTGTGGAAAGCGTCCCAGGCTTCGTCCTCATCAATGGCCCTCACGGAGGCCTGAAGCCAATTGGGTGAGGGGCCCTCACAGCCCCTGAAAACACTGGAATACTCGGGCCTCCAGGGAGAAACCAGAGTAAGCAGATGTGTCTTCAAAACAGCATCTAGTTTTACTGTAGATATTCCTTCCTACAGCTGTTGAACTAAATCTGAAGATAATCAACACCCCTCACCAGCCCTTTTGCCTCCCCAACTCTTCTCAGGGGACATAGTCCCATATTTGGCCTGAAGAGATAGCTGCTTCCATCCACGCTGTCTACAAATGTGGTGCTCAAGCTGGGGGCTGCGTTCACTGTCTTCCCGCCTCTCTTGCTATAGCTAAACATCTTGGAAATAGTTCTGGTGTTTTAGTTATTTGTTTATTATTGAATTAGAATCGACAGACAATATTCTATTAGTTTTAGGAGTACAACATAGTGATTCGGTATTTTTACACATGGTTCATCACAGTAAGTCTACACTCCATCTTGTTTTAAAATGAAATTTCCTAATTGCTCCCAACTCTACAGGTTTATTTCAGACCTGTGCAGCAGATCAAACTTGGGAAGCCAAGGAAATTCTGTAAGGCCCCACTCAGGGCTCCTCACTCTGTGGAGGGACAAGGGGCACATTCAGAGGACAGGCGAGGACTACTGTACTTTGTGTCTTGGGATGAGACTGCTGGATTTTAAGCTACCCTCTGGATGGGTCACATGCATCTTCTCCAATAGCTTTCCTAGGGATGTGCATCACCCTGGGCCCCAAACCCAGCCTTGAAGTATCCTTGGGCTGGCAATAAAAGCCTTATTGGAAAGGCCATGAAAACTCCTCCTCGTCCCCCGGCTGTGTGTGTGTGGTGGTGGGCATCTACTTCTCAGGTGTCACTCCAGCTAGTGCCACCACTGTTTGGTGTCCAAAGCTCTCCTAACTGGCCTCCCTGTCTCCACCATTTTTTTAAAAAATTGAGGTGAAATTCACATAACATAAAATTAACCATTTTAAAGGGAACAATTCTGTGACATTTAGGACATTCACAAGGTTGTGCAACCACCACCTCTATCTAGTTCCAAAACATTTTCATCGCCCCAAGGGGGTACCAATAAGCAGCTACTCCCCATCCCCCGTCCCTACCCCGAACTCCAGGCAACCACCAATCTGCTTTCTCTCTCTAGGGGTCGATCTCCTCTGGATATTTCATCTAAATGGAAGCATACAGTGTGTGGTCTTTCATGACCGGCTTCTACCACTTGGCATAATGTTTTCAAGGTTCATGCATGTTGTAGCCTGTATCAGAATTCTTTCCTTTTAAAGGCTGAACGATATTCCATTGTCTATATATACTACATTGTGTTCATCCATCCATGGACTCCTGGGCTGTTTTCCCTTCTGCCCAGGAGTCCATGGTGGGAGCAGAGCTGCCGTGAACATGGGGGCACACGCATGCATTTGAGGACACCCACCTATTCTTCACACAACAGTCTGATCCAGCCACATGACACTCTAGCCACAATCACTTCAACGCTTTGCACCACTCTTAGGGTAAAGCCAAACTCCTGAATGTGACTTTCGAGGTCCTCACGCTCGGGCCCCTCCCATTCCTCCAGCATCATCTCTCTCAGCCGTGCTCCTGCCCAAATGACTTTGTTTCTTGGGTGTGCTGTGCTTGTGCTTGCCTCTGAGCCTCTGCCATTGCTGTTCCTTCTTCCCGAAACACCCTTCCCCTGAGTCAGAGGCAACCGCATTGACAACACGCACTTCCTTATCTCCCAAATCCGATTAGCTGGACTAGGTCCCAGCACAGAGCCAACATCAGCCCCCCTCTGCACTTCACGGACAGGAAGGCATTGCAGAGCTTGCTGTGGGATTAAGGAAGGCTACCCCAAACTTGGTGAAATCCCACAGAAGCTGCCCAGTGACACCTTGGGGGACTCTCGGATTCAGTCCTGGGTCCCTGAAACATATACTGCTGGGAAGTTTGAATGAGGTGAAGTGGATTCAGTGCCCTGGTGTCTTGCTGAAGCGATGTGACAAGTTGTTCAGCTACCTTCCAAGGACTCCACCGGGCGTCCTGACTCACCTCTGCTCAGCGCACGTTCTCCGCCCTGAGACGCGGGACGGGTGTGAGGCAATCTCTACTTCTTCCATGGGAATGTGCTAACACCCCACAGGCCTACGAGAAGCCAGGCAGTGACTCTCTGACCTCTGGCCTCATGTCCACAGGTGGCCCCGGCCCAGGAGGAGCTCGGCTCAGCCCAGAGGCAGAAGCTGGTGGGGCCGCTGCTGAGAAAGCAGGAACCACGCTCCCTGGTGCAAGGCAGTCACACCTGAACTTGACAGGCTTCGGCTCAGCCTGGACCACAGGGCGTTCTGGGTCACACAGGATGTGGTTCTCTAAGGGTGGGGAAGTCTACGCCCTCACCTCCAATGACTCTTTCTTCTCTTAGCTTCAACGTGGAGCTTCTGCTCCCTGAGTCTGTACACTCCCACGTGTACACACAAGGGCACACACGTGTACACGCACACACGGACATGCGGGCACGCATACGCACAGGTGTACCACCCACACGCATGGCTCTAGCACGCTCTTCATTTCCTCTTTTCTGACTTCTAAAAAAAAGAACAGTTTAATATAACCTTTCCTACTACATAATTCCTAACAGACTCTTTTTCATTCTTTTTTTCCCTCAAATTCCCCATCCTTCCAATTTGCACACGAGCACTCAGTAGGCACTGCCTGAGAAGACAGCACCACACAGTAGGTCTCTAAGTGATTCGTCATCTACAACTACTCTTTCCTCCACATGTGAGAAGAAGATGGAAAAAAATGGGAAAAGAGACCCCCGTGTATTTTCCAGGGCCTTGAGGAAGATGACGGGCGCTTTGAGGGAAGTCCGTCTGTCACTTACCTCCAGGACCTTGCCGGTGATAAACTGGTGGCAGGCTTCACATTTCACCCCGAAGAGCCCCTGGTAGTCCTTTTCGCAGTACGGCGCTCCATCCCTGCAGGACAAAGAGCGTCAGCTCCCGAGAAGGCCGAGGGCAGGAAAGACACCCAGACCCCATTTCTCTCTGCCCTCCTGCACAGAACGGTCGCAGAAGCTGTTTCTCTCCCACCCAGCACTCACGTGTCTGGAGACCTGGTCAGACAGGGTCAAAGCCCACAAAACCAAATGATCCAGGGAGAACGCTGAGGTTCTCCAAGCCACGTGGAAATAACAGCCAAAGGGTTACGGCTGCTGATTCCTGGACCGCCTCAGACCTAACTAGCAAAAACCTGGAGTCTCTCTCTCTTGCAGCACCAGGCCAGATGGGCTTCAGCTGTGGTCCCAGGGTCCCTCTTCCTCATCCCCTCTCATTCAGCCTCCTGCAACCTCCTTCATTTCCCTCAGGACACAGTGAAAAATATCATGTTCTATGTGTGCCACCGCACGGAAGAGTTAAAACGTGCCACTTCAGACAGCCCAGTTACCTAGCGCTGCACAGACGTCAGTGTTAGAGGCCGCGCATTTCTCTCTTCTTACTTTGGCTGTGCATCAGAATCACCTGTGCAGTTTCTCCCTTTCTAATACTGGTGTTTGCTTCACCCCAGACCTGCAGAATTGGATTTCTAGGGGGTGGGGCCTAAGCTACTTCTTTTGTTTGTTTCACTATATTCCTGCGTTAAATTCATTAAAATTTTTTTTGAATAGGTGCTGGTTGGAGACCATTTTTTAAAGTGGATAGGGGACAATTTTCCCTCACTGCTACTGGACCCTCCCCCCACTCCATGCTCATTATTTCCTCCTTAATTTTTTTTTTTTTTTTTTGGCCTGGTTGCACGGCATCTGGAATCTTAATTCCCTGACCAGGGATCAAACCCCGCGCCCCCTGCAGTGGAAGTGCGGAGTCTTAACCACTGGACCACCGAGGAAGTCCCTCCTCCTTAATTTGAAAGGTAACCACTGTAACTAGTTTTTGCAGGTTACATTAAACAAAAACAAAAACTTCACCTGCTTTATTATCTACACCAGCATCTGACTCTAATGAACCTATTCCCTGGTGGTCCTAATGGGCTCTGTGCCTAGACCCTGAGTGGTTTTTTTTGGGGGGGTGGTGGTGTCTACAAATATGTCTGAGACCTGGAAGGAGGGTAAAGGTTTACTAGTTCCAAATAGGAAAAAAAAATTAGCAAAAGTAAAATTACTAAATGCTTAATTGGTTACAACATACAGCCTACCGTTATGTCAGCTTCATTGTTACATTAGGCAATGATGAATATTTCATTAAACTTATAGTAGGCAACAACAGAAGAATAAAATTCTCTTCAAAAGTTTTATAGCAAAAAGTTCATATTGATTGTGGGATGTGAATGTTTTTCATTATGTCTGATGGGATGGGGTGGAGACCCGGAGAGCAGGGCCTACAGAGGGCCCAAGACGGCCCCATCCCTGCTGAAAGGATCCACGCCCCAGGCCCCAGTCTTACTTGCTGATGTACTCCCCGGTGAGGACCTTCCCGCAGGACTTGCATTTAAAGCAACCCAAGTGCCACTGCTTTTCCAGAGCCAGAAGCGCCTGCCCGTTCTTGATATCTCGTCCACAGCCAGCACAATCTGGAAAAAAGCAGCCACCAGTGGTTACTTCTCGTTTGTTTTGCTAAATCCAAGCATGCAGGCCTGCTCTGAACCCCAGTGTGCACCCACCACACCCTCAATAAATATTTACTTAAGCACAATTTCATTCCGCGTTCTCTCCCTGCACGAAACCTTCCCCAGCAGACTCGCAGGCCCCATCCTCACACAGGATGGGAACGTCATAAACCTCCGTGGATCCAAGGGCATGGAGGTCCTTCATCAGTTTATTTCCTTGGGGGCGATTTAGATACCCTCTGAGCTCCAGCCGGCCCAGAGAATATTTAATTATAGCGTCTTGGCTGTGATTTTAAGAAAGCTCTCATCGGCCTTTATTAATTGAGGGCACGTGTGAGTAGCTAAGCACCCCTTGCTGGATGCTTCCCTAACACTACGTATGGGATTCTTGGAAGACTTCCCGTAAGTCTCATTTTTGTAAACAGGACTCTACTTCCTTATCAGCCTAAACCAGACTTCGGAAGATTTGTGATCATCAATTCAATGGCTCTTAATTCCTTAGCTTTCGATTCTCCGTGACAGGCTCCTGTGAAGCAGATAGAGGAGCACGTGTTTCTTCATGGTAAAGAGTGTGGGCCCTGGAATGAGACGACCTGGTTCTGCACCCCAGCTCATGTTGGCTAGCCACGTGACCCAGGCCGGTTCTCCCCTTTTCTAAGTCCTGGTTTCCTCATATGAAAGCCAGGATGCTATTAGTGCCTGTCTCAAGTTCTCTGATGAGGAATCAATGAAATAAAGGACTTAGAGCTCTATAAACATTTGCTGTTATTACAATTGCCCTTATTCTGATTATTAAAAACATAGTTGTTAGGGAAATGGAATATTTAAGAGAACCCAGAAGAATGTACAGGCGTACCCCATTTTATTGTGTTTCACTTTATTGTGCTTCAAATATAATGCGAGTTGAAGGTCTGTGGCAACCTTACCTCAATCAAGTCTATTGGCGCCATCTTTTCAAAAACGTTTGCTCACTTCGTGTCTCTGTGTCATTTTGGTAATTCTCCCAATTTTTCAAACTTTTTCATTATTATTATGTTTGTTATGGTCATCTGTGATCAGTGATCTTTGATATTCCCGCTAAGACTCGTTGAAGGCTCAGATGATGGTTAGCATTTTTCAGCAATAAGGTATTTTCTAATTCAGGTATGTACATTGCTTTTTTACACAGAATGTTTTGCACACTTAATAGACTACAGAATGGTGTAAATATAACTTCCATACGCACTGGGGAACCAAAAAAGTTCATGTGACTCATTTTATGGCTGTATTTGCTTTAGTGTGGTGGTCTAGAACCGATCCCACCGAATAGGCAGTATCTCCGAGGTCTGCCTGTAAATTGGTACAACCTTTCTGTAAAGCAATTTCTGTAAAATCAACGTACCTGAGAAAGTGAAAGAAAGCACTGTTGGCACGTTGCTCATGATGTCCCCAACTGATCATAAAAAACACTCACGGAATAAAGAAATGTGCAGACAAGGCCTCTCGGTACACAAAACGATTACACACACCCCTTTTCTGACCACATCTGTGACTGCTGCTCCTGTACTAAGAATGACATTTCTAGCCTAACTTGAATTCTCTCTCCTTCTAGAAAAACTTCCCTAACAGTACCCAGCACAAGCCCAAATCCTATAAAAAGTTCCTCTAAATGTCATCCAGAGATAGCTCACAATTCTTCTCGTTTTTTCCCTTGCTGTGGTTTGTTAAGTACACTTGACTTTTTTTTTTATTGATTACAGGTGTGCTTCTGGTGACCTCTGGTCAGTGGGTATTTACATAACCTTTATATTCAGCAATTTCATGTCTAAGATTTTATTCTACAAATAAATTTGCAAAAGAGTGTGCATGTGAATGTATGTGTATGTCCAACCCCTGAAGAATATATATTCATCCTCTACCACATTTTTGTAACAATAAAACTGAAAATAGCCTATGTGGACATTAATGAGAAACTGGTTACATTGATTACAGTATGGTCAATAATGGAATACTACATACCACTGAAACGAATGAGGTAGATTTGTGTGCTGACATGGAAAGATGTCCAAAATAGATTGAGTAAAAAAAAAGCAAGCTGTAAAACAGTATGCATAACATAAGCTCATATTTTTTTATCACGAGAATGTAAAAAAATGCTGAGCAAAATATTTATAAAGTTAAAAGTATATCTACTATACAAGTTATGAATATTGCAGATTAGAATTTCTTTTAAGTATAGCCCATTATAAGCTGAGTGTGTATTATATGGTCACAAAGCGTTACATATTTTTTTTAAAAGCTGGGATTTACACGATTCGCAGCAACTCACCAAAAATCTTTCAAACGGGACCACTCATCTGGTAGTTTACTATAAAGATAAAAATGGGGCTTCCTTGGTGGCGCAGTGGTTGAGAATCTGCCTGCCAATGCGAGGGGACACGGGTTCGAGCCCTGGTCTGGGAAGATCCCACATGCTGCGGAGCAGCTGGGCCCGTGAGCCACAATTACTGAGCCTGCGCATCTGGAGTCTGTGCTCCGCAACGGGAGAGGCCACGATAGTGAGGGGCCCCGGCTTGCCGCAACTGGAGAAAGCCCTCGCACAGAAACGAAGACCCAACACAGCCAAAATAAATAAATTAATAAATTAAAAAAAAAAAAAGGAAGGCCATGATATTTGCTCATAAATACAATTTTTAAAGGTCAGGAGCACAATATGGATTTAAGATGAAGTGGCAGGTTTTAATCCAAGTGAACTGAAAATTTTCTTCATTCTTCTGATTAGATTATGCCCACTAGGTGGCAATAAGGATTTAAAATAATACGGAAGATGCTGGTTGACAGAATTCTTAAAGCAGAAAATAAACTTTAGAGATGGGTTTTCAATTCTACAACTGAAGACAGGCTCAAGAAGGTCGGTGGGGCTGTTTGGTATCTCCCCTGCATAGCACTGGGGTTGAGGGAGATCAAAGGTGCGGGGACGGCGAGAGGGCTGGCTTTAGGATTAGGAAGACTTGGGCTCTAATTCGGAAAAGTTATTCTCTCTGACCCCTCATTTCTTCATCTGGGAAATGCTGACCCACTTCTCAGGTTGCTGCGAGGAAGAAGAGAAACTCTGCATCGTGAAGTGCTTCATATAACACTTAGAATGCTTGGTACCTGTTGGGCGCTGCACGTGGTTCCCCTTTCCTTGGTAGGGGCTGATGGGACTAGAAACCAGGTTTCTTGATTCTGTCTTGCTCTTTTTATAAGCACATTAATGCCCAGATACCCCAGAGCTCTGACAGCAGCTGAGACAATTTGAGTGCAATAATGACCTCTCTGATCATTCTGCACTGAGGGCTTTGGTGAACCAGGCATCGTGTGAGCGTTTTATAGACATGGCATAGTTGTTTTGAAACGGTAGTTGTTTTTCACAATCTTTATTATTCCTCACAGTCATGGAGTCAAAGTGCCTTGCAGTCTGGAAGCCTCTGACCTCACAGGTGGTGTCCTGAACCTCTCAGATCCTCTACACCCTGCAGTGTTCCACGGAGGGCACATGTTCTTCAACTGATCTTGATTATGTTTCATGAAGAAGCATTCACCGAGTGTGACCACCTAGAGCCAGCCAGCTGGTGAAACTGGGCTGGAAGTAAAGGCTGGGGATGAGCCTCCTTCATCCCAAACCTTAAGACATAAATCAAGCAAATCAACAAAGATGGCCTCCTGGAAAGTAGGATACTGGCCCAGCTGATTCAAAGTATTCCAGTGTATTCCACAGAGGTTACACATTCATTCCTCTCTGGACAAAACTTTATACTCTCCTTAATCCTGATGTCATGCTGGGGAAAGTGGAAAAGATGCTGAGATAAAAAGATTTGTGCTGATGGTTTGTGTCTCCTATGCTCATTCCAACTAAGCTCTTTTATAAAGAACAAAATGTCCTCGTCTCTATCTTCATGTTTTTCAGCTGTTGAGAAAATTGTTTCCACATCACTGAAGCAGCTGCTGATAAATATAGAAAGCTGGTGATTGGCACTGGAATTACTGCCAAAGTCAGAAATAGGTGAATATGGAGCAGCATCAAGGAAATCAAACCCTCTAGCAACTCGCTGGTCTTCTATCAGGGATGCACAACGACCAAATGTGAAAACAGAAGAAAACTACAACAGCCTTAAACACTCTGCCCCCAAGCCTTTCATTCTTGGCACCAGGAGCCAAGAGAAAAGCAGGGATTTGGCTACTTATGTCCAAGTTAAACTAATATCCATGTACACACCTGGTTCCATATTTATATCATTTTGTTCAAAGTTAATAAATATCCTTGAGAATAGGGATCCTGTCTGTCTCCTTTAATCTCACTCTTTTTTTTTTTTTTTCTTTTCTGGCATAGGGCCATGGACACCTGGGCTTCAAAAGTACTTAAGTTGAAGAAGGTGACAAATGGCTCTCTGGAAGGAAACCTGTGTTCTCATGATGTTAAGAAAGATGTCATCACTTGGGCTGCCTTTAAGGTCCTGTCAGCCTGGATAGCTATGTTCTTTTTAAGAACGATTTCTGCCTTCCTAGAATTTCCCATTTGGAAAGGGTAAGAGCCAAAAAGATGTCTTACTCTGTGAAGATGATTTTCTGGAACAGAAGGCTGAGAAATGGAGCTACAGAAAAGGGAACTTCGTGGTAACTGAATTCCCAATCATCCCTGCCTTCCCAGGCTTCTGTTATGTCTAGAACCATCAGTGGAGGTGGAAGCTGCCATTCACAGTAGCCACCCATCTGCAACCAAAGCTTCTAGAATATGGAATGGGACTTTTCCTAGTGTCTTGAAATTTTGGGCTATGTATCATCTTAGAGCTGAAAACAATGATGATAAAGTTTCTGTCTTCCAGGGCAGGTGGCTAGGAATATCCTTGCCGGATTTACCAAAAGATAGTAGAATCTACCTGATGACTCTCAACCCCTACTGCCTCCCTACCTCTGAAATCAGAAATTCACAAAGGCCTAGAGGAGAGTGGGCAGGGAGCTGTCCACACAGCAGGAATGGGGTGTTCCCTCCCCTCTGCTGTGAGAGGGATTCGAGGACCCCGGGAGAGGGGGGGACCAGCCTCCCGCTCCCCACCTGGATGTTTACTGAGTGGGGGTGCTCAGGCCCTGGTGCTTCTGTGGATCCATGAGGAGCTTGATGTTAGAGTTCTTGGGACAAATTGACCGGACTGTCCTGGAGCTTGGTAGCGTTCATGAACGAAAAGTCTGGAGCCTGCTAAGTCTGGAAGATCTGGAAGGCAGGAAGCCGGCTGGAGCCCCTCCTCTTGATGGCAGGCTAAGGAGAAGACAGAAGTGGGAGAGCTGTGCATGGCCACCATTTGGCTCACTGGGGATGCACTTGTGTCCTGTGGCTGATACCCACGCCCAAGCATCTTGAATGAACCCACCTGAGAAAGCTGCCTGCCAGGCATTAGTAAGAGGTTATGAGGAGTAGGACCTGAGGCTGGGGAGGATGGAGGGGGTTTGTTGAAACAGGTTAGCCAGAAATTGTACACTTTTGTCAAGGAACTCAAAATGGGTCCTATTAAAAATTCTCCCTAGAGTTAGCTGAAAGACAACAGTTATAACACCTTGTCCTCTGTACCTCTAATCCCCCTCCCCTCTGCCCGGACTCCCAAGGAGCCACAAGCCGGACAGGAAGGAGTAAAGAAGTAGAAGAGGCTGTGCCCCCTCCTCATTGCAGGTCTCCTATTTGGGTCCGGCCTGAGCTGGGAAAAGGGTGCAGCTCTGATGTGGATGTGAGAATAAAGTTTTCGACTATACTGGACTTTTAAGAGCTGAAAGTGACCAGAAAGCTATGGGATCTGCCTAAGATGTTATTAAGGGTGAGAAAGGGAGCTCTGATAGAGGATAATAAAGGTAGCAACAGAAAAAAATAAGACTACTGTTTTGTCCCACTAGTGTTCTGGCCCATTCTATACGCTGACTGTACAACGCATAGGGATTAAGGACCTCAGGGGCAAAGAGACCTGGGGTCAAATTCCAGCTCTGACACGGAACCAAGGGACCTTGGGCAAGCTAGGTAACACTGGGCTTCAGTTTCTTCATTTGTAAAACGGGCAGATGAACAATACCTACCTTCTGGGGCTGTCATGAGAGTGGAGAGAACATGTGTGTAATCCCCCAGCAGAGTGTCGGGCACATGGTAAACAATCGATGTCTGTCCTCACGGCTGCAATAATCTCAGAAAACCTACATTTCATCTTCCCCTTAACAAATAACCAAGACCCACTGTGAGCCTCTGGAAAAGGCATTTTGGTTTCTCTGGTTCCACAATCATCATCGTCCTATTAACATTATTATTGTTGTTGTTATTATTCACGCTTTAACTTTGAAAAGATCTTGCATACGTTATCTCAGTCCTCCCTTGGGACTCCCGCTAACCTGGAGGGACAGCGATTATCCACACAAAATTCCAGAAGGACTTTGAAGATTTCTGGTGTGAAAGTTTCATTTTGCACACAGGACAGTAAGGCCCAGGGTGGGCCCAAGCTTTGCACAAGGTCACACAGATAAACAGCTCCCCATTAACTGCAGAGTGGAAATCGACAGTTCTCAAATGCACTTGAACATGAACCCAGGCCTTTACAGGGCTTTTCTGGGTTTAAAGCTCCAACCATGCATTTGTTCCCCTGGTCATTGCCTCTTCCGCTGTCAATGAGCAAAAACAGCCATCATGGAGCTGCAGCATGAGGTTCACTTGTGGGTACAGAGAATCATCGTGAAAATAATGTAAATCGTAGGAGGGACTAGAGAGAGACTTCACTCATTTAATTGATGCTTGCTGAGATACTGAGATGTTATAAAATGTCCATAGAGATTTTAAGTCAATTCAGAGTATTTGCTTCCTTTACTGTAAAGTTTTAAAAATTAAGAATAAAAATATCAAGTTTCACTATTGATACTGTTGCCCGTATAAGTTCCAGAAAATTCAAGCTTCCCCTGGAATCCCTCTTTAAAAATGAGAATAAAAAAAGAAACTCTAGTTGTCATCAACAAAGATTAGCACATAAGTTCATGGCTATACATGTGGATGAAAAATAGACACAAAATCATTTCAGATATAGGGGTGTTTTTTTTTGTTCCTGTTTCAAGACACTTCACTTACTATATACTGTTGAGTCTTTCACACTGAACTCATAACCAACAGCACTATAACGCATACCTGAAGGAAGCTTATGTCGCACACATATTTTCTCCATAAGACACCTCACCGCCTTCTGGGAACGAACAGTAGCCAGCACTTCATCACTACGTTTGCGGCATTTTAAGCAGTGAAATCAGCAACAAAAAGCACAAAAATATCATATAACCCAGCAATTTCACTCCTGGGCATATATCCAAAAGAACTGAAAGCAGGGACTGGAACAGATATTTGTACACCCATGTTTGTAGCAGCACTATTCACAATAGCCAAAAGGTGGAAAAAACCTGAGTCCATCAACAGATGAATGGACAAAGTGTGGTGTGTATATATATACAATGGAATATTATACAGCCACAAAAAAGAATGAGGTTCTGACACATGCCACAACATGGCTGAACCCTGAAGACATTGTGCCCAGTGAAATAAGCCAGACACAGAAGGACAAACACCACATGATTCCACTTATATAAAGTAATTAGAGTGGTCAAATTCATAGAGATGAAAAGTAGTACAAAAGTTACCAGGGGCTGGGGGGGGAGGGCAGAAGGGGGAGTTTGTGTTTAATGGGTACGGAGTTTCTGTTGGGAATGACGAAACAGTTTGAGATGTAGAGTGGTGATGGTTACACAATGTTGTGAACGTACTTACTGCCCCTGAATTGTGTACTTATGAATGGTTAAAACAATAAATATTATGTTATAAAATCTTACCACAATTTAAAAAAGCACAAAAATACAAAAAATGCTGCCCTAAATAGACCTCGAAGAGGACACATGTTTACAGTGTAAGAGCTGAAAGAAGAAGGCAGAGTGTCCCCATGTTCCAGGTCAGCTAGGAGCAGGTGAAGTTGGCTACTCACATTTTTCACAGCTCTGCGCTTGTCTGTGAATGACCAGAAAAGCATGGGAGTATTTTCTTTTTTTAATTTTAGAATTTTATTTATTTTTTATACAGCAGGTTCTTATTAGTCATCCATTTTATACACATCAGTGGATACATGTCAATCCCAATCTCCCAGTTCATCCCACCACCCCCACCCCCACCGCTTTCCCCCTTTGGTGTCCATACGTTTGTTCTCTGCATCTGTGTCTCTATTTCTGCCCTGCAAACTGGTTCATCTGTATCATTTTTCTAGGTTCCACATATATGCATTAATATACAATATTTGTTTTTCTCTTTCTGACTTTACTCTGTATGACAGTCTCTAGATCATCCACGTCTCTACAAATGACCCAATTTCGTTCCTTTTTTATGGCTGAGTAATACTCCATTGTATATATGTGCCACATCTTCTTTATCCACTCGTCTGTCAATGGGCATTTAGGTTGCTTCCATGACTTGGCTATTGTAAATAGAGCTGCAATGAACATTGGGGTGCACGTGTCTTTTTGAATTATGGTTTTCTCTGGGTATATGCCCAGTAGTGGTATTGCTGGGTCAGCACGGGAGTATTTGTTTTGGTGTTACAAAGAAATTTTAGCGAGTAGGCAAATTGGCAAACACAGAATCTGAAAATAACAGGGATGGACTGTATCTCAAGAATGAAGGAGGAGGCAGAGAGCAATGTCTGGCGACACAGAGAGGAATCCCAGTGGCGGGAAGACAGTTAGGCAGAGATCAAATCCCCCACCCCCATCTTCTCTCCATCTCCCCAGCGTTGTCTTTAAAGCCCAGCTATCTCTTTTTTGTCCCCTATGCAGAGTGATGTCTCTCATTGCAGGGAGAGGTCTCCCTGTCTTTGGGCATCTTGGGGGCAGGAGGCAAAGATGGGTCAACTATACTGGGAGGGCCAGAGCAGGGCTTGCCAGGGAGGGGGCTGCAGAGGAGATCAAGGAATTGATGGATGGGGAGAGAGCCATTGTTTCTGTTCTGACTGAATCAAAATGAATGAACCGGGCTTCCCTGGTGGCACAGTGGTTAAGAATCCACCTGCCAAGGCAGAGGACACGGGTTTGAGCCCTGGTCTGGGAAGATCCCACATGCCGCGGAGCAACTAAGCCCGTGAGCCACAACTACTGAGCCTGCGCTCTAGAGCCCACAAGCCACAACTACTGAGGCCTGCGCGCCTAGAGCCCATGCTCTGCAACGAGAGAGGCCACTGCAATGAGAAGCCTGCACACCGCAATGAAGAGTAGCCCCTGTTCACCGCTAGAGAAAGCCCGCGCACAGCAGTGAAGACCCAATGCAGCCATAGATAAATAAATTTATATTTAAAAAAATGAATGAACTAATTCTTTCCTCTTAGCATATATTTCTACCAACTCTCTTCGCAGCTCCTTCTCTTTTTCCCAAGCAGATTCTGGGCCACAGGTGACCTCTCTATCCATCTGAATCTGGGAATTGGATGACAGGAGGAACCCTCAGGAACTCCTGCTCCCCGAGCTGTCCCTGGGTGGACTCTGCCCTCTGGGTTTCCATCCAGCCCTGGGATGAATCAGATCAGAAGAACAGAGGGCAAGGAATCCACATGGCCCAAACGGGATCCAGAACCAGAAGCTGTCCTTGCTTTCCTGCTTGCAAATTAAAAAATAATAACAGGGGCTTCCCTGGTGGCGCAGTGGCTGAGAATCCGCCTGCCAATGCAGGGACACGGGTTCGAGCCCTGGTCTGGGAAGATCCCACATGCTGCGGAGCAGCTGGGCCCGTGAGCCACAATTACTGAGCCTGCATGTCTGGAGCCTGTGCTCCGCAGCAAGAGAGGCCGCGATAGTGAGAGGCCCGCGCACCGTGATGAAGAGTGGCCCCCGCTTGCCACAACTAGAGAAAGCCCTCGCACAGAAACGAAGACCCAACACAGTCATAAATAAGTAAATAATAAATAAAAATTAAAAAAAACAAAAAACAACTGAGCAGTTGGAAAGAGAGAAAACGAACATTCAACATTCCCCGTAGCCCCTGGGTAATTCATTTTTGCTGGGTGTTTTGTTGTTGTTAATTTAAATCTATTATGGATGCATGTTATATATACTTCTTGCATGTTGAATGTACACATTCTTAGAAAGGAACAATGTGTCTGAGACATCACTCCATGTCAAAAATTGCACATCATTAGTCATCAACTTTGAGTTTTTCTCATTCTAGCCTAGGAGATGTGGCAGAAGGAAAGAAATAATTTTAAAAAAGCGTAACAAGATCTGTCCCAGACACATCTATTTCGGCAGAAAGAAGACACACCAGGCAAACAAAGCAAAAAATACACTGAAAACAGACATAGGTTGTTATTAATAGAAAGTAGAATAAGATTTTGGAGACTCTATATTCAAGTGGTGTCCTTTTAATAGACTGTTAACTAGAGGCACTTTATCCCTGGCCAGGAGTCAATATAAGGAGCTTTAGGGAAAACAAACAAACAAAACCCCCCAATTTAAGTTCCAGGGTTTGGCTAACTTGAATCCTGAATTTAATGACATCATATCTTGTCATTCAATGTCTCCCACAGGATGTGGATTTCCCATGACCTTGTGTAATAAAATGGTGAATGCAGAATACCAGAGAACAGCTGTTCTACCCAAAAAGAGACAAAGCGGAGACAAGAGAAGTGTGACCTGAACATGGGTCAGATTCTGTGAGGTCAACAAGCTGCCTTTGACACAAGCTTTCAACACATCTGATCAGCCTCTGGCACGTGGATTCCTTTGTGGGAATAACTGTGGGAGGCACGTAGTGGGTGCCCACCCTAGACAGGACAGATGTTTTCAGTTTGCCAAGGTTCGCATCCCTCCCTAGGGTCTAAATGTCCACTGCCACCTGTTTTCAAGCTTGAACTGAGCATATGCACCTATGTTACCAGCCTGGCCCTTTTTTTGTAGGCCCTTGAATTTGTAACCCATCAATTTAAAAAAAATCCAGACATTCCCTATGCTATTTTTTTTTTAACAAGACTTGGCTTACAGTTCTAACATCGTTAAGGTATAAGGGGTTTGGGGTTTGGGTATTTGAAAACCCTTCCTTGACTAAAAACGCCACATCATTTAGTAGTGATAAGAGCGTCCATCTAGCAAGTGGACATTGTTGAATGTCTGCTCTTCACCTGTGCTGCTCGGTGTTGCCAAGTTCCAACCAGACATCTGAGTTGACAACTATTGACCGGCCACAATCCGCATCGAGTTACTGACATGAGTCTGCAGTTTTCTTTTCTAGCATGTCACGGCAAATTCCATGGGTATGAGGTCACCAAAAGAAAGGACAGATAGAGGGCAAAATGCAAATGTGTTAGGCTAAGCACTTTTCAAGAATTAGTTTTGTAAGTACTTTTTAACTTCTGAAATTCTATGCTGCCATTTGCCAAAAAGCAATACATGGGGTCACGAGACAAATACTAGTTGGGGCTGAGGGGAACTGGAACATTCATATTTATTTATATTCAAATACATAGGTGCGGTGTATTTGCCATCTTATGGCTCTCAATAATTTATATATCAAATTCACTAAAAATGATGCAGAATTATTTTAAAAGGTTATGGGCTGCCTGAATATGTAACCTTGAACCAGACTTTGCACAATCACCCATGTCCTTGCCTAGGTTAGCTGCTCCCTTTGCTATCTTGATGGCCATGATGGAAACATCATAAGCCAGAGCAGCCTCTGACCTGCTATTTTAGGTGAAGGTTCTTGTTGTCTTGGGAAAACAATACGGCACAACAAACAAGTTTTCATGGGCCATAGCAGCAGCAGAATATCAGTCTCATCAGGAAAGTTGTAGGCAGGACCAGGAACAGTCATCTTCTGAGCCCTCTATTATCTAATATTTGGCAATCAATCCCATCTTTCCTTCTTTTAAAGTGTATATCATATATACTTATAGCTTTGGTCATAATTTTTTAAATACAGACCATTTACACATTTGAAACTTCCAATTCTAACCCCTAAGCCAGTGCTCACAGAATTCCGATAGGAGTACTACGAATTCTCAAGGTCAAGAAGCCCCCTCCTTTAATTAGTATTGGGTGTATTTTTTCTCATATTCACGACCAGGATCTGAATAGGAAATTTTATTACAAGGAGACAGATTGTTTGCCTTTCCTCTCCATTAATTGGTTATGAGTCTATTAAGCAGGAATTGAATGGAAGGAATTCTGACACATGCTACGACATGGATGAGCCTTGAAAACATTATGCTAAGTGGAAGAAGCCAGAAACAAAAGGCCACACTTGTATGATGCCATTTATGTGAAATGTCCAAAATAGGTGAATACACAGAAACAGAAAGCAGATGGTAGTTCCTAGGGTCTGGGAGAAGGGGTGAGCTGGGAGTAACTGTTTAATGGGTATAGAGTTTTCTTTTAGGGTGATGAAAATGTTTTGGAAATAGAAGTGCTGGTTGGACAATGTTGTGAATGTACCTAAACATTCACTTTAAAATGGTTAATTTTATGTTATGTGAATTTCAGTCAAAAAAATCTGTACCAAGAAGGTTTGCCCTTATACTGATTTCCTTAATTAAGTTGTAAACTTTAACCTGGTGAGGAGTTTCATGATAAATCTTTAACTGGCTATGGTCACCCAGCAAACTGGGCTCTTGCCAAAGAGGAAATCATACTTGAGTTTTACGCCAGTTTCTCAGATCCAGTACTCATTAGCCAACATCAGCTCATTGACTCTATTCCAAAGATAGAAAGAAGAAAAGAAAGGGTAGAATGTCAGTTTCAGTACTTTCCTCATGTGACCAGTCACTTAATACATACACAACTGAAGGTCACAGCAAGGGCAAACTGCAGTGAGACTCCAGTCTGGAAAGGGCCTTTTATTTACTTATTTACTTATTTTTTTGTTTGTTTTTTTATTTATATTATTTATTTTTGGCTGTGTTGGGTCTTTGTTGCTGCGCATGGGCTTTCTCTAGTTGCAGCGAGCAGGGGCTACTCTTCGTTGCAGTGCATGGGCTTCTCATTGCGGTGGCTTCTCTTGTTGCGGGCTCTAGGCATGTGGGCTTCAGTAGTTGTGGCACACGGGCTCAGTAATTGTGGCTTGCAGGCTCTAGAGCGCAGGCTCAGTAGTTGTGGCGCACGGGCTTAGTTGCTCCGCAGCATGTGGGATCCTCCCGGACCAGGGCTCGAGCCCATGTCCCCTGCATTGGCAGGCGGATTCTTAACCACTGCACCACCAGGGAAGTCCCTTTTTTTTTATTTTTTAAATTTAACATCATTTTTATTTTTGAGGTGCTTTGGTTTTAAATAGGTAATACATGCACATAGTTAAACTTTTTTTTTTTTCATGTAGTAAAAATAATTCCTTTCCTTCCCTATCTCCCTGCTACCGCTCCCTTTCTTCTGGAGATAAGCACTAAGAGTAATTTCTCAGTATCCCTCTGAGGACAGTCTATAGGAATATACAACTATAGATATACACAGCAGTCCTTCGAACAGCTAAATCTTTACTGCTGCTGAAAAATTAAACTGGGGAATAACCACTCTTCCAATCATTAAAATTCTAGTTTTACTGATAAGTTGTCAGAAGGTGTGGGTCTTATTACATAAAAGACGTATCTAGTGAAATGAAAACAGCAAATAACAAAATACCATTAACTTGCCAACCACCGAAGCATTTTTTTGTACTCATTTTCCCTTTTTGCCCCTTAGTTGGACCCATTCCCTATAAGGCGGGAACTTTTCTTCCTTTCTTGCAACCGAGATAATCCAGGTTCTGGTTAAGTGAAAAGATATGTCACTGTGGGATCTTTATGTCTGACTCCTAATTGTAACAGGTTTCAGTCTGAAAAATCTAAATATTAATGTTCCTTTTTGCGACATACCTTGTCCTCCTGCAATGAATCTTTGGCTACTATGTCAATTCCAAACTCTCTCAACAGTCTAATCCGTACCCAGTAGAGCAATATTGGAACTGCCGTGTCAGGTTAGACCCTGTCCTTCCAGGCCAGGGGCTGGCACCCTAAGTGCCCAGAGAGGTGAGGCCTCTCTAACCTCACACTCCAAGTTGGGAAATACATACCCTGACACTTCTACTGAAAAAAAACCCCAAAATCAAAAAAACCTTGTGATGCTGTCATCAGCCAAACTATCTAAAGCAATAGCTCCTTCCCCGTTTATTAAATAAGAGGAAAGACTTGTAAATAAGATGAGAAAATGAACATTTAAACATGCCAATACACCTTGCCCTCATGCACCCAAGCTGTACTATGTAATTTTACAAAACCGCAAAAGCCATTGTCACCATCGTCATTCAGGTAGCATTCAGAACTCAACATTCCAGACCTGGGAGCTGAGATTTATTACCTGAAAGGCTCTCCTGGGATGGCATCAATTTACCCACTAAATGAACATTCATGTACTTGCTGTGTGCACAGTGCTATTCTTAGGGGAAAAAAAAAAAAAAAAAAAAGAGCTTGTCATTAGGTAGCTCATAGTCTGGTTGGAGAGAAAAAGATGCAAAGAGCTAGGGGAGCTATGTGGTAAAAACTGTCACAATAGAAATGCAAAGCACAGCTTTGGCCGGGCCACCTGTGAGCTGGCCCTGTAGCCAGGGAGCCTAAGCAAATTCAAAGCTTTCAATCTTTTGTGTGACACTCAAAAGAACAAATGATGTTTGATGAGAAGACACATGAACAAAATGCTATGGGAAGAATTTATGCGAAGTTGTACATGTGTCTATAGCACTTAGAGCAAAATCCAGAAGCATGTCCACCAAAATGTTAATAGAGGTAATCTCATTGTGATGGGATTTCGGGTGATTTTCATCTCCTTCTTCATACTTTTCTGTAAAATTTGTATTGTTTTACAATGAACACTTAAACCCATTTAAAAAGAGAAGATTGTTACTAGCTCTGTTTAGAGATAAAGATGGCTTTGATTCAATTTCTGGAATGTTTATCTAGGGCTTTATGTGCTAGACCTTGTATAAGAGAGAAAGACAGCAGGGTCCTTATCTGTAATGAGTTCATTAACTTGGTAGTGGAGGTGGGCACACATTGAAACAATTAAAATGCAACAGGTTATGTACCAATGTTGGTTTTTTTAATTGTGACAAATGTATCACCATAATACATGGTGTTAACTGTGCAGTAAAGAATTTGGCTGGTACCAGGAACACAGTAGGTGCTCAAAGAAATGCTCATTGAATGAATGAATGACATCCATATCTTTCTTTGACATATAGTCCTTTCATTCATCTTCCTCACCTTTTCTCACAGCCATTACCTGTACCCACAACCAATGGTCTCCCCAGCTCTGATCACTGATGTCAAATCACTGATTTTGCACACCACTATTGCCATTACCACCTTAATCTTTCTAGAACATTGTTTTCATCTGGTTGTCCTGTAGGTTAAGCCGAGCTCCACATTGCCAAACTCCTCAAAGCCTCCAGAGACCTGGCACCCTTGCTCTAACTTTCCAGCTTTTCTTCTCAGGACGTGGAAGAACAAAGCCTTTGTTCTGTTTGGGTTCCCCCTGTGCTGTTTTTACAAGTACCCTCCCCACATTTACACTGTCCTCCCACGTAGTAGTATCTTATTTAATTCCCATAACGACCCTTAGGAGTAACTATTTTCCGATTTTCAGATGAGAGCATGAAGGTTCTGAGACATCCAAAAACTTGTCCATGACTTCATGGCTAGGAAGAAGCAGGACCAGGAGTCACACCCAAGCGCTCTGAAAGGTAGAGCCCACATTGGAAACCAGTATGTTACGCTCTCTTCTTCTGTTCCTTTCTGATTCTAAATTATCTCTAAGCTCGAGTTCTAGTCTCGTAACTTCCTTAAAGAACAATGGTTAACATTTGGATGAGCTTATTAGGTATCATGAATCTTTTAAGTACTTTACTTATATGAATCCCCACAACAACCCAATGAGAAAGGAACTATTATTGTTTCCCATTTTATAGGCAAAGAAACGCTGGCAGAGATTGAGTTCTCAAGGCCACACAGCCTGTATGTGGTAGAACTGGGATAAAAACCAGCCATCAACCTGTCCAGAACCCATACTCTTTAGCAGAGGCTTGCCAAGCCTCCTCTGCCATCCTATCCTACTGGAAGAAAGTGTCTCAAGAAGATGGGGCTGATCTGTTTTGAAGACCTTGCCACAAAACCCATCACCATGAGTCAAAACCCAACAATCCATGGGTTGTATGTGTGCAAGTGTTCCTGCCTTCACTGGTTTTACATACTGGTGGAAAATATCCAATGAACAGAAAAGACAGCCACCATGAATGGTAGAGTGAAAAAAGCATAGTCACAAAAAGCAAAGATTGTCCTACACAAAAATTCAGAAGTCAATGCCTGAACAGTAAGTTTTTGTTTTGTAAGTATTCAGTACTTTTATCTATTTACTTATTTAATCCTACGAGGTAGGTACCTATTGCCATCCCATTTTACGGAAGAGGACATGGAGGATGGAGAGGTCGGGAGATGGCTAGAGCCACAGCCTGACCCAGGCAGTCAGATGCCAGCGTCAGATCATCACCACTCCACCTATTGTAGGTGCCTCAGCAGACAATCCCACTCAACCTGCAAATGTTTTTTTGAGACAGAACATAGATAAAAGAAACATTATCTTGCAACTATTAAAAGCTATTGCACCAAATAGAAAAGTAAAATAATTGAAATCTTCCTCCCCTTTGAAAACATGCACATGACTGTTTATCTGAAATGATTTAAATTCAGTCCAAGTAGAGCATTTGCCCCAATACCTTAGGAGTTCCAATTGAAGTTGGAACAATGGCCATGCTGTACAGAGGGGGTAAAGGAGAGGAAGATGGGTTTGGATGTATGTGTGTGGGGGTGTTCATCGCATCAATCTGCCAAACCCACACACAATCAGACACTAGTCAGTCACCCTTTGAAATGGAAAGGGTGATCGTAGACAGCAACCCACTTCTGTTCGGGTGCCTGAAATAGACCCGAGCCGTGCAGGAAGCAACATCCAAACCCGATTCCCTACCCTCTAGGTTGTCACACGCAGACTCCCCCTCACGTGGCTCCTTAAACCAAAGAACCAGGCCCTCAATTACTGGCAGATACATGAAGAATGGAGTGAAGTGTCAATAAACTTCTGGGAAAGCATCATGCTTTCTGGACATACATTTTTATTTCTAAAGTATGAATCAGCTAGACATGGGCAATTGATTTTTTTTATCAATTATAAAAGCAGTTTAATTAATGTTCATTGTAACCCTGTGAGGCAATGTTTACTATTATCTCCATGTTATATAATGTTTGTTGCTTATTGAATTCAAATTGCATTAGACTGGGTGCAGCAACAGTTTTTACTAATTCAAGGGCAATAATCTTTAATTGAAGTAGTTTGTTTCTATGAATAACTTCCTGATGGTTTCTATTCACCAAACCTTGCTACACCAGGGAGGCAACTGTGGCACATAGAAAGCACACAGCCCTTGCAGGCAGACACTCGAGTAAATCCGCAGACAAGTCAGGTCACTGCTCCAAGGCTCAGCAACCCCCATCTTTGGAAATCAGAGAGTGATACCTACATTGTGAAATAAATATCCGGGACAGTAACATGGCATCTGGAGCCTGGGTTTGTATCCCAGCTCTACCACTGTGTAACCTTGGGCAAATTATTTAACCTCTATGGCCCTTTGTTTCTTCATCTGTGAAAAGGGGATAGTTTTAGTACCAACCTATAGGGTGGTTTTGAGGATTAAATGAGTTAAAATTTGTACACCAGCTACACAGTGCTGATCACAGTGAGTACTACGCAAATGTTTTAAGAAGAAAATAAAATAAAGGTGAGAAGAATTACTGTAATGTGGAAGAAAGCACCAAGCAGAGGACCCAAGACATCACAGGCACTCCCCTGGGACATCTCCCTAAATTAGAGCAACACAGACACGGTGGCCTCTGAGTGGTTGAAATTGCACCTCTACTGAGTAAGCGCAAACAGAGCCTATTTTGTGTTAATTCTCATCACATCATTGACTTGCTTCCATGGGCCACTCTTCACTTCTTCTCTCCCTCTCACACTGTCTTCACCTCCTATTCAGTGATTATGGAAAACCAGCCACAGAACGTGAAATAAAATTTCGGTTCAGAAGAGCAAACTCATTTGTGAAAGAACATTTCAGAGGAAAAAGAGGACCTTGGCTCTCTGATCTATTTCACCAACACTGTGAACATTATCAAAGAAAAGTTTCATTTTTTGCTTTTCTTTAGGAAGTTTTGCCAAGTTAAATTTTTTTTTTTAAATAAGAATCAAAGTAACATCAGTATAGTTTTAAAATATAGGGCATTTCTTAAAGAATTACAAAGAATAACCAAGTATTTTCTAATTATGCTCCAATGAATTTCAGAAACTTGCTGAAAATTCACTTGCTCTTGTATTTGTGTGCCTGCCTCCTTTGGGTATTTTGCATGTGTGTATCCATATATAAGAGCTCTCTTTTTGACAGACACCCACACCCACACGTCCCAGAAATGCTATTTGAGTACTTATCTAAATAGACAAGTACTTGTCGAAAATAAAAATGTTCTGACCAAAGCAGTTGCACAGAGAAAAGGGATTCATCCATTGGGAGCAAAGGAGAAAATATGGTTTGGTCCAACAATTTGCACATATGCAATAATTGTTAAATCTAGCATTAGAAATGTAATGAATTTGAGTCTGATACATTTTTATACTTAGAATTTTAATTTCTTTTTTATGTGCATAACAACTATGTCATATAAAACAAGAAAATATAGATAAAGCAAAACAATGTTTGATAAAAATTAGAATAACCACTTTGGTGGAGCTATGATTAGGAAATATGCTTCCAAATTACATGGAGGAAGAGGACTGGAAACCTTTAAAAATATCCTCCTTCTGTTTCTTAAACCAAACAATGAGGAGTATTAGATGAAACAAAAAGACAGCCCCAAACTCGGAGTCAGAAGCCCTGCTTCTAACCCTACCTTATTATTGGATAGCTTGTGTGACCTTGAATATCCTCGTGGGCTGCAATATCCTCACCTATCAAGAAAGGTAGTTGGACCAAAGGACTCCACTGAATTTGAGGATGCAGCCAGTCCTATAATAGGCCTATGGACATGATCTTCTGTTATAGATTGTCATCCTATCCTGGGACTCATAACATCCTCTTTTTCTTAACTAGACTGAAGAATTCCTGCAAAGTTTTTTGGTAACATACTTTCAAAGCAAGCCCTCTCAAGCAAGGGGTACCTATTCTCAACCTAGGTCACCTTCCCAATGACCTGCATGGGGCAGAGTAGGTAAGCACAGTGAGGGACTTGAAACCCTATTAGGGGTCTAGGATAGTGTCCTGTTTTGTAGCCCTTATCCTACCCAGGCTGCTTGTTATTTATTAGTAGGGCATATAAATCCACATGCTAAGGATCTGATCATGTGTGTTGAATAAGATGCACTAATACATTTATTTTCTTCTTTTCTCCCAATGGTCAAAATCCAATTTCTATGTAAATACTTTTGGTCATAACATTCTTATTTTTAACAGGTATACCTCTTCTACTTTAACAGGAAGATTTGGAAGCGCTGTTATAAATTACAAGAAATTCCTCCAGAGCAGAAGGGGCTTATCTCATTCTTATGTGCTGAGACTGGCAGGGTTTAAAGGCATTTGTTCTCTGAGGTCGGGCACAATCCACAGAAACCGAGGCAAATCTCTAGTCCATGTCCTAATGCCCCAGGAAACAGAGGGAAGCAGAGCTTCCTTGCTTGCTGTCCTGGGTTCAGGATCCCTCTCACTTCAGAGTGAACTGACCTACCCAATGTTATTTACTACAAGAAATACTGCAATTGGCCACTATTTTTATTTGGAAGGAAGTTGGTTTTCTGTGGATTCATACAGGTCAGACAAGCCTTGTCATCAAGAATTACCAATCCCATGATGTATGGATAGCTTGTCCCATACTTTCTTCCAATCTCGCCTTGGGTGACACTTTTTAAGAGTGGTCTCCCTGATTGCCCCATACAAACACAGACCCATTGCCCTGCTTTTTCTTCCTACTTTAATTTTCTTCACGTATTAGATATTTTTGTACATGCATTCATTGTCTACCTGCTCCTACTAAAAAAATAAGCTTCCTGAGGATTCTGAGTATGTTCTGTCCACGCCTGTATCTCTAGTGTGAATGACACACACATTGTAAGTGCTCAGCAAATTATCTGTTCAATGAATAAATGTCAGAAACCCTCCAGGTGAATAAAGAATACTTAAGGGTGATAAAGAATAAAGAATTATTTAAGAGTAAATTATAACCACCACATTCGCCCAAGGCACAGTGGGGATAGCTTTTTTAATACACAGAGACATCAATCACATCACCACCAAGTGCTCTCACAGCTTAACCTCCATGACCAGAGAGGGGCGTTTCTGATGTAACAGTTTATAATTCTTTTTCCTTCATTTACTATCAAAATACACAGTGTGATGTCCAATTCTATTTCTGTCCTTTTGAAATAAGGGAGATGCTTCTCACTGCATGGGTTTTAGTGAAGGCTTCTCCACGCATCACGTTTTACAATTGAAAATGCCTTAGATCGGCCTACTCTTGGCTCCCGCCACCAGAGTTTCTCAAAAAGGAAGGTACCTGCCTAAGCTACCTTTGAGGAATGAAGGAATTCATGTCAACAGGTGGCTGGGGCACTTACTGCCAGAGCAGGAGGCTTCTTTAGGGCTGGAAGACATCGGCTGTGCACAGAGTTGGCAAAGGCAGTCTCTCCCATTGAACGTGACTCGGTCTCCGGGTGGAAACGGGCGCCTGGAGACAGAAAGACATGGCCCTCAAGGTTATTGCGGCAATTTCATTCTTCTTCCTCACTCTTGCTTTGCTGGCCTCCGGTGCCAACTCATTGCTTCGAAGAGGAGCACCAGACAAACCATGTGAAATGCAGCCTGAAGCAAGCCAGCCAGCTGGATCCAGTCCAAACAAACAAACAAACGTGCCTCATTCTGAGAGCAACCAGATAGTAAAATGATACCTTTTACCTCCACTCACTAGTGGAGGGATGTTCCAACAAGTCACCTAGCAGGGCACACACATAAAATTTTCTGTTTTCCAAATGGAAACACCTCCATGAAGAAATATTTTAAATGCCATGGATTCCTATTCAAGCTTAAGGACCTCCCCCAAGAGAACTGGTTACAGGTTAGGCATTAACTCTTTAAGTTCCCTGGACCAATGTGATAATTATGCTGAATTAGACTTTGTCCTGGACGTCTGAATGGGCGAACTAAATATCTCACAGTGCTAGGGACCCAGTCCCTTATAAACTTGGAGAAATACGAAGATGCTATAAATATCTGTTTAAAAATTAGTATTAGCTTCTTTTCAGAAAGATATTTTCCTTTCACATTAGATATTCATCAATAACAGCACACGTTGCAAAAATATTGCCTTTTCAGGTACGTTATCAGTTTCTTCTGCTCCCAGTTCAGCAGGCAGATAGCTTTAAAAAAAGTCATTAATTAATAGCCATATGACAGTTTCCACGCCTACTTTCTTGCAACTGACCAATGTGCCAATGATCTTCATCGTGAGTTTTCAAATGTGTGATTCTGTCAATCAGGAAATTTGAAACTCATAAGCCAAACATCCCCACACATCTGGGTCAGAAGCAATTTCTTAAGAACAAATTCAAGCTTCTGGACATGTTTTACGTTCACAGCTGCTTTAAGTTGCCCTTCGGCCGCCTAACTGTTGGTGATTAACCAAAATGCACGCACAGATAGTAAATTTGGACTTAACTCCACAAATGTGCTTGTTGCCAGTCATCAAGGAGAGTTTTAAACTCTCACACCGCCAAATTTTAGAAGTGCTGAGCTGAGGTGGTCTCTCCTCTCCTCTCCTCTCCTGGTGCCGTGTTACTTTCCATTGCTCAGATAAGGCCCAGAGAGGTTAAGCAACTTGCGTGGATTGACCAGCTAGGGGAACCAAGCCACAGGCAGGTGCAGGTGGTATCCACCAACTCAGAACTTGCTCTGTCTTTAATAATCAAAGTCACACTCTGGTGGATACCAACAGGCTTATCGCTTCACACTTATTAATTAAAACCAAGCAAGCCTCCAATCTGCTCTGTAAGGAGGCCCTCAGGGAGTGAAGGGTCCACAGACACAATAAGCTCAGGTTCTTTGCCTCTGATCAGGGCCAGGACCAGGGTGAGGGCAGCGAGGCACCTGAGGCCAAGCATCTAAGGAGGCCCCCACTCTCAGGGGCACCGCATGACCCGGGAGTAAGCGCCCCTTTAAACTGTGTGCCCAGGAGCCTCCCTGGCTTCACCCTAGTCCAGGCCCTGCATCTCATCTAAGCTTATATTTTTAAACTTGAACCCCACACAGATCCACCATGGGACAAACCAGAGTCCAGTTCTCAACAACGCGACCAGGTCTTCTGAATTCTGAATTTTGTTATTTCACAAATGACCCCCCTTCATTTCCCTACGTCCTCTGCCCATTGGGTTCACTTCCTTCTGATAATTGCCTGAATGTTTGTAATAGAAGGAGAACTGGATTTAGAGTCAGAACACCTGAGTTCAAATCTTGGCCTTGCGATGTGAGGGACCGGGAAAATCCCTTACACTCTGGGTCTCAAAGTCACTCATAAGTAGGGATACTAATTCCTGATTGATCTCACAGAATTGCTCAGAGGGTTAAATTAATTTCTACATGAATGCAATTTGTAAACTGTAAAGGCCGCCTCCTCAGAGGAAACTGGCGTCATTCAGCAGCAGTGGCAGTAGCACTAGAGCAGCAACAGCAGGCACCTCTCTGCGGGCTCAGACACGCGGGGACAGGGCTACAGCTGATGAATGTCTGTCCGTTACCAACTTGAAGCAATGATCTCTCGGGGCCAAGATCAGGAAGGCTCTCAGAGTTTACCTGGGCCAGAGCCTTCCAACCTGAGTCTCCTCCTCCTTGGTAACCCTTCAAAAACTACTAAATCATCATGAGTTAGGAGGGAGAAAGGCTAGAAATGGATATTTTTAAAGAGACCCTCCCTAGAGGATTCCAGTGACCATCCAGGTTTGGGGAATCACTTGTATCCAGTTCACAGCCTGTCACCTTACAGATGAGACAACTGCTGTGGAAAAGTTAGCTCACATAGGTCTCAAGTCAGCCCAGGAAGCAGGACCAGAACTTGGGTCTCCCGAATGCCAGTCCAGGCTCTTAACCGGGCTGTGAGCTACAGCCTGAAAAAGGAGAGGTCAAGAGGAAGCTTTGCTTTTGATTAAATACAGAAAAAATTTCAGCTCATTAACCCAGAATTTTTAAATTATGATTGAAAAAATATATATAATTAAAAAATGGGCTAATAGTTATATAAAGTTATTAAAATAATTTGATTATGAATATTTCATCTAAATCTTATTACAATTTATCCATGTGTATTATCTTGTTAATTAATTATACAAAATCATATTTACCCTTCTAGAGTTTACATTTCTCTGGCCTAGAAACATGAAATGCTGAAAAACAAAACAAACTGAACTGAACTGTAGTTTTTACAAAGGCATAGCAAAATGGAGCACACAGAATCAACACCATTCCAAAAGGCAGGGGATTGCCTGATTAGTATGGGTCAATTAAGTAGCTGATCCTTTATTGGTGAGTCTCCTCATTATAGGAATCAAACCCATTGTAAATTCTGTAATGTGTAGCACTCAAAACACAACAACAATGAACCACATTTTCCACTCACACTTCACACAGTTTCCTTCTTCTCTCTGACTGATCATTTTAATCAAGCTGCTTTGTGCAGTAAAGATCTAACCTTGGTGGATGATAGAGAGGAGGGGTTGGCGACTTTTCCCCTGAAAGATCAGATTGTAAATATTTTTTTAGACTGTGCAGATCATAAGGTTTCTGTTACAACTGCTCAGCTCTGCCACTGTCACTTGGAACCAGCCACAGACAATACATAAACAAATGGGCATGGCTGTGTTCCAATAAAACTTTATTTACAAAACAGGTATTGGGTCTAATTTGGCCCATGGGGCAGTTTGCTCTCCCTGGTTATAGAGCAAACGCAACTATTTTACACACCTACTCCCACACACTGATACTTCCAAATAAGCTTCATCTGATAAGAACTGATACTTCCAAATAAGCTTCATCTTTCCAAGTATTTATGCCATTTCCTCCCACGTTTCCATTGCTCAAAATGTCTCAAGACCTAGAGCTGCTTTCAGATTTGGTTTCAAGGCACTTAAAATCAGTCACATTATTTAGTGGAGGATATCACATATAAAGTTTCCTAAGTAAATTACTTTTTGACTAAGCCTGATAACACACTAGGAAAATAAAAACATCTAAAGGTGCATCAGAAAAAATATTTTAAGACAAATATATGATATCACTTATCTGTGGAATCTAAAAAAAATGATACAAATGAATTTATTTACAAAACAGAAATAGACTCACAGACATAGAAAACAAACTTATGGTTACCAAAGGGGAAAGGAGAGGGGGAGGGATAAATTAGGAGTTTGGGATTAACAGATACAAACTACTATATATAAAATAGATAAACAACAAGGTCCTACTGTATAGCACAGGGAACTATATTCAATATCTTGTAATAATCTATAATGGAAAAGAATGTGAAAAAGATATATGTGTATATTTGTATAACTGAATCACCTTGCTGTACACCTGGAACTAACACAACATTGTAAATCAAACTGTACTTCAATAAAAAAATGTTTTTTAAAGAAAAGATATTTTAACACTAAGTACAACTCAAGGGACTTCTCTGGTGGTCCAGTGGTTAAGACTCAACGCTCCCAGTGCAGGGGGCCCGGGTTCGATCCCTGGTCAGGGAACTAGATCCCACAAGCTGCAACTAAAAGATCCCATCTGGCACAGCTAAGACTAGGCACAGCCAAAATAAATAAATACTAAAAAAAAAAAAAAGACTAAGTACAACTGAAGACCAAAGCGCGCATTCCAAGCTTTGACAGCAGAACCCAGTGCTTCTCTGTTGGGGAAAGCCACACTTACTTGCAGATCGTACAAGCAAAGCAGTTGGGATGGTAGGTCTTGCCCAGGGCGGTCACCACCTCTCCTTCCACAAAGTCCCCGCAGCCGTGGCAGCGCGTGCCGTACATCCTCTGGTAGTCCAGGGTGCAGAGATACTCTCCGTTCTTTATGAAGAAGCCCCCTTGGGCCAGGTCACAGCCACACACTGTGGACAGACAAGTTCACATCTGGTCATCATCTGCCAAGCTGCTGGGCAGCAGTGCCTTCTACTGCATGCTGCTAACTTACTCTATGATCTCAGCAGTATGGGGTTTGGGAGGGGGGGACTGGTACAAAGAGCTATTTATTGTTGGGCTCTGAGTTCTCTCTCTTGCCTCCCTCCCCTTTTGTTTCCCTCCCCTTTGGGAGCTGTGCAATGTCTCATGCAAGTAAAATCCACTGGCTAGGGCTCCACAGCTTCTGTGATATGTCTAAGATTCAGAGATAATCAGTCTTTGATGGAAAGATACCTTTGGCTCATGCGGTCTCAAATATGAACAAAACTGTCTCTTGCAGTGCTATTCAGGAAAGCACTGCTTGCCCACACAACTGCTTGGTTTGGACCAAAACTGTTACTGAGCTGAGTAATAAATTCCCACTACACCAAAAGCTGAAATGTCCAGTGTCTATTTTTTCACACTCTGGAAATACTTTCCCATAGTTCTAAACAATTCAGACATTTAATTTTCTCTGTGCAGTAAATAGGATAAGTCCATTATTTATATATTACAGAGAGAGATAAAAATGAACAAGCAGAAGAGGAAAGAAAAGGGAACATGTCCAAGATAAAACTGTCATTCAGGACCTCAGCACATGCAAAAGAGGCTGCTTTGCTGTGTCTGGATTTTGGCGTCTCTTTCAAAACTGTGCAGCTGTGAATTACGGAGATGGTGCAAAAAAAGCAGGTCCTGGGATTCCAGGTCTGCATGTTCAGGCAAGACCAGAGCAGGACTCAGCAACTGGTCCAAAAATAAAGCCAAAGGCAGCCTCTGCGAGTAAAGATTTTCCACTGCCAAGTGACTGGGAAGCAACACCAAAGCTGGAAATCTCCATTCTTAACCTCTCTATTCCCAAGGTTGGATGGCTCCTATACAATTCAGGGCCTTGGGCAAAGAATCAGGATTTGTCTTGATTATTCCTGCAAGCAGTTGGTATGGGCACTCAGCTGGGGTAGGGACGAGGTGAGTTCAGTCACTAAATTGCTTTCCTAATGACCTACTGGCACACATGATAAGTTCCCATGACACATGAACGCATCTAGATGAACTAGTGTTGAGCACAGTAAGATTCTGATGGAATCTTACTGCCCCACCCTCAGTTAGCAGTCTCTACTAGTGGCAAACTACTAAAGATATTCAAGGTGACGCAGAACCTACAACAAGCTTTCCACTGTGGGTTCATCTGTCTTTGTTTAGATCAACACTCCACAGCTATGACCTCCTTTTTTGCAATTTATAATCAAGTAACCCAAGATGATGGCCCGAGTCCATCATGCCTGAAAATGACCACCATATAAACCTACTGTGATCACATTACCTGGAAACCAGCTCGTTCACCACCTGCCGCCTCCCTAACCTGCCAGTTTCCCACTGTTGCCACACCTGCCTTCTCCTTACCAAATGGTCCTGTGGCTCGAGAGAACTCAAGTATGGACTAACCTCACTCTACCTGCAAATTCCTTCAACAACAATAAACACAATCCTGAGGGTCACAGGACACCTTAGAGATTTTTCTTCAATATTTTTCTATGTATTCTTTTTTATTTTCCCACAAGATGACAAAGCACTTTATGGGTAAGACTCCTCAGCTTCACTTCTTTTGATTCGCCTTTAGGGACCTCCAACCATGGTATCTGATATAAGACTGGGAACCAATTTTTGAATTATTATAAATTGAATCTAGCTTCAAACTTGGCAAATTCCCACTGATTTCACTCCTCAGTGGCGTCAAGCAGTTCCAATGACTCAGCTGCTCTTCCAAACTTGGGTATTTCTCAAAACCATGAAAGGTAACAAAATAAAGCATTTGGACTGCTAGTAATTCCCTTCAGTCTCCCTTCCAATCACCTAAGGTAGACAGAATGTAAAAATTCACAGATCCTTTATAAAAAGATCTGGTGGCAATAGGGTAATTATGGTAATACAGATTGTTGAGACAGCTTCAAAGCTAATTCTAAATGTTTTAGAAATCCCTGTGTTCACTGCTTCCTTAGGGAACCCCTGCAGCCTCTCTAGTTCACATGGTTTTGTGAAATTGACACATACTCTCCTTTAATAATAAAGTCTTCGTTTATATGAACCTAATCTAGCCTTAAAAAAATGACTTTGTAATTACTGTTGAGAGATGCCAAACTAAAATCAAACTGTGCCCCTTTGCCATTTGATTTGGCTTAGTCCTTAAATTCAAAGCAGTGGCCCAAACTGGCTTACCAAACTGTACCACTGCTTCTGGTGGTTTATACACAAGGAAACCAGCATTTGAAAACAGACTCACAGAGGCAGGGGTCATGAAAGGCATACACAGCAAGCAGTGAGAGGGAACATCTGTACTGCTCAGACCTAAGAGTACTTAACATTATTACATTTCCTAAGATTGGACTAGTTGGGACGTAATCTCAGACTCCTTCCTCTCCGGGCTTTACTTGCCTGTTCCTCCTCCTCCTCCTCTGACCACAACTTCTCAGTCTCCTTGGCCAGACCCCTAAATGCAAGTAACTCCCATGGATGTCACCTCCTTCCTCTCGAATACAAGGCCTCCCTGGGAACAGGTCTCATCCACTCTCAGAGCTTCAACTATGACTTTGTGTGAAGGATTCTCAAATCTATGTCTTTATCTGTGATATCTTCCCCAAGCTGGGCAGAGACGGCACACCTAACTCAAACACAGCATTGTCAACACAAACTCTACCCTCTCAGCTTCTCTGCCATCTCTTCTGAAACCTTCTGCTATTCCCACTTTTAATAAAATGGCAGCGCTATGCATTCTCCCACTCTTACACCAAAATTTTCAACTGTCCGCTAAATCCAATCCATTTTCCCAAGAAAACATTTCTTTGATCCATTTCCCTCCTCTGCCTTCTTGCCATCTTTACTCAGGTCCTGGCCTTCAGCATCACTCTCTTGTATTAAAACGGCCTTATTATAACAGTTTGTGTACTGGCAAAAAAAACCCCAAAACCTGGGAACAACTCAAATTTCCATCAGTAGAGCAATAGTTGGATAAATCACGATATATCTATTCTATGGAGTTTGTATTAAAAAGAATGGGTTAGATCAATATCTGTAACCTAGAGGCCTGTCCATGACATATTGTTAAAAGAGAAAATTTCACAAAGAATTTTAATAATCCCTTTTTTAAAAAGTCTCCTTATGTTTTTATGAACGAGGAAAAGTGAGTTAAGACAAACATAGGGCTATTAAATGGGTTATCTCAGTAGGATGAAGAATTGTTAACTTTTTCTTCACATACCTATGTGTCAGCTCACTTTTTTAAATTATTTAATTTTGCTAATACACACATAACATAAAATGGACCATCTTAACCATTTTTAAGTGTACAGTTCAGTGACATTTAGCACATTCACATAGTTGTGCAGTCACCACCCCCATGCATCCACAGGACATCTTTCATCTTGCAAAACTGAAACTCCGGACACATAAAACAATAACTCCCCATTCTCCCTCCCTCCCCCCAGCCCCTGGCAACCACCACTCTACTTTCTGTCTCTAAGAATTTGTCTATTCCTGGTGCCTATACAGGTAGAAGCTCACTTTAATAATAAGATGTTAAGGAAAATTATCCAAACCTTGTAAACAAGGTGAAGGAGAGAAGCATGTTCCTCCAGTGTCATGCAGGAGTATTAACAGCCCACACAGAATTGTTTCATGACCCAGGGCACTGGATCTGTGTTTGACAAGCTCTTTACTACTAATTAAAAGCCTGGACTTTGAAAATTAACCATAACCTGTAGCTTCTTGTCCGGTAGATGTGCAGATGATTTCTGTCCAGATTTACTCTCCTGTTAGACCGCTAACCAGTCTTATATCTAACCCTGGCATCTTATCCCGACATCCTTTCTTGAATGCCCTTAAACCCATTCCTTTGGTTCTCCTTTGAACCAGCTTTACATTCTGCTAGTTCCTTCATTAATGAGTTGACTAAATCTCTGGTACATGTTCATTCCATATTTGTATGAGAGTCATGTATTTAACTTCTTGAAAACTACACTTTGACAAAGGAGTTACTCTTTTTAACCCAAAATATCTAAAGGTGAACATTTTAAAAATTAAAAAAAACTTTTGGTCTGTTTTATATTAACAGCTTAGCAAATACTTTCAACTGGTGGCGCAAACTAAAACTTTCCCATCCAAATGATCACACAATCCCAATTAGTAAGGTCGACCTTCAGTAGGCTCTATTTAGGTTTTTAACTCTGGATGCTCCATTTGTCTTTGCTTTGGTTGAAAGTTAACATATGCCCAGGGAAAAGCATAGATTCCTTTCATAAAAAAACAGAGCTGCCACTTGAGGACACGGGGAGGGGGAAGGGTAAGCTGGGACGAAGTGAGAGAGTGGCATGGCCATATATAAACTAATAAATGTAAAATAGATAGCTCATGGGAAGCAGCTGCATAGCACAGGGAGATCAGCTCAGTGCTTTGTGACCACCTAGAGGGTGACCATAGGGAGGGTGGTAGGAAGATGCAAGAGGGAAGAGATATGGGGATATATGTATATGTATAGCTGATTCACTTCGCTATAAAGCAGAAACTAACACACCATTGTAAAGCAATTATGCTCCAATAAAGATGTTAAAAAAAAACAGAGCTGCCAGTGAAAGAGATTAATCAATTGCTTTCTTCTCATGATCAATTATTTAAAACATGTCCCACTCAAGGCCCCCCTGAATCTTGCCTGCTTTGCTATCACTAAAGCATGGCCACAAACAGTCATATGTCTTGCAGGTGTGACACCCCTGAATTCATTCTCTGCAAACCAAGGCATTCCATTAACTAGTTAAGTAGGAATATGTACATCGAAGCAATTTTATATAAAAGTTGTGAAAATAGTAACAGCACATTTAAAAATCTTACATCTTTTAAAAAAAAGTTAACAGGAGCTGCTTGTGTTGTAAAAATACCACAGAACAGGAGGGGAACAAAGTACGGAGGTGTCAAATAAGGGTGAAAACAGCATAGTATTCTAGCGGCATGAACAGGGTTGTAGTAGCAACTATTTCTTCAACTTTCTAAAAACAGCAGTTACATTTTATGTTGCAACAAATTCATTTCAGAGACAGTCCATCTGTCAACTAGTTCATACTGCCAGAAATTTAGGAGAATAGGTAATACTTAAAACTCTGCCCAAAGGTTGCTTGGAGGTAAAATGCAAGAGACATTTTCTTCATCTAGATCTGGAGATTGAACATCTCTGCTGGTCTCATTGGTGTTTTAATCAATTCATCCTAGTGAGAGAGGGAGGGATGTCAAGCAAACGTAATCAATTCAGTTTTGAGCAACGTAAGAATTCTAATTGGGGGCCTGGAGCCTTAGGTGGGTTCTTTCTTCTCTTTTCTAGGGCAGGTGCTGGTTTTGTGGTCTGGCACTCTGCCAGCTGGTCAGCCCATCACAGGGCATGAAGAGCCCTTCTGAATTTGCCCCAGGGAAATGAAGGCTTTTCATGGCAGGATCTGGGTTACACCCGCTCATTTCTGGCGATAAGGGCCATGTGCTTGCTTTCCTTCTTTCTTTCTTTCTCTTTCTTCCTTCCTTTCTTTCCTTCTTTCTTATTTTTTACATTATTTTTATTTTTTTGTCCAGTTTTATTGAGATATAATTGACATACGGCACTGTACAAATTTAAGGTGTACAGCATAGTGATCTGATTTACATACATCATGAAATGATTATCACAATAAGTTTAGTGAACATCCATTATCTCATACAGATACAAAATTAAAGAAATAGAACATTTTTTTCTTGTGATGAGAACTCTTAGGATTCACTCTTTTAACGACTTTCATATACAACACACAGCAGTGTTAACTATATTTATCGTGTTGTACATTACATCACTAGCACTTATTTATCTTATAACTGGGAGTTTGTACCTTTTTATTGCCTTCATCCAACTCCCCCTCCCCCTACCCCCACCTCTGGTAACCACAAATCTGATCTCTTTCTCTATGAATGTGTGTGTTTGTTTTTGAAGTACAACTGACCTACAACACTATGCTAGTCATTTATTTTTTTTAATAAATTTATTTTATTTATTTTATTTTTGGCTGCACTGGGTCTTCGTTGCTGCACGTGGGCTTCTCATTGCTGTGGCTTGTCTTGTTGCAGAGCACGGGCTCTCGGCGTGCAGGCTTCAGTAGTTGTGGCACACGGGCTCAGTAGTTGTGGCTCACGGGCTCTAGAGCGCAGGCTCAGTAGTTGTGGCCCATGGGCTTAGTTGCTCCAGCATGTGGGATCTCCCCAGACCAGGGATCAAACCCGTGTCCCCTGCATCGGCAGGTGGATTCTTAACCACTGCACCACCAGGGAAGCCCACTATGCTGGTTCTTGTTACTCACCTTAGTAATTTGATATTTCTAAACATTTCAAAATGACCACCACAATAAGTCCAGTTAAATTCTCTCACCACAGGAAGATATTACATAATTACTGACTATATTCCCCACACTGTACATTTCATACTGGTGACTCATTTATTTTGCAGCTGGAAGTTTGTACCTCTTAATCTCCATCACCTATTTATCTTCTCCCCCTTCAACCCTCCCCCAAGCATCCACCTGTTTGTTCTCTGTATCTATGACTCTGTTTCTGTTTTGTTATTTGCTATTTGTTCATTTGTTTTGTTTTTAGATTCCACACAAAAGTGAAATCATACAGTATTTGTCTTTCTCTGTCTGACTTATTTCACTTAGCATAACGCCCTCCAGGCCCATCCATGTTGTCGCAAATGGCAAGATTTCATTCTCTTTTATGGCTGAGTAATATTCCATTGTGTATATACATCACATCTGTTTTATCCATTCATCTATTGATGGGCATTTAGGTTGCGTCTATACTTTGGCTACTGTAAATAATGCTGCAGTGAGCATAGGGGTGCATGTGTCCTTTCTTTTTTTAAATTGAACTATAGTTGATTTACAGTGTTGTGTTAATTGTTGCTGTACAGCAAAGTGATTCAGTTATGGGTGCATGTATCTTTTCTAATTAGTGTTTTTGTTTCCTTCAGATAAACACCCAGGAGTGGGATTGCTGGATCATATGGTAGATCTATTTTTAGTTTTCTGAGGAACCTCCATACCGTTTTTCATAGTGGCCACACCAATTTACATTCCCGTCAACAGCATACGAGGGGTCCCTTTTCTCCACACCCTAAAAGGGCTATGTGGTCTAGAAGTTCTGCTTTACAGGTGAAACCCCATTCTATCTGGCCTGGGCCAGCACTAGCCCTGCCTCCTCTTAGGCTGCCATGTGCAGAAGCAGGGCTGGGATGGACGCAGGGTACGCAACTCTCAAACACTTCATGGGTGGATCTGCACCGTGAATATCACATACCTCCCATCATCTTCATCCATCCTCTACTCCAACTAAATTTTAAAAGAATTTTATTTCACCCAAGATGTTATTCTGTTCGTTTCCTCAAACCCTTTTTTCATAGAAAATACAAAGGTAGACTTGACATAGCATCTTCCCAAACCACTCCCAATTCTATTACAGGGTGGGGTCTCACTGAATCAGATTCTGCTCTGAAATCCAGAGCAGTGTGTTTGAAAGTACCATACACCGTAGCTCCAAAGTACTACATGCTGTCGCCCAGAGTTCAAAATAGCTGAACAGAGACTCATAAACAATAATAAGAGGGGGCAGCTTCCACCAAAAATAACTATTAGCTAATGCATCACCCTGGAAGCAAATACTAGACCTCAAAAACATATTTAAATAGTTTTCACCTTAACTTCTAAATGTTCAACGAAATCGATGATCATTTCTGGGAAAGAAGATAGTTAGAAAGAAGATAGAAGTCCAACCAGATGGCAAAGTGAGACCCCAAAGCCAGGCATTTGAGGGGCTGTGTTAATTCCAAGTTTGAATTTACAATAATAACTAAAGAGACTTGGCTGAAGAGGAAACATTTAGGAACCTCTTTTACTAATAAAATCTTCAACTACAAAGTAAGTTCGTTTTTAATGCTTGCTGTGGATTAACTATGTTAATCCACATTAATTATAACCAGCTCAAATAACAAAGATATCACCCAGAATAATATCTCTCACTCAGTGTACTGTTTTGTTTTGGTTTTGGCCCATAACACAAAACAAGTATTAAAGTCTTCTCTGATAGCATAGATTACTTAATAATTAGGAAAGATCATGCATAAATGCTGAAAATGTGCACAAGGAAGAAATGAAAGGCTGGCCAGACTTAATAGGACCTTGCTTATCCCAGGTAAGCCCACCTCAGATTAAGCTACCCACTGGAATTTTGGGCCCACAGGTAAATTTTAAGGTCTATATTCTCTCCTCTCCCTTACCCTTTTTCAGTCCCCATAAAGAGCTCAGTCATGTATCTTTGCCTTTTATGAACTCCCAGACACTAAGGACAGAGCCTCCATGAGAATTATATGTGTATCTATAAGCGGACCCTGCAGAAGACAGATAAAGGCACAGATGCATAGCCATTTTTACCAGCAACCACAAAAAAGCAGTTAGCATGGGGTCTATTAACCCTCTTAATGTGCTCTTTTTCTCTGGTTTCTCCTGCCCAATCTACCCTGCACACCTCCTCCCAAGTATTATGGTAAAAGACCTCCTGCTTCACTCTGCAAACACTTTGACCTTGCATCTAAGGCCCTGGCATCTACCAAACATTCATCTGACTCTTCTTGATCATGAGCGCTTTATTCCAGTCAAACTGACCCTCCCATCCCCCTGCCGGATAGACACCTCCTCCCACCTCCTGCCAACACCCATACCAACCCCAGCCAGCCTCCCAGGCCCCACTCAGGTTTGACCTTGTGATGAAGCTGATGGTTTCTTCCAGTCCCCTCTGGCTCTGCTTTCTCTGGGCTCAGAACAATTATTAACGTTTGACTCTTAATATACGCTATCTTGTACCTTATACTGCCATTGAGATTTTCTCCTTATTTCAGTTGCAAGTTTATTAAAGGCAAATACCACTTCTTATGCTGTTTTATATCTTCCACGATACTTAGAGAGATGGAAGCTTATTGTCCCTTTCCTCCTATTTCATATTGCTTTCAACCAGGACAGTGTGGGCACAACCAAGTTGCTCTGGCACAGCATAAAGAAGGAGCCAGTAATCCTGTCTTTGCTTCTGCAAGTACCAAATTGGCATCAAAATAGTGGTGCCAAGGTAGTAACTCCACCCTCTCTCAACTTCTTGAGTCTTTTAAGACTCTGAACTTCCTTCACAACTGAAATTGACTGTAACTCAACAACTCAAGAGACCATTTCAATTCACATGTGCGATGTGTAGGGTCACACTATAGCTCTGCTTTGGGCTCACAATACCAAGAAGGTCCTGATTACAGAGAATAAGACTGTGACTGGTTATGTGCTCCATAATTTAGGGTGCATGAAAAGAAACTAGAATGGGATCACAGAGTAGCAACAGGAGTCATTAAAGGGCTGGGAGAGAACAGCTAAGGAAAAAAAAAAAGGTAAATGGAATTGGGATTAGACCAAAGAAAAGAGGTCAGGGTAATTATGGTCTTTAAGTGTATGGTGGGTTATTTTAAGGAAATCAATAATCAGCTCTTTTCCATCTAAAGGACAAACTGGGGAAACATGTGCTTTACATGTACCAAGAGATCAGGTTAGATAAGCTTATAGCTATAACCATAGACGTGATTACAAATGAGAACAGATTCTTGAAAGAGGCTATACTATATCTATGGTTAGAAAATATTTATGACAGAATAAATGGCCTTTCCATTCAGGATAGAAGAGTACTTATCCTTTTCGGTATGGACAATGTGATAATGTTACTTTCTTGACCCATACAGCTAGATCAAATCATAGAGATTACATTGCAATGAAAAGAGCATCAAATTTATCATTTTATCAGCACCTAAAGTACCATTTTAGAAATGAGATACAAACATGAAGAGTTAGTTCTTATAGCATATAAATTAGATAATATAATTTTACTTAAAAAAAAAACTAAACACAGAAAATTCTTAATCTGTATATTCAACCCACCCACCCCTCGGTTTTCATCCACTTTACTCCGTAAAATCCTTGCACTTTATAAATACACATATTCTACATGGAATGATCCTGGTCTGGTAAACATCTTATAAACCCAAAGATGGCAAAAATGGAAAGATGGCTATTGGAGATGGGATGCTTTTCCCAAGCCCTTTCACAGAACCCAGTCTTTAAAGACTAATTCTTGAAAAATATATTGCAATTCATTGACATCAGTAGAAGTTGTAACCCAGATTTTCTAATAGTTTTAGATAAACACTTTAAAAATAATTTTGATGTTCATGGGCTATGAGCATCAAAAGGTAGCATTTCCCACACCCTCTAACACACAGTTAAGCCTCACATTGTGAAGTGGCAACAGTCTCTATTAAGACATATTCTGTATGCAGATTTCTGCCAATGCCATCTTGAGAGACAAGCTCACGTGATCTGATTTTTAAAAATTTCCACAGACGTCCAATGTTCAGAAGTCTTTTTAAAACTATGTGGCTATAAATAACATACAACACTAGCTCCATTTTTGAAATGGAATAAAGTTACTCTAATTAATGTTTAAAAGGCCATCTTTCAAATGACAGTAGGAGGGTTATGGCTCCATCCATCTCCAGCAGGAAGCTTGCTTCCCCACATGAAGGCCAGTGTCAACTCCAGACACACCCCTGCCTCCACCACCTTGAACAAAGCAGCCCCTACCCCTGACCACAACTAGCATGCTCCCCCTTTCCGGTCCTGGGAAGGTTATTATGTTTTCTGGAGCATCCGTGTTTTATCATATCTTGTCCCCTTCTTGGCAACATCCCTGGACCATTCAGCTCTAGGTGGTCTCTGCAGTCTTGGACTCACTGCACCTGTGCTCTGGACCACTCACCTGCACCTGTCCTGCTACCAGCCATGGTTCCTCTAGTAAGCACACTGCTTGCCACCAGATCACATGCTCTTTAGGGGTAGGCATCATGTTATAAATACCTTTCAGACCTCCATAGCCTAGGATGGTGAATGGACAGATGATAGATGCTCTATAAACATTTCACATGGTAAACATTTGAAGGCCATCAAGTGTCGATATTCCCAGGTTGATTTATGCCAAAATTTAAGTGACTTTTAGTAAGAAAAGAATGCAAATCTGCTCTTTGGAATAATGAAGTCCATTTAGCGGACTTTTATTACAAGGAAAAATTAAGTGGCTACTGTACTTTCATCCTTTACACAGCAGCTCAAATTTCTCTTCCAGGAGAGATGGGGGTGGGGTAGGAAAGCCTTTCCTGACCACCTGCCCATCCCCCCACCACAAACACATTGAGATCCTCCTGTTACAAGTTCACATTTTTGCCCAGGCAGATCTTCTCATTTTCCCTTTATTGCACCAATGACAGTCGGTAAGTCACAGTTTTATGATTATTTCAATGTCTGATTAATAGCTTGTCTTAGTCCATTCAGGCTGCTATAACAAAATACCACAGACTGGGTGGTTAATAAACAATTGAACTTTATTTTTCACAGTTCTGGAGACTGTGAAGTCCAAGATCAAGTTGACAGCTGATTCAGTGTCTGGTGAGAGCCTGCTTCTTGGTTCAGAGAGCAGTTTTCTCATTAGGTCCTCATATGGCAGAAGGGATGAGGGAGCTCTTTGGGGTCTCTTGTATAAGGGCATTAATCCCATTCATGAGGGCTCATCCTCATGACCTAATCACTTCCCAGAGGCCATACTTCCTAACACCATTGGGGATTGGGTTTCAACATATGAGTTTGGGAGGAACACAAACATTCAGTCTATGGAATACCACTATGAAGGCAGAGGTCATGTCTAACTTATATGTATAACCTGATTGTGTATGACTTATTCTTGAGTGCCTCGGCACTTGAAAAAAAAACTATTTGTTGAGGGACTTCCCTGGTGGTGCAGTGGCTAATAATCCGCCTGCCAATGCAGGGGACACGGGTTCGAGCTCTGGTCTGGGAAGATCCCACATGCTGCGGAGCAACTAAGCCTGTGCACCACAACAACTGAGCCTGCACTCTAGAGCCCGTGAGCTGCAACTACTGAGCCCACGTGCCAAGAGCCCATGCTCTGCAACAAGAGAAGCCACTGCAATGAGAAGCCCGCGCACCGCAACAAAGAGTAGCCCCCGCTCACCACAACTAGAGAAAGCCTGCGCACAGCAACGAAGACCCAACACAGCCAAAAATAAAATAAATAAAATAAATAAATTTTAAAATATATATTTGTTGAATAAACAAAAGTTACCGTTTATCCTCAGAATTTATTGTACACCCTATAGGTTAGCCAGCGTTTTCATCATTGATAGCCATTTGACTGCAGTCTTCAGCTTTGAACTTATGGGTGCAGATAAATTATATATCAGGGAGTTCTATACCTTTGCTTCTTTTGCCCCATTCAGAATTTCATAGGACATATCTCGATACTGTGACTTTTTCCATCTCCATATTACTTGTCAGGTATGTTTAGAGCATAAATTTTAAAAAATATTTATTTTATTTTATTTATTTATTTGGCTGTGTTGGATCTTCATTGAGGTATGGGGGATCTTAGTTCCCCGACCAAGGATCGAACCCTCGTCCCCTGCATTGGAAGGCGGATTCTTTATCACTAGACTGCCAGGGAAGTCCCTAGAGCATAAATTTTCATATCTACTTTTTAGCTGAACGTTTCCTGAATTCTATATTTAATGATGCTGTTCTAAAGAAAAGCCCAATTCCTGTGAATTTCATAGGCCATGAAGCGCCATGACCAGGGAATCCTTATCTGGATGTTTCTGAACAGGCTACTTATATACTCTCCCCCCTGCCAACATCCCACTACCAATTCAAAGCCCATGTCCAACAAAGCAGCGGTCCTCAAATTTGGTGAACTGGTTGGAAATGCTAGACCCTGACCACTGAGATGCTGATCAGGGAGACTGGGGTGAGACCAGGAATCTGAATCGTTAACCAGCATCAGGGTTACTCTGGGGTAGGTGCTTCTTGGATCACACTTTATCAGCTCTGCCCTAAATGGTTTTATAAGTTTAAGCCTCTCCAGGTAGCTTTCACACCATATACATATCTCCTGATACATCACATCTATTGAGGTTCTCCCACTTCTCATGAAATGTTCAATGAATAAAGAGAAGCTCAGAGTTTTAGAAGCTTTGAGACACAGCAGAAAGGTGATCACTGGCTCTTAGGTACACTGTAAACACTCTTTCCTGGAGGGAAAGTAGGACTGACTCAGTGGCACTGCACAGCCCACTGGAGGCAGATGATGGGACCCTGGGGGGACCTAGAGCGAAAGGCTAAGGGGAATTTGTTTGAGTCACAGAAGGACCCTTGAAGTTACCTCACAAATGCCTTTCCATCATGGAGAAAGGTGACTCAAGTCTCTCTGCTTGGGTTTAATGTGGATAAGAGGGTTTTAGGGTGCTTACCTCATTTCGGAATTGGTTGATCTTATCAACCAAGGAAGAATTCCAAAAGAAATCCTACTTTTGCCCTGTAGCTGTCACTCAGATAATACCCCTCTAGATGCTATCAAATCCCTTCTCAGATTAAATCAAAGAAAAAGAAATGAGGGACTTTCCTGGTGGCACAGTGCTTGAGAATCCACCTGCCAATGCAGTGGACATAGGTTTGAGCCCTGGTCCGGGAGGATCCCACATGCCGTGGAGCAATTAAGCCCATGCACCACAACTACTGAGCCTGTGTTCTAAAGCCTGCGAGCCACAACTACTGAGCCCATGTGCCACAACTACTGAGGCCTGTGCGCCTAGAGCCCATGCTCCGCAACGAGAGAGGCCACTGCAATGAGAGGCCCGTGCACTGCAGCAAAGACTAGCCCCAACTTGCCGCAACTAGAGAGAGCCCGGGGGCAGCAACGAAGACCCAACACAGCCAAAAATAAGTAAAAAAATAAATTTATTTAAAAAAAGAAAGAAAGAAAGAAACGACCATGGTAGAGTCAATTCTTACTTTTCAAATTGCAACCAAAATTCACTAATTCAATCTCATTAGTGGCAGACAAACCTCACCATAGCAGTTTAAAAGTTGGACTACATTTACGTAAGTGCAGTTTTTCTTCTTTTCAGTAGATGTCATGATTATAATATCGTATAACATTTGAGTCCCAAGACTACACTAAAAACAGCCTCATCAATTCAGATGCAAATCCAAGTCTAATATCAGAATCACTGTTCCCCAAACTTTCCCAATTTCACTCATGTACCACCTTCACTATTTTTTTTGCCATAGTTTTCGTTTCCTTAATGCCTTTTAAAACATCAGCTCACTTTTTTTTTTTTTAGGTGAAGCAGACATTTTTATTCATTAGATTTAACCAGAGTTCATATTATAGTCTTTTTATTTTTTTAAACATCTTTATTGGATTATAATTGCTTTACAATGGTGTGTTAGTTTCTGCTGTATAACAAAGTGAATCAGCTATACATATACATATATCCCCATATCTCCTCCCTCTTGCGTCTCCCTCCCAATCTCCCTATCCCACACCTCTAGGTGGTCATAAAGCACCGAGCTGATCTCCCTGTGCTATGCAGCGCTTCCCACTAGCTATCTATTTTACATTTGGTAGTGTATGTAAGTCCATGCCACTCTCTCACTTGGTCCTAGCTTACCCTTCCCCCTTCCCTTGTCCTTAAGTCAATTCTCTATGTTTGTGTTTTTATTCCTGTCCTGCCCCTAGGTTCTTCAGAACCTTTTTTTTTTTTAAATTTTTTTAGATTCCATATATATGTGTTAGCGTACGGTATTTGTTTTTCTCTTTCTGACTTACTTCACCCTGTATGACAGACTCTAGGTCCATCTGCCTCACTACAAATAACTCAATTTCGTTTCTTTTTACAGCTGAGTAATATTCCATTGTATATATGTGCCACATCTTCTTTATTCATTCATCTGATGATGGACACTTAGGTTGCTTCCATGCCCTGGCTATTGTAAATAGAGCTGCAATGAACATTGTGGTACATGACTCTTTTTGAATTATGGTTTTCTCAGGGTATATGCCCAGTAGTGGGATTGCTGGGTCATAGGGTAGTTCTATTTTTAGTTTTTTAAGGAACCTGCATACTGGTCTCCATAGTGGCTGTATCAATTTACATTCCCACCAACAGTGCAAGGGGGTTCCCTTTTCTCCACACCCTCTCCAGCATTTACTGTTTCTAGATTTTTTGATGATGTCCATCCTGACCAGTGTGAGGTGATACCTTGTTGTAGTTTTGATTTGCATTTCTCTAATGATTAGTGATGTTGAGCATCCTTTCATGTGTTTGTTGGCAATCAGTATATCTTGTTTGGAGAAATGTCTATTTAGGTCTTCTGCCCATTTTTGGACTCGACTGTTTTTTTTTTTGATATTGAGCTGCATGGGCTGCTTGTATATTTTGAAGATTAATCCTTTGTCAGTTGCTTCATTTGCAAATATTTTCTCCCATTCTGAGGGTTGTTTTTCATCTTGTTTATGGTTTCCTTTGCTGTGCAAAAGCTTTTAAGTTTCATTAGGTCCCATTTGTTTATTTTTGTTTTTATTTCCATTTCTCTAGGAGGTGGGTCAAAAAGGATCTTGCTGTGATTTATGTCATAGAGTGTTCTGCCTATGTTTTCCTCTAAGAGTTTTATAGTGTCTGACCTTACATTTAGGTCTTTAATCCATTTTGAGTTTATTTTTGTGTATGGTGTTAGGGAGTGTTCTAATTTCATTCTTTTCCATGTAGCTGTCCAGTTTTCCCAGCACCACTTATTGAAGAGGCCATCTTTTCTCCATTTTATATTCTTGCCTCCTTTGTCAAAGATAATGTGACCATATGTGTGTGGGTTTATCTCTGGGCTTTCTATCCTGTTCCATTGATCTATATTTCTGTCTTTGTGCCAGTATCATACTGTCTTGATTACTGTAGCTTTGTAGTATAGTCTGAAGTCAGGGAGCCTGGTTCCTCCAGCTCCATTTTTCTTTCTCAAGATTGCTTTGGCTATTCGGGGTCTTTTGTGTTTCCATACAAATTGTGAAATTTTTTGTTCTAGTTCTGTGAAAAATGCCATTGGTAGTTTGATAGGGATTGCATTGAATCTGTAGATTGCTTTGAGTAGCATAGTCATTTTCACAATGTTGATTCTTCCAGTCCAAGAACATCGTATATCTCTCCATCTGTTGGTATCATCTTTAATTTCTTTCATCAGTGCCTTATAGTTTTCTAGGTCTTTTGTCTCCTTAGGTAGGTTTATTCCTAGGTATTTTGTTCTTTTTGTTGCAATGGTAAATGGGAGTGTTTCCTTAATTTCTCTTTCAGATTTCTCATCATTAGTATATAGGAATACAAGAGATTTCTGTGCATTAATTTTGTATCCTGCTACTTTACCAAATTCATTGATTAGCTCTAGTAGTTTTCTGGTAGCATCTTTAGGATTCTCTATGTATAGTATCATGTCATCTGCAAACAGTGACAGTTTTACTTCTTTTCCAATTTGGATTCTTTTTATTTCTTTTTCTTCTCTGATTGCTGTGGCTAAAACTTCCAAAACTATGTTGAATAAGAGTGGTGAGAGTGGGCAACCCTGTCTTGTTCCTGATCTTAGTGGAAATGGTTTCAGTTTTTCACCATTGAGAACGATGTTGGTTTTGGGTTTTTCATATATGGCCTTTATTATGTTGAGGTAAGTTCCCTCTATGCTTACTTTCTGGAGGGTTTTTATCATAAATTGGTGTTGAATTTTGTTGAAAGTTTTTTCTGCATCTACTGAGATGATCATATGGTTTTTCTCCTTCCATTTGTTAATATGGTGTATCACATTGATTGATTTGTGTATATTGAAGAATCCTTGCATTCCCGGGATAAACCTCACTTGATCATGGTGTATGATCCTTTTAATGTGCTGTTGGATTCTGTTTGCTAGTATTTTGTTGAGGATTTTTGCATCTATATTCATCAGTGATATTGGCCTGTAGTTTTCTTTTTTTGTGACACCTTTGTCTAGTTTTGGTATCAGGGTGATGGTGGCCTCACAGAATGAGTTTGGGAGTGTTCCTTCCTCTGCTATATTTTGGAAGAGTTTGAGAAGGATAGGTGTTAGCTGTTCTCTAAATGTTTGATAGAATTCATCTGTGAAGCCATCTGGTCCTGGGCTTTTGTTTGTTAGAAGATTTTTAATCACAGTTTCAATTTCAGTGCTTGTGATTGGTCTGTTAACATTTTCTATTTCTTCCTGGTTCAGTCTTGGAAGGTTGTGCTTTTCTAAGTATTTGTCTGCTTCTTCCAAGTTGTCCATTTTATTGGCTTATAGTTGCTTGTAGTAATCGCTTATGATCCTTTGTATTTCTGCAGTGTCAGTTGTTACTTCTCCTTTTTCATTTCTAATTCTATTGATTTGAGTCTTTTCCTTTTTTTTTGTGATGAGTCTGGCTAATGGTTTATCACTTTTGTTTATCTTCTCAAAGAACCATCTTTTAGTTTTATTGATCTTTGCTATCATTTCCTTCATTTCTTTTTTCATTTATTTCTGACCTGATCTTTATGATTTCTTTCCTTCTGGTAACTTTGAGTTTTTTTTGTTCTTCTTTCTCTACTTGTTTTAGGTGTAAGGTTAGGTTGTTTATTTGAGATGTTTCTTGTTTCTTGAGGTAGGATTGTATTGCAATAAACTTCCCTCTTAGAAATGCTTTGGCTGCATCCCATAGGTTTTGGGTCGTCATGTTTTCATTGTCATTTGTTTCTAGGTATTTTTTGATTTCCTCTTTGATTTCTTCAGTGATCTCTTGGTTATTTAGTAACGTATTGTTTAGCCTCCATGTGTTTGTATTTTTTACAGTTTGTTTCCTGTAATTGATATCTAGTCTCATAGCGTTGTGGTCAGAAAAGATACTTGATACAATTTCAATTTTCTTAAATTTACCAAGGCTTGATTTGTGACCCAAGATATGATCTATCCTGGAGAATGTTCTATGAGCCCTTGAGAAGAAAGTGTATCCTGTTGCTTTTGGATGGAATGTCTTATAAATATCAATTAAGTCCATCTTGTTTAGTGTATCATTTAAAGCCTGTGTTTCCTTATTTATTTTCATTTTGGATGATCTGCCCATTGGTGAAAGTGGGGTGTTAAAGTCCCCTACTATGATTGTGTTACTGTTGATTTCCTCTTTTATGGTTGTTAGCACTTGCCTTATGTATAGAGGTGCTCCTACGTTGGGTCAACAAATATTTACAATTTTTATAGCTTCTTCTTAAATTGATTCCTTGATCATTATGTAGTATCCTTCTTTGTCTCTTGTAATAGTCTTTATTTTAAAGTTTATTTTGTCTGATATGAGAATTGCTACTCCAGCTTTCTTTTGATTTCCATTTGCATGGAATATCTTTTTCCACCCCCTCATTTTCAGTCTGTATGTGTCACTAGGTCTGAAGTGGGTGTCTTGTAGACAGCATATATACAGGTCTGGTTTTTGTATCCCTTCAGCCAGTCTATGTCTTTTGGTTGAAGCATTTAATCCATTTACATTTATGGTAATTACCAATATGTATGTTCCTATTACCATTTTCTCAATTGTTTTGGGTTTGTTATTGTAGGTCTTTTCCTTCTCTTGTGTTTCCTGCCTAGAGAAGTTCTTTTAGCATTTGCTGTAAAGCTGGTTTGGTGGTGCTGAATTCCCTTAGCTTTTGATTGTCTGTAAAGGTTTTAATTTCTCTGTCAAATCTGAATGAGATCCTTGCTGGGTAGAGTAATCTTAGTTGTAGGTTTTTCCCTTTCATCACTTTAAGTATGTCCTGCCACAGCCTTCTGGCTTGCAGAGTTTCTGCTGAAAGATCAGCTGTTAACCTTATCGGGATTCCCTTGTATGTTATTTGTTGCTTTTCCCTTGCTGCTTTTAATATTTTTCCTTTGTATTTAATTTTTGATAATTTGATTAGTCTTGGTGTGTTTCTCCTTGGATTTATCCTGTATGGGACTTTCTGCACTTCCTGGACCTGATGGACTATTTCGTTTCCCATATTAAGGAAGTTTTCAACTATAATCTCTTCAAATATTTTCTCAGTCCCTTTCTTTTTCTCTTCTTCTTCAACCCCTATAATTCGAATGCTGGTGCATTTAATGTTGTCCCAGAGGTCTCTAAGACTGTCCTCAATTCTTCTCATTCTTTTTTCTTTATTCTGCTCTGTGGTAGTTATTTCCACTATTTTATCTTCCGGGTCACTTATCTGTTCTTCTGCCTCAGTTATTCTGCTATTGATTCCTTCTAGAGAATTTTAAATTTCATTTATTGTGTTGTTCATCATAGTTTGTTTGCTCTCTAGTTCTTCTAGGTCCTTATTAAACGTTTCTTGTATTTTCTCCATTCTGTTTCCAAGATTTTGGATCATCTTTACTATCATTACTCTGAATTCTTTTTCAGGTAGACTGCCTATTTCCTCTTCATTTGTTTGGTCTGATGGGATTTTACCTTGCTCCTTCATCTGCTGCATATTTCTCTGTCTTCTCATTTTGCTTAATTTACTGTGTTTGGGGTCTCCTTTTTGCAGGCTGCAGGTTCGTAGTTCCTGTTGTTTTTGGTGTCTGCCCCCAGTGGGTAAGGTTGGTTCAGTGGGTTGTGTAGGCTTCCTGGTGGAGGGGACTGGTGCCTGCGTTCTGGAGGATGAGGCTGGATCTTGTCTTTCTGGCGGGCAGGACTGCATCCAGTGGTGTGTTTTGGGGTGTCTGTGAACTTATTTTGATTTTAGGTAGCCTCTCTGCTAATGGGTAAGGTTGTGTTCTTGTCTTGGTAGTTGTCTGGCATGGAGTGTTCAGCACTGGAGCTTGCTCTTGTTGAGTGGAGTTGGGTCTTAGCGTTGAGACAGAGGTCTCTGGAAGATCTCTCGCCAGTTGATATTATGTGGGGCTGGGAGGTCTCTGGTGGACCAATGTCCTGAACTCAGCTCTCCCACCTCAGAGGCTCAGGCCTGACACCCAGCTGGAGTACCAAGACCCTGTCAGCCACACGGCTTTGTTGTTCATTACATGGTCTGTAATCATGGAAGTGCATCTGAAAAAGAAGTTCCTGAACAGGCAGCTGAAGAGGCTGCTTCTGTATTCTGAGCCCCACCCAAGCCTTCAGCTGGCACTGGACTTGGTCTCTGCTCTCAGTCAGGCCTGCACTCTCCTTAGGCAGGATAGAGACAAATAAATCTCACTTTTATGAAGTACAATTATTTTAAAAGGCAAATGTATACCACTACTGTAAATCAAAACTTCCAGGGCCACTTGCCCTCTATATAAAGTATCTGTAGAAATAAATAATTAAATAATGTAATTCAGTTTGAGCTTTGATATCATTGCCTGATCAAGGCCCTGGGCCTGACAGCTATTCTCTCTTTGTTATAAAGATCTTCTGCTTCATGAAATTAGAAGGGTTGAAAAAAATATTGAAGAGAGAATATTTTTTCCCTGTGTGAGAAATGCTGTATCTGGGAACTACAAAAATAATTTTCTCCTTCCCACACTTAAGAAGACATTGATTGAAATCAAGCCTGGGGTGACCTGGATTTAATAATTTGGAAATAATAATCTGTAATTAGTATCAATCAATGATAAACGTTTCATTCATTCATTCAGCAATTATTATTGAGTGCCTAATGTAAGCTAGGTTTTTTCCTAAGGACTGCTGTACAAACCCGGTTGGTGCCTACATTCTTGCAGGGGGAGACAGGCAACCAACAAACCATACATAACTTAAATCGTATATAAATACATATATACGTAAACACACACAGATACACATATATACATCTCTCCATATAAGATGGTGTCAAAGATGATCTCATTGATAAGTGTCATTTGAGAAGAGACCCAAAGGAAATGATGGAGGGCGCCAGGCACATATCTGGATAAAAAGCTTGTCAAGCAAAAGGAGCAGTAAGTACAAAGGTCCTGAGGCTCTTCAATGCTTGGTTTGTTTAAGAGCAATCAAACAGGTCAGTGTAGCTTGGCAGAGGGAGCCAGAGAGAAAGTGGTGGGACATGAGGACTGGGAGTAACAGTGAGAAGGGGCCCTGAAGGTCAAATTAAGGTCTTTGGCTTTCATTCTGAAGGATGTGGGAATTCTTTGGAAAGGTGACAGGATCTGGCTTTATTTTTAAGGATCACCTTGGCTACTGCATTAAGAATAATCTGGGGAAGGGGGACAACGGCAGAAGCAGGGAGACCCAATACCATTATTAATCCAGGCAAAACATGATGGCAGCTTGGAGCAGGATCATTATCTTTGGGATAGTGTAAATGGTCAGATTTTGTATACACTATGAAGATAGGGCCAACGGGATTTGTTGGTGGAATACTTGCTTCATGTGAAAGAAAAAGAGGAGTGAAAATGACTCCAACGTTTTAGCCTGAGCAACTGGGAGGAAGGTCTTGACAACTGCTGAAATTAAAAGACTAGAGGAGAAAGTTAGGGGGTAGGGATGGTGCTAGTAACCAGGAATTAGGTTTGAGAGGCCTACCGAAGATGCTGAGAAGGCCTTTGAAGATACCAGTCTGGATTGCAGGGGAGAGTAATCGAGTTGGTATTTGTCAGGGTACAGATGGTACTTGTAAACAATGAGACTAGATGAGGTCACTAGAAAGTGGACATAGAGATGAGGTCTGACCATGGGGTACTCCAAGGGTTCAGGGTCAGGACGTGAAAAGAACCAGCAACAGGATGAGTTCAGTGTTTGCTTTAAAAATGTTTGAGGAACATTTCCGTTTTCCTCCCTCCTCTATGATATAAACACTCCCATAACCTTTGTTGTACAAATCATCTTCTTAGAAAATGTGTTCTTTGATCAAGCTGGGTGAACTTCAGCGTTCCCTTTCCCAAAAAAGTAAGTTTTTATGGACACAAAACAGAGCTCTCAAGAAGTATAAAGAACTTGAGATTTTTACCTGCAAGCTAACAAGTTAGCCTGCCCTGATTTCATGGATGCTGGCAGAAGACATGAAACTCCTGGGTCAGAAGCAAAAGACTTTTTTTTTTTTTTTTTAAGAAGCGAAAGACTTTATGACTCAGGGCGAGTAACATGAGCTTCATATTTGTTACCCATTTCCCATGACCCCCCAAATCTCTCAGAGGCAAGAGAAGCAGGTCACCAGGATGCTGCTCTTGCAGGGGGTTTGTGTCACTGAGGAACCCCGAGCTTCGGAAACCCCAATCTTTCATAATGAGCTGCAAGCAAATCTATCCAACCTTTGTTCTAGAGGCAGACATTATCTTTATTATACTAGACAGCAAACAAATCCGTCCCCTACTCCAGAGGGAAACATTATCTCTATCTTCCAAGAATGTTCACTATACAAACATCCTTGGAAAGATAATTCAGAACAAAAAGCTACAGGCGCCTATGCTCACAAGAGACCCATGGATAATTATCTCCCAACAAGAGTCAAAATTGTTAAGCAGCGTATTTTGGAGAAGTTCTGAGCCTTTATCCTATTTCACTTTGGAATTCAAAACCTTATACTCTAAATTATATTTATTTGACTAGGTAACACTTTAACACGGTGCAAGATTCAAAAGATAAACTACACAGGATTATTCTTTTATCAACAAAAGATGGCATGAAAGTGGTTTCTGATTTGCTGTGAGAAGGGAGCACATTTGCATCAGACTTATTTTTCTTGCATCCTGATTAATTCTTCCATTTAATCAATTTCCAAGTGAGTCAGATTCTCTAAATAGGTATTAAAAGCCCGAGCTCAGCACTTAAGGAATACAAGAAATTTCTTCCATTTTACTAGAGCTTTATCAATGTCCACTTGAGTCCGAAAATACCCCACATGCAGTGGGTTATATCCAGTGGGTTAAGTGAAAGCTAAGGGGCTAAACCAGCATAAAGAACTAAACAGCAGCAACATCCCACCCAAGCGCTGCCTGACAGTAGCCTTCAGCACAAGTTCTCTTATCTGTTCCATCTGCCAGGCAGACGTGTAGCTCTGTAATCAATGACAGATAGCCTTACTTACACTCGTTCTTTTCAAAAGATAATGTTGCTGTCTAGTAAGCATTTGAGGGCATATATCATAGTAAGCACTCAATAAATCTTGTTGACTAGCTATGCCATTAGAAGCACTTAGAAATATTCAAGTGCCAAAGAAATACACGGTTACTGGTCATTCATTCATTCAGTCAGCTTTCCCCTTATTGGGCACCTAATACGTCGGGCATTGTTTTAGGTACCAGGTACACAGTAGTAAACAAAACAGACAAAAATCTCTGCCCTCGAGGGGAGCTTACTCTTTAGTAGGGGGTAAAGATGCATGAATAAAATATACTAAATAATGATAAGTGTTAAGGAAAAAAGATACAGCAGAAAGAGATATGGTATAGGGAGCAGCTGAAATCTTATACAGTATAGTCCAGGAAAGGCTCACTGAAAACAGAACATTTGGCTAGAAAGCCCTTCTCAATCCTCTGGTCCCTCAACGTTTCTAAATGCTCTAGAACTTTCTGGAAGAAAACTGGATCTAGGGCATTATCCTGAAAAAAAATGCCGAAGATAGACAACAATAATTATAATGAACAATATAATGTGTCAACAATGTATATGATGAACTGTGTATATAATTATAATTAACTTAAATATAATTAAATATTAAATATGTAATTATTAAATATTAAATTTGTACTATTTAAATAGGTTTCTTATTCTTTTATAGAGCATGTATTACAATCCTGATGCAGACAAGGTGCTACATTAAAAAATGATCATATCACTGGAACAATATCAGAATGAATGGATAGCATTAAAAAGAAAAAACCTCTTTTAAGTTAGTGGGATTGTTGCTGCTAATGGGCAAGGATGAAAAACAAAGCCACTGAGTACTGAAGATAAAGAATAGCTCCATCCAGAAGCCTGCAGCCATATTTTATTTCCATTGGGTTATTATAAAGAATAACAGAAGCTATGGGGATCTCCTTTTCTTTTAATTATAGAATCTATCCATTAATTAAATCACTTTCTCCATCTCATTACCAGATGGGCACATTTTCCAAGGTTACAAATGGAAATTAGGTTCTGCTTCCTTCAGACGCTGGCATCGTTATTATTCAGTTCCTGCCTTTTGCCCTTTCCCAGGGGAATTCCACGCACAATTCTAGAGCTTCAGCCATTATCTGGATGCCAAACACTTTCGAACCCTTCTTCCCAACACAGACCAGTACCTCTCGAGTGTTAAGCCTACGAGACTCTGTATGGACCATGTGGGCTCAGCCTCAATGTATCCCAAACTGAACTCTCTCCCTGCACTAGCCTATCCAGTGTTCCTGTATATCCTTAGTTGGTGGCAACCATCTGTCCACCCAGGCAGTCCAACTGGAAACCTGGATCCTTCTTCATTCCTCATATTCAATCAGTCATAAAATCCTAGCAACCTTAACTTTAAATGTCTTTTAAATCTGTCCCTGAGTCCCTATCACAGCTGGTGCCACCTTACATTATTTCCACCTGACAACCATTCTATCCCCCTTCTGCATCTATCTCCCTGCCCCCAGTCCACATCCTATATTTCTCTCCACCACAGCACTTATTACTCAATATAATACATGTTGCTCATGTATATACCTCTTCAAATACCCCATGAGTTCTCTGACACACAAACATGTATGTGTGTCAGCACACAAACGTGCTGTGCTCTTTCTTTTCTCAGCATTTAGCATAATATCTTGCATGGAGTATGTGTTCCATTAACATGTACTAATTGGATACATAACTCTTGGACCATCAGATCCCAAGATATCAGACATTTCAGGAAGTGATATAGGTTCACCAACAAAATTCCTGCTCACCAATCCTGACCCTGTTACAGCTAAACCTATGAAGTCGTGGACTGCTAATGGGTTTCAGTTTGTGTTACGAACTCTAATTCCTCCACTGCAACCCTTTCCCACCTTCGCACTTGTCTAGCTCTCATGTAAGATGTTCAGTGTCCTCTTTGTCCCTCCTCTTTCAAAATCCATTCTTAGTAAAAGAGTTCATCTCTGCTTTTTACTTCCACGGGTATTTGCATCTTAGGGCTTTCTTTCTAATTGCGGAAAGTCCCCTCAGGTCCCATTCAAGAACTACAAGGCTTTGGCACCACGGTGTACGTATGAAGGAGAGCTGGTAGGAGGGAGGGGAGAGAATCACCCGGAGATCCTGACTCATCTCGCAGTTAGAACCTGAATGCTCCTCCTCCCGCACTCAGCCAGGTCTTGACCAAAAGCCCAGGCTTGTTTTAGCAAATGCTCTCCACCCAAAATCCTCCATCCTGGGACATTAGCTCACAATCTGAACATGACATCTCTATTTTGTTTTTCCTTCCAGTTTTATTGAGACATAACTGACATACAGCTCTGTATAAGTTGAAGATGCATAGCATAATGATTTGGCTCACATACATCATGAAATTATGACCTCAGTAAGTTTAGTGACCATCCATCATCTCATACAGATGCAGAATTAAAGAAATAGAAAAAAAATTTTTTTTTCCTTCTGAAGAAAACTTAAGCTTTACTCTCTTAACTTTCACATGTAACATAAAACAGTGTTGATTATATTTATCACATCGTACATTACATCTCTAGTGCTTATTTATCTTATAACTGGGAGTTTGTACCTTTGACCACCTTCATCCAATTCCCCCCACCTCTGCCTCTGGTGACCACAGTTCTGATCTGTTTCTCTGTGAGTTTGTTTTCGAAGTATAATTGACCTGCAATACTATGTTAGTTCCTGGTACACAGCACAGTGATTTAACATTTCTGTACATTTCAAAATGATCACCATGACAAGTCTAGTTACAATCTGCCACCACACAAAGGTATTACATAAATATTGACTGTAGTCCCCACGCTGTACATCTCATACCAGTGGTTCATTTATTTTGCAGCTGGAAGTTTGTACCTCTTAATCTCCCTCACCTATTTCTCTCCCACATCTTCCTCCTCCCCTCTGGCATCCACCTGTTTGTTCTCTGTATCTATGACTCTTGTTTCTGTTTTGTTATGGTTGTTCATTTGTTCTATTTTTTAGATGACACATATAAGTGAAATCATACAGTATTTGTTGCTGTCTGACTTATTTCACTTAGCATAATACCCTCTAGATCCATTCATTTATTCTTTTGCAGATGGCAAGATTTTATTCTTTTTCTGTGATTGGGTAATATCCATTGTATATCACATCTTCTTTATCCAGTCATCTACTGATGGGCACTTAGGTTGCTTCCATATCTTGGCTATTGTAAATAATACTGCAATGAACATAGGGGTGCATATATCATTTTGAATTAGTGTCTTCATATTTTTTTGGATAAATACCCAGAAGTGGAATAGTTTAATCATATGGTAGTTCTATATTTAATTTTTTGAGGAATCTCCATACTGTTCTCCATAGTGGCTACACCAATTTACATTCCCACCAACACTGCACGAGGGTTCCCTTTTCTCCACATCCTCGCCAACACTTGTTATTTGTGTAAAAATGACACCTCTGCTTTAGATGTAACAGAAAGAAAACAAAACTGTTGTTTTAAGACTTAGCTGCAGTCTGGGCCACTTGGGTTAGGAGGAAGACAGCATTCTTCAAGGAGAAGATTTCTGTTTCCTCTGGGAAACACTCCTAATGAGCTTATAAAACGTAGAGACCCTAAGGTAATTTAGACTCCTGAGCTGACAATGAGGGAGAAGGAAGTTGGGGTCCCTGGGATGGAGGGGAGAAGGGTCTTTGTAGAGAGAGGACGCCCTACGAAGATGGTAGCAGATGAGGTTCTGAATAAGTATGAGAAATGGCCCTCATCTGTACTTTCTGCTCAATTTTCCTGTAAATGTAAAATTGCTCTAAAAAGTAAAGTCTATTAATAGACTTTTCTAGTTAATAGAAAGAAGGAAGGAAGGAAAGAAAGAAAGAAAGGGGCGAGGGAGGGAGGGAGTGAGGAAGGAAGGAAGGAAGGAAAGAGAAAGCCTGAGAATGCTAGGCAGTTGTCTATTCTGTGCTATAACTCCCTCCATTATCTCAGACATTCAGTAAACTCTGCTGAAAACAGCTGCTTTGTGAAGTGGTACTTTGGGAAAAGGACGAAGAGAAATGGTGTTCAGTATGGGGTGAAGCCATGCTAAAGGCACAGCACTCATAAAGGGGAGACCAAGAATTTGGGAGTGGCAAGAATTTAGAGCAAGAGGGGACCACAAGAATGTAAACCTCGAGGAATCTCTAGAACTGTGTTGTCCAATACTATAGCTACTGACTACCTGTGGCTATTGAACAGTTGAAATGTGACTGACTAGTCCAAATTGAGATGCACTGTAAACTAGCATGAAAAAAAAAGAATGTCAAATATCTCAATAATTTTTATTTTAATTACGTGTTGAAATGATACTATTTTGGGTCTGTAAGGAAAAATAAAAAATATATTATGAAAGTTAACTGCACCTGTCCCGTTATACCTTTTTAATATAGCTATTAGAAAATTCAGAATCATGTATGTGGCTTGCATCATGTTTCTACTGGACAACACTACTCTAGAATCTTGGGGAAAAGGCATAAACTTGCTAGAGTATAAGACATGGGGAGCTTAAACACTTTCTTTGGATAGTAAAAAAAAAGGGTGACCCCAGTAAGTTGGAGACATAAGACAGTAGACTTGACAGATAAAGTATGGGAAAATACAAATTTACCAGAACTGATGACATTTATTTTAGTAAAGTTTTGTTTAAACCAAAAATAATTCCTATGAATGACGTGTTCTCAAAATATGATGTAATTTATAAAAAAAATTCAACTTTTCAGGAACACATTGATAGCATGAAACAAAGTACATATGGTACAACTTTCCAACATAAATAACTTACATTCAGTCCTTCGATTTAAACTAGAAGAAAAGCATGGAAACTTCTACCTCCCGGGGGATAAACGAATGTGTCTTCTAATATCTTGATGTGTTGAACAGTGACTACCCGGAGACTAACACTTTGTACTTTCAACTAGAAATATAAACTACATACAGGGCTGCCCTTGTTTACTTTTTTCTGTTTATTTCATACCAAATCTACTCCTTAAGCCATGTCTCAGGAAATCTATGAGCAAAAAATAAAACAAAATATAATGCCTGACTCCAAGTTAGCCAATCTGGATGTAAGGAGAAGTTATATTTTTTTCTGACATGCTACCTAAAAGGCTCTAATTCAGTACCTCTGGGTTCTGTATTATATAAAAATATGGTTATGTGTATATAGAACTGGCAAACTTCAGACCTGGGGTGATTTAAATATCACGTGGTCTAGTCTCTTTCTTTTACAGATAAGGACACAGAGCCACAGAGAGGTCACTTGCCTGAGACCATAGAGCTGCTTTAGCGGCAGTGGCAGGACTTAAGGCACACAGAGTGTGGACACAGTCAGTTCCCTGGGTGTGACCTTGATGTTTCCTGATAACCAACTTGGGTCGTCTGAAAACTGGGGATTTATCGTACTTGCTCATAGGGATTTCCAGGAGGATTAAAGACTCTCTCCCTCTATGATGCGCATTATAGCCTTTGTCACCTCTGTCACGCTCAATGGGAGCTAAACTCATGCCCTTCCTTCCCCTCCACCTTTTTACCCGAGCTATATGCTAGTGCTCTTTTTCCTGAAAAGGTTACACTCAGTGAAAGAAACAGCTGTGGACTCCAGAAAAGCTTTGGCCCGCCACCTTTGATCATGTATTTGAGGGTCTCTAGGCAGCCTGGAGCCTATTTGAGAGACCCCGGGGACAGCTGGTTAAGATGGCAATGCTGACCCTTTGTAGCCTAAGAGGCTCAAAATGAAACATGGTTTCCAGGAATGAGGGTGGGTACCACGTGCAGAGCTCAGAGTAAAGCTATAGGGCAGGCCCAGAGTCTTGCCCCTCCTCCACCTCTTCCAACATCACTGAACCCCAGCCTGAGCTATCCAGACATGCCCTTAGCTCAAGTAACATACTTCTCAAATAAACACACAGAAACTACTTTCTTCTTCCTTGGCCACTTGGCCAGGCCCTGGCTCCAGAATAACAGGACAGCACATTTCATACATAGATGCCAAGAGTTGCACACCCAAAAAGGGGGGCTTGTTAATGGAAATCAACCACAAATGGGTCACTTCTTAAATGGGAAGTATTTTCCTGCTTGGAGGCCTTCCAAGTGCTCTTGCTTAATTCTCACTTCTCAACACACACACACACACACACATGCGCACGCACAGAAGCCAGTGACTTAGCACCCCAATCTTAAAGTTTTCCAGTCCTCCTTTAAAAAATGGCTTTGGGACATGGTTACTTTGAAGTAGGAGTCCCTCATCTCAGGGAAAAAGAAATGTAAAGTACAGATAAACAGCAAGGTCCTACAGTATAGCACAGGGAACCACATTCAACAGCCTGTGACAAACCAGAATGGAAAAGAATATGAAAAAGAATACGTAAATATATGTATAACTGAATCACTTTGCTGTACACTAGAAACTAACGCAACATTGTAAATCAACTATACTTCAATAAAATAAAAAAATTTTTTGAAAAAGAAATATAAACTTGGGACTTCCCTGGCAGTCCAGTGGTTAAGACTCCATGTTTCCATGGCAGGGGTCACGGGTTTGATCCCTGGTTGGGGAACTAAGACCCCATATGCCGCATGGCATAGCCAAAAAGAAAAACAAAACAAAACAAAACACAAAACTCCATTTTCATTGCTCTTCCACAATTAGTCTCCCCTCCTAGGATCAGGAACCTCAGTGAACACCCAAAGACAGTGTACGGCTGGTCTTGGGGGCGGGGGGAGCTCAGTCTCCCCCTTAAGTTGAATCCATTCCCAAATTAGGGAAGGTGAGCAATTCCAGGGTCTGGGAGCACATTCATTTATCATCTGGTGAACTGGTGTGGCGTTAAGGGGATGCGGCAGCCTCCAAGGCAAGGACACGGCACACAGCCAGGAAGCTGGAGGCTCTGTACCTTTGCAGGTGAAACATTTGATGTGGAAATGTTTGGTCTGGACCCGAAGCACTTCACCCTTGCACGGCTCCCCACATTTATGGCAGTGAATGACAGGCTTCTCTGATGGGTGGTGAGGGTCCTGAGGGTGGGCCACTGGAAGAAAAACAACAAAAGATCCATGTGAGTATAGAAAGCATTCCTACAAAAGGAGTCATTGTGGGCACGCATAAATATACCCATAATTTTTGTATCAAATGAGCCACATATTGATTCAATAAGCACCAGTGGAGCCTCTGCCCCCATGTCATAATTACGGGGACACACAGATCAATAAGAGAGTTGTGGCTTTAACAGTCCGGTGGGGAAAACACTGGGCTTGTTCCTCTGGCAGCCAGAAGTCTTGTCTCTTCCTCCCAAACTTCTCCAGGACTATGTAATTGGATCATTAAGTATATGATCTTATTTGGTTCAATATTGTGCGGCATGTCCTTATCTTTTTTTTTTTTTTTAAATTTATTTATATATATATATAAATTTTTCTTTTGTAAAAGTAAATGCAACACATAAACATTCAGGATTGATCCCAATCTTTTGGAGTCAGGGAGAAAGTGTTTGATTGAATCACCATGCAGGTTACATTCATCTTCCACTGGAATGACTAGAGCTGCCAGTCACCTGAACAGAACAGTGCCCAGCTAGCCTCTGGGAACACAAATATGCTCTCTTGCTTCTCCTCATTGGTCACACCTTGGCATGGTTCCTCCCTATCCTCTACTCAAGCAGGTCCTTAGTAATAAACAAACCACTAGCAACGCCCCGCCCCAGTTACTACCTCTCAACGCTCTTGGATAAGTCTTCCCTTGGCTTGGACTGAGAACCATGCCCCAGAGGTGCCATTCTGACTAGACTGTATGAAGGGAGTGGGTACAAGAGATAAAATGGCTAAAATGGAATTGGGAGCCACTGCTCCCCATCTGCAGCTACAGCTTAAGATGCCTACAGATGTCATCAGTGTGACGTGTGCAGGGGAGAGGTGCAGAGGAATGGATGGGCTTGGGAGGAAGGGTAATCCCTGGGAAAGTAATCTGCTGCTCGACCTCACTTCTTGGCCTTGCCCTGGGCAGCCACAGCCTCCATGGCTTTACGCACGGTCTCTTCATCACCCAGGAACTGCATTGGCTTGATGGGCTTCAAGTTCTTGTCCAATTCATAGACAATGGGAATGCCAGTCGGCAGGTTCAGCTCCATGATAGCCTCCTCGGAGAGACCCTCCAGGTGCTTGACAATGCCCCGAAGGCTGTTGCCATGGGCTGCAATCAGTACTCGTTTCCCCTCCTTGATCTGGGGAACTATTTCTTCATTCCAAAAGGGCAGAGCTCTGGCAATAGTGTCCTTCAGACTCTCACAGGAGGGCAGCTGATCTTCAGTGAGGTCTGCATACCTACGATCCTTACTGATGTTGCTGTAGAAGGGATGGTCAGGCTCCATCGGAGGTGGTGGGACATCATAGGAGCGCCTCCAGATCTTTACCTGGGCCTCACCGTGCTTGGCAGCAGTTTCTGCCTTATTGAGGCCAGTCAGACCCCCATAGTGTCGCTCATTAAGGCGCCAAGTCCTCACCACTGGCAGCCACATTTGGTCAATGGCATCCAGCACTGTCCAGAGGGTCCGAATTGCTCTCTTCTGCACTGAGGTGAAGCAGATGTCAAACTCATAGCCAGCATCTCGCAGCGCCTGCCCACCGCGCTTCGCCTCCTCGTGCCCGGCCGGGCTCAGGTCGGCGTCGTACCAGCCGCTGAAGCGATTCTCCAGGTTCCACGCGCTCTCGCCGTGCCGGATCAGCACCAGCTTGTAGGCGGCCATGGCTGCGGCTCGGGGTGCGGCGCAGACTGGGTCTTACCGAGATTCCGGAGTCGCGGCCCTACCCCGGCCGCGCCTACGCGCTCGCGCTCCACCGGCCGGTTCCCGCTCACTTGCTCGGCCAAATCTTTCCACTGGCTCGGGGCCGCCCTCCGCCCGCCGGGTGTACGCATGCGCCCCCTGCGGGCGCTGCAGCCGCCAGGGGGAGGGGGCGCCCTCCAGGACGCCAGGGCGCATGCGGCCGGCATGTCCTTATCTTGATTTAGAAAGTGCTTTCCAGCCAGGAGTTCACTGCAGACTGTAAGTTCCTTGACAATGAGGACCGTTTATTAAAGTTCATATTTTGTTTCTCCCCGTTTTTACTCCTCCTTCTTTCCCCAGCTCCTCTGAACACAGCAGAACACTCGTGCACCAAAGGGGCTCAGTTAACATTTATTTCCTTCTTAGTTAGCAGGCACTGGCTAGTTCCTCGTCTCCAGAGAGTCATTCCTGATCCTCGTTTGGCAACTCAACCCGTTGGATGTCTATTACGAGCCTCCTATTGTGTGCACAGCTCCTGATACACACACTGCAGGCAGTCCTTTAAAAAAATAAATTAGGGGCTTCCCTGGTGGTGCAGCGGTTGAGAATCTGCCTGTCAATGCAGGGGACACGGGTTCGAGCCCTGGTCTGGGAAGATCCCACATGCCGCGGAGCAACTAGGCCCGTGAGCCACAACTACTGAGCCTGCGCGTCTGGAGCCTGTGCTCCGCAACAAGAGAGGCCGCCATAGTGAGAGGCCCGCGCACCGCGATGGAGAGTGACCCCCGCTCGCCGCAACTAGAGAAAGCCCTCGCACAGAAACGAAGACCCAACACAGCCAAAAATCAATCAATCAATCAATCAATAAAATAAATAAATAAATAAATTAGTAACTACGTGGATTTCTCTGAACTTCAGTTTCCTCTCCTGTAAAACAAAGGGAATTGGATCAGCGGATTTCGAAGATCTTTCCAGGCTCTAAAATCATATGATGGGGCTTACAGGGATTATTCTCTCAGTTTCCAGAGTGTGGCCTTCAGAGAATAGAAGTTATTGTGACTGCCGTGCCCCAGGAATAGGATTACAGGCTCCTTTTACAAAGGACCAAGAGAGTAGGCAGCAAGAGGACACCTGTGACTTGACGCTACCCAAGGATCTTCATTGAACCTGCAGCTTGTCCAGCCAGAGAATGCAGCAAGGCGTTTTTTGCTATTAAATTCCTTTTCTGATTTGGGTCCTCAGAAGGAGGAACCGTGTGATATACAGAAATGTATTACATAAGTACCTACATGAGTGTGATATGGCATAAGAACAGTGAACCTAAAATTAATCAACCAACACAAAGAACAAAGATGATTTCTTTTTTCAAACGGTAAAACCAGGTTGGACCGGGGGAGGGGGGTGTGGGCAGGTATTGCTGAAATTGAATTTAGAAAGCACCTCACAGCAAGGAGCTCTCTGTATACCACGAGTATAATAGTGCATTGTTTCCCTCAGACCACTGTAATGTTCTCATTTCTCCTGGAAAGAGTTTGAATAAGACAGTCCAATTAATCCATTACTAGTTAAATTCTCAGAAACAAGGTTCTCCTTGTGAGATTTAGACCAGGAGCAGGTGTAGTTTCGGGTTAAACTCCTGACCTGAAATCTCTGCTATGGACCCCAAAATGTTCGGCAAAGGTATGAACATCGTGATACCCCTGCATTTCCTTATCTGCCTGCTGGAATCTCTCTTGGAAACCTGTATTCACAACAGAAGTCAGTACTATCTAAAGGAATTAAGAAGGGGCTTCCTTCCAAGATCTCTAAACAACCACTGACTTTTAAAATGATGTGTAACAAGGCCAAAAATCTATTCACCTGGGCATTAAAAAAAAAAGTCTCCCTTAACAATATCTGCTTTATGTAAGGTTTTTCGTTTGTTGGTTTCAACTTCCTGCTTCCTATAAGAATGGAGGAAAATAATATTTACTGAGCATCTGTCTGCTAAGTGCCAGGCACGGTGCTAGGTGCTTGCATATAAGTCATTTTATTTCATCCTCACCACCCCTTCCTCAGTGAGGTGGGGAATACTGTTCCCACTTGACAGATGAGGAAATCGAGCCTCAGAGAAGCTGAGCAGCCTGCTCAAGTAACAGTAAGTGCAGGCTCAGAGATCTACACCCAGGGCTTTCTGACTCCCAGGCTCATGCGCCTCTTGTCTAAACCAGAAATTTAGAAATCAGAAGTTATTATAAGTCCAGCGATGATTGTTGTTAAGTCAGGCAATAATTTATTTAGCCAGGCTCAAGGGCTGTTCTAAAAGCAGCAACTAGGACTTGGTTTATAAAGGCTTATACACGGTGTACAGTAATACATTGCTAGCTGAGCGTGGCACCCAGATGGTAACCCTCGAGGTGGCTCTGCTGACGCCCTGTATCAGAACTCCCTGTGCCATGTATTAAATATGCAGATTCCTCAGCCCACTGAACTAAGGGTGTGAGTCGGGGACCTATTATTTTCCTAAGCTCCTCAGGTGATTCTTTTTTTTTTTTTTAATTTAAATAATTAATTAATTTATTTATTTTTGGCTGTGTTGGGTCTTCGTTTCTGTGCGAGGGCTTTTCTCTAGTTGCGGCAAGCGGGGGCCCCTCTTCATCGCTGTGCGCGGGCCTCTCACTATTGCGGCCTCTCTTGTTGCGGAGCACAGGCTCCAGACACGCAGGCTCCGTAGTTGTGGCTCACGGGCCCAGCTGCTCCGCGGCATGTGGGATCTTCCCAGACCAGGGCTCGAACCCGTGTCCCCTCCATCGGCAGGTGGACTCTCAACCGCTGCGCCACCAGGGAAGCCCTCAGGTGATTCTTATGCATACTACAGTTTAAGAACTATTGTCCCCTTAGACTTCAGACAATACTGTTAGGCAAGTTACAGAGAAGGGTTAGAGTGAAAAAAAAGTAACCCACAAGACCATCCAACTCAGAAGCAATATTAGAACACAGTGGATCTCTTGACTGTGAGGGAGAAGGCATTTTTGGATGAGAAAGTGCACTGCAGCTTCTCTTGACACTTGAATTTCTTACAGCTAAGCAAGCCAGCTACGCTGAGTAATGATGAGGGAAGGAAAATATCATTTCACTTCGTGGCTCTTCCCTTCGCCTCAGCGCAGCTGCCAATGCACATGCTGGCACCAGCCACGAAGGTCAGAATTGGGACCAGCACCTGCATTTTGCAAGCGTTTCCCTTTGGAAATATATATTACACTGCGAAACCCTCCATGCCCAGGGATGACCTCTATTTTCACCCAGAGAGGAGCAGAGACTACATCACGTCTCCTTGCCTTTCCATCATACATCAGCCTAGGCAGACACTTATCAGAACCAGCTACTTGTGAAGAAATGGGCTCTGCTTGTTAGAGGACAGAATCCAAAGACCAAAAGAGACTCAGTATTTATTTCATCCCAACTCAAATCCGTATAGACAAAAGAACCTCTCCGCTTTTTGAAGATCAATAAAGGGGTCTCTTTTACATAACTTCCTTTGGCAGTTTGGTTAATACCAAATGTATAGTCTTTGGCTCAAGCCTACATTTTTGAAATATGCGGAGCCACTTGCAACATAAAAGATGACATTAATTCCGTACTCCTCTTATTTGCCAACTAGCTCTGTTGCTAATTTTTACTTGATTGCTCCATCCTTCAGAGCCTGGGTGGTCCCTCCATATTCTACTGATAGGGAAAATGAGGAGCAGAGAGCTTACATTCCTTGTGCCCAAAGTCAGCAGCAAATTATTGGCAGAGGTACACTCAGCACTCGGGCTTCCCAAATGTCTTCTGCTGTACCAAGTAGTCAGTGATTTACCCCGGAATTTGGGCAGACATGGTTAAAATCTTCCATGGCTCATCAGTTTGTTGCTAAAATAAGAATAATACGATGAGAAACCAAAAGCGTGGTCGCATATCTCCTGAATAGCAGGGAAATGTATATGAAGAGCCAAGAATTTATTGGCCTGAAAAGGTAAAGGGATTCGTCCACTGCATAATATCCAGTTTGGAGGGATTCTGGAGACTCAGTTAAAACAGGCTATTGCAAGGCTAACCGAGGAGTTTCACACTGCCTTTCACAGTCAAGCAAAGCAGGTGAGCCTCATCCCTGAGACGCCAGCATAGAACAGAACCAAAGTTCCATTTTGGATGTGTTACTTTGGAAATGCCTATTAGAGATCGCAGGCGATGAGACTGTGTGTGGCGGGGGTGGGGGTAGGGGGTGGTTTGAGATCATTAAGGAAACCTGTTACCTTCAGTGCCCCCAAGCAGAGGACATTAAAGGCTGTAAGAGGAAAGCTGAAAAGATTTGGTGGAGCTCCTCCTAATATTCCAGAACCAGCCTCGTCTTACCCAAGTTCTTTCCTTCTGGGGGACAGACCATGGAACTAGACCAGCAGAATCAGAATATCTGAGAAAGCGTATTTGAAATAAAAATCTCCTTAGCAGGTGACTATCACGAGCCTATGACAGCATCCTCAGTATGAGTTATAACTTGCCCCGGGTTATCTGAATTATTCAGAATCTCCCAGGTAAGAAATCCCCCTCCCAAGTACTCTTCCTTGTCATTAGCACCGTCACTCCCTTCACCAGCCTTTGAAACCACACAGGCTTGATGGCTTTCAAAGCCCTTCCATCTGCATTATCTCATGTTACTCTCATGAGAGCCCAACAAGGTAGGAAGAGCAGAAACTGTCAAGCACGTTTTACAGATGGGCAAACTGAGACTCAGAGGAACAAAGTGACAAACCCAAGGTGACACAGCCATGAAATAGAGAGTTGGCAATAAACCAATGGCGAGGGCTTTCTCCAGTTGCGGCAAGCGGGGGCCACTCTTCATCGCGGTGCGCGGGCCTCTCACTGTCGCGGCCTCTCTTGTTGCGGAGCACAGGCTCCAGATGCGCAGGCTCAGTAGTTGTAGCGCACGGGCTTAGTTGCTCCGTGGCATGTGGGATCTTCCCGGACCAGGGCTCGAACCCATGTCCCCTGCATTGGCAGGCGGATTCTCAACCACTGCGCCACCAGGGAAGCCCCCAATGCAGTGCTCTTTACACCCAAACGATCCCCTAATCACTGACGCTTGGAGCCTTGCAGTCATCCTGATCCCACCCTCTCTTTCATCTCCCACGAAATTCTGTCCACTCTCACATCCCTTAGTCATCCCTTCTCTCACCACATGCATCCAGTCTCCAACCCCTTTTTCTCAGATTGCTGAGAGTTCCCTGCTCCCTGGCTCTTTCTTCTTCAATGTGACGTGAGAAGAATAGGCAACTCAAAGGAGTGGGGCATCACTCCCCACTCCTTAAGTTTGGGCTGTGCTTGGTGACCTCCTTCCAGAGGGGACAGTATGGAAGGGGGAGTGGGAGAGAAACTTTACAGTGGACAGATCTGACAAGCACTACCTCACCCAGGTGCTCAAGGTCAACATCAACAGGTCGTGTTGATAGTATGTACCTTTGATATGATGTGATGAAAACTAGTACTTTGCCCCTGTGACCTTCCTTCCCCCCAAACCTCATAATCCTAGTCTAATCATGAGAAAATCCCCAAAGTGCCAGACCAGTACTCTTCAAAATCATCAAGATCATCAAAAACAAGGAGGAAAGTCATATTGTCACAGCCAAGAGGAGCCTAAAATGATATGATGACTAAATGCAGTGTGGTATCCTGGATGGGATCCCAGAACAGAAAAAAGACATCAGATAAAACCAAGAAAATACACACAAAGTATAGACTTAAGTTAACAACGTGTCAGTTTTGGTTCATTAACTATAACAAAAGAATTATATTAATGTAAGATGCTACTCATATGGAAAACTAGTATACGGAAACTCTCTGTACTATCTTCTTGAATTTTCTTTAAATCTAAGACTGCTCTAAAAAATAAAGTCTATTAAAATAAAAACAAAATAACTTCCATTATCTCTCTCAGTCCCAATCCATCAAGTCTAAAGTTCTTGGTCTCATTTCAGAGATCTTCAATAACATGACCCACAATAACTATTTAGATATTTAAGAAGAAACTACATTGCTGAGTATTTCTCACTGTGCTGAGTGGTTTTGAACTCTGGCAGGCCAACCCCAAAGATAGACACTAAAATCCTCTGCTGTCCATTCATATAAATATACAAAGCTCCCTTTAGTGAGGCCTCCTGACCACTGCCTGGTCAGTCATCTGAAGCTTCTCTGAAGCTCTCACTGTAGCTTATATTAATAAAATATTTCATTCTCCTCCAAGTCCTAAAGCACTAAATACCTGCACTGTCACCCAGCACTTAATTTTCTCTTGTTTTGTGTTTATTTTGCTTTTGTTTCACAGCGCATCAATCCTGACCCTACAAAACTGCAAGCTCAATGGTCAATTCCTCCAGGTTTCTGGGATACTTTTGATTTCAAATAATCTGAGTTGTTCTCTCTGTACTTCTCAGTTCAATTTTTGGATCAGGGAAAATACAGTTACCAGCCAATACCACTATTGGAGCATCTCCCATATGAAGCTACAGATTCTTGAACTTATGACATCTCAGTATGTAACTCTGTAACACCATTCTATTATTGTAACAAGTACAGTGTATTGAACACTTACTATGTTCTAGGCCCTGTGTTAACTGATTTACACTCGCAATCACAGATAATCATCACAACTGCCTTTCGGGGGTGCTGTTTTATTATTCCTGTTGTGCAGAGGAAGACACCAAGGCTAGGAGTCAAATACCTTGTTCAAGACTTATTTACGAAACAGAAACAGACTCACAGACTTAGAGAATGAACTTATGGTTATCAGGTGGGAAGGGTGGGGGGAAGGGATAGTTAGAGAGTTTGGGATTGACATGTACACACTGCTATATTTAAAATGGATAACCAACAAGGACCTACCATATAACACAGGGAACTCTGCTCAATATTATGTAACAAATGGGAAAAGAATTTGAAAAAGAACAGATACATGTATATATATAACTGAATCACTTTGCTGTACACCTGAAACTATCACAACATTGTTAATCAACTATACTCCAATATAAAATAAAAAGTTAAAAAAAAAAAGATTACACAACTAGGAAGTCGTCTGACTCCAAAGCCCACACTCAGAAGCACTGGGTAGGGGATTTCCACAGGAAAGTATTATGCAGCATAGAAGGAAACCAAGCTAGTGCAATGTACTAAATTCTGATTACACAGCTCAGAAGCAGTGAACGCCCAGCTGCATCATCATCCCAAAGGTATCACCTGCTAGTAAATAAGCAGATGGGAAATAACACTTCAAATATAAAAGAAGTTATTCCAGGCTGCGGCAATATTTGGGGAAAGAACACCTACAGGGGAAGGGTAATAGAGCAAGGGAATACATCCAGCCTCCACCCTGAGCAGAGGCCTGGGTTGGAAAACTGTCTGGTTAGGACTGGTCTGGATTTGCAATCACAAAATGATTTTCTGCTGGTAAGTTTGGCTTCTGTCTAAAGACAGGAATCCTATTATCCTGGGAGTCTACATTTCAGAGAGACTGCTTCACTACTGAGAAAGCTTTCTATGCTTCTACCCCATTAGTTCCCATTTAATTGTAAACACACATCACAGAGATGTGTTCTCCCGCGCTTCCACCGCTTCTCTCCACCTCCTCCTCCCTTTCTTTATGCTCGAATGGTACTAGTATTGAGCCTAGGAATCGAGCAACTCAGGAGTTTAAATAAATGCACAGAGTGTGTAATTTGCAGTTTACCTAAAAGTCCATTTCCTGCTGTGGCAAGTGGTAGTTACGGGCAGCTACCCACTGTTACCATGTCAGTAGTTGTCCAAAATGACCCTTCCCTTGCATTGGCTTCCATGACCTAATTTCCTTATACCATGTTAGTCTGGTGGTCAGGATTACCGCTTGGCACAAAGCACATGGCCGCCTTGGCACAAACACTCCCGGCGGGCAGTAGGACGGCTCTGTTCTAGCGTCCTGCCACTGGTGGCTTTCCGCTTGTAACAGATCCCAATACCTAATTTGCCTTTTCTGAGGCAACGCAGTCTGTCTCTGCTATTCCTCCAAACATAAAAGACACCGTCACCAATGGGTCAGCTGGGATCCTGATTATAGCAACAGCCCAGGCTTTACTGCAGTTAATCTGATTCCCCCAAGGCAAAGAGGTACTAGGATTATAATACTTCAGCCAGGAAATTTCCTCCGTGTAAATCATATGATTCTTTTGCCCTGCTGTGTGTGCTACACCTGCCTTCTGGGTATGAAGGTTAATCTTAGAAAGGGATTTACCATCAGTTCGGTGTCTTCTCCTCCTGCTTCTAAAAGAGTGTCTCCCTTGACACACCGTTTGGTTGAGATGACTCACTGAGACCACTCCCTTCTTTGGCCTCCCCTAGCCCTTCTCTGACAGCACTTAGTCATTTAACTTTGGAGCACAGTCATTGGTAGAAAGCCACACCGCTCCTCCCGAACAGTAACTCGAAAGGACCCTGGAGGAGACCTGACTCCTAGTCCTGCCTCTCCTGACACGAGCCTCCATTTCCCCGAGACCATACAGAAGGGCTAAGAGGGACTTCCCTGGTGGTGCGGTGGTTAAGAATCCGCCTGCCAATGCAGGGGACACGGGTTCGATTCCTGGTCCGGGAAGATCCCACATGCCGCGGAGCAGCTAAGCCCGTGAGCCACAACTACTGAGCCTGTGAGCCACAACTACTGAGCCCATGTGCCGCAACTACTGAAGCCCGCGTGCCTAAAGCCTGTGCTCCACAACGAGAGAAGCCACCACAATGAGAAGCACGCACACCGCAACTAGAGAAAAGCCCGTGCGCAGCAACGAAGACCAAACACGGCCAAAAATAAATAATAAATAAATAAATAAATTTATTTAAAAAAAAAGAAGGGCTAAGAATGCCTCACAGGTTGAAGTGGGGACAACACGAGGTCACCTCCTCGTGGGCGAGCGCCCACAGCACCGGCCTGGCACACAGATGCCCGAGTCACGTGAATGTTGGGAGACCGTCACTAACCCCGATGAGCAGGAATTTCTAAAGTGTAACAAAAATACCGTCTGAAATGTGACACAGCCTTTGAAAGTCACCCAGGGATCTCAAATTGTCCCTGCCCCAGCAATTCTACTTAGAAATGGATCAAGTCAAAGACTTGGGCTGTGGCTTCGGCCTGAACCCTGCTGGCAGACCAGCAAGAGAGAGGGTCACAGTCTAACAGCATTCAGGCCGAGGGCCCTGAGATGGGGCTTCACTTAGGCCTGGTGGCACCGCCACTGCCTCCTCCCCCCTAATTCCAAATCCAGACACATGAGGGGGGTTTAAAAAACACAAGAAACCAAGATGTTGATTGTAGTGTCCCTGTGAGGTACACACTGAAGTCTGATAACAGCACAGGAAGCTTCCCAGCTGTCTTTGCCTTTTTTTTTTTTTTTCCTCTGCTTCTACTTACTGCCCAGGACACACTGGGAATTACTAACTAGTTAAAAATAGCATTTAAGACAAACTAATGACAATTGTTAATATGCATATGGTACTTCACAATTTACAAAAGGTGTTCAAATATAATATCTCCCTCGATCCCATCAACCTCAGATTGACCTCACTGAGCATTAGCAATGTTAAGGACCTTCCCCCCAAGAGTGGTGAGCTGGTCGGGCTCCTGCCTGCTGCGGAGAGCTGGCCTTGCGCAGCTCTGCCCAACTGTGCGCTCAGCGACTTCACCTTAGGAGCCTGAAATCAGCCACGGGGCGGGTATTTACCCCACGGAAATCGGCAAACTTTACAAATCAGGGCTTTGCCCTGTGCCCACTCCCAGAGACGGCTGTGACACATTTACTAGCACACCCCTGTGCCCGAGGTCACCTGTTGGTAAACAGCAACATGAGGCTTTTAATTCAGGTGGTCGTAAATTTCAGAAACAAGACTTTGAACCCTTTCTGAAGTGGCCCTCCCACTTGCACTCTGTGAATAAACACGCACGGTCACCTTCCCCTGGGTCTCTCCAGCGTCCGCAGGCCTATGGGGAAGATGAAAGCAAAGGACTTGAATTCACAGTATCCAACGTGCAGAATCAGACATGATCTTACAAACGCTGGAACTACACTTTAGGTATTTAGGCTCCTTTCAGAACTTCAGTTCTGGCTTGTTCAAGCTTTCTGTATGACATAACTCTGCCCCGTGTTACCTTTGCAGGAAAAGGCAAGCACACATAATCTATACTTGTCACCTTGCCAGGTATTTTCCTAGTCATCCGGGCGACAGAGAGCCTGACCCTGGGTGGTTCGATCATTCTCTCATTTAACTTCAGGGATTCATCTGCTGGAGTGGGAGAAAAGAGATTATTTCCTAAAGTTTAGCAAAGTTCAGACTTAGTGAAGTCTATCACTGGAAAAGAAAAAATATGTTTGAAGTTCAACATGCGACCGGTGGGGGAAGAGGACAGAGACATTACATAAATGTCTCCATTAAAACTCCTAAATGCAACCTTCCAAGGCTTGGGAAATAACTTCTTATCAACAAGAGTCAACAAATACTGACCACATAAGAGCCTCTGTGTGTCCTGTGTTGTTCCAGGCTCTATGGGGAACTCCGGAGACACACCTCCCGTGCCCTCCCCAGTTCTGGGCACAGCACACAGGAGGCCCTCCCTGGGGAGCTGGTCAGTGCTGAGACAAAACCACTTGGGGGCTTCCCTGGTGGCGCAGTGGTTGAGAATCTGCCTGCTACTCCAGGGGACACGGGTTCGAGCCCTGGTCTGGGAAGATCCCACATGCCACGGAGCAGCTGGGCCCGTGAGCCACAATTGCTGAGCCTGCGCGTCTGGAGCCTGTGCCCCGCGACGGGAGGGGCCGCGATAGAGAAAGGCCCGCGCACCGCGATGAAGAGCGGTCCCCGCACCGCGATGAAGAGTGGCCCTCGCTTGCCGCAACTGGAGAAAGCCCTCGCACGAACCGAAGACCCAACACAGCCAAAAATAAATAAATAAATAAATAAAATAAAATATATTAAAAAAAAAAAAAACCACTTGGGAGCTGTCCTGGGAGGTTTAAGACTGTAGGAGAGGCACAGACGATATGCTAGGACTTCTGCAGGGAGAAGCATGCAGTAGGTTGGGACGAATAGCTGGAGAGAGTTCCAGGGAGGAAGGAGTGGGATTTGAGACCGTGGTATGGGCAGAATGTAAATGGTGACAAGGGGAGGATGGTTCAGGGAGCAGGGACAGCATGAGCCAGGGCCTGGAGGTGGGAGAGCTACGGTTAGTCGGGCAGCCCTCTGACCCAGAGGCTTCGTGGGCAAGAGCAACGGAAGGCGAAAGCGGCAGCGTTTCTCCTGTGACATTTGTGTAAGTCCCAGATCCTGCCCTCAAAGAGTTTACACTTTTATGGGGTAGGTTAGATGGAAGAAGGTGGAGGAAAGGATAAACAGACAGATAAGGAGATAGAGAGAGATGGAGAGAGAGAGAGAGAGAGAGAAAGAGAGAGAAGGAATATGAATGGGAATAAAAGGTAGAGAGTGAATCGTGTGCTGAAATAAAAAGTGTAAAATGAGGAGAGAGAAACCAAAAAAATTTTCAAGAAGGAAGCATCCTTCCAGCTGGGCCTTTAAGGCGGGGTAGGAGGGCAGGATTTAAATGAGGAGGAAGAAGAGGAAGGCATCTTAGATGATGGAGGGGTGGGATGGGGTATATCTGGGGACCGTCAGGACACCTGGTTTGGCTGAAGCACACAGTGCGCAAAGGGCAACATGGAATAGAAGACAGTGAACAAAGTTTGACCTGTGCATCCTTGAAGGACAAGCTAAGGAACAGACTCTAAAGGTTCCTTATCTCCCCCAGGTGGAGGTCTTGAGACGAGTGATATAATCAGAGTATAGTTGGCCTATTTCTTTTTTTTTTTTTTAATAAATTTTTTTATTTTTATTTTTATTTATTTTTGGCTGCGTTGGGTCTTCGTTGCTGCGTGCAGACTTTCTCTAGTTGTGGCGAGCGGGGGTTACTCTTCGTTGTGGTGCGCGGGCTTCCCATTGCGGTGGCTTCTCTGTTGCAGAGCACGGGCTCTAGGCACATGGGCTTCAGTAGTTGCAGCACGTGGGCCTCAGTAGTTGTGGCTCACAGGCTCTAGAGTGCAGGCTCAGTAGTTGTGGCACACGGGCTTAGTTGCTCCACGGCATGTGGGATCTTCCCGGACTAGGGCTCAAACCCATGTTCCCTGCATTGGCAGGCAGATTCTTAACCACTGCGCCACCAGGGAAGTCCCAGTTGGCCTATTTCTCAGGAGCTGAGTTAGGACTATTTTTCAGCTCACAGTGCAGGCAAATTGGGAGCCACGCACAATGACATGATGGCTTTCAGCGAGGGGTCCCCTCCAGTGGTGAGATGGGCACAGTCCTGACACTGGTCAGACAGACCTGGTGCAAATCCGGGCTCCACTCCTCTTAGCTTTGTGATCATGAAACAAGTTACTTTTCTTCCCTAAGCCTCAATTTCCTCTTCTGTAAAATGGGGATAAAACCTATTCTGACACTTACAAGGATAAACGTATGTAACGTGCTCAGCACTTTTCCAGACAGATAATGAGTGTTCACCAAATGGAAGCCACGATGGTTCCCATGGTGTTTCAGTGTGGGGATACGGTGAACTGTAGTTTAAGGTCCTTGATCATAAATAAATGACCATGTGCTCCACCTGAAACACAAATACATTGAATTTCCAGCTCTGCTATCTTCTGTGACTTTTAGCAATGGACACCTGCTCTTCTGCTGGGTAACACCCAGTGAATGTTCAGTGCACCCAATGAATCTTACAGTTTTCGGTGTCATCATTTCAGTTTAACCCATAAGACGCTAAAGAGCAGATTTTGTTTTATCAGCATATAGTTCACACATCCTAAAACTTACCCATTTAAAGTATACAATTCAATGTTGGTAGGTATATTCACAGAATTGTGTGACCATCACCACAAGTAGTAATTCTGGTATTTTTTACATTTTTATCACCTCCAAGAGAGACCCCATACCCATTAGCAGTCACGCCCCCATCCCTCCCCTGCTCAGCCCTGGGCAACCACTAATCTATTTTCTGTCTCTATCGATTTTAAGTAGCAGGTTTGACTAGTGTCCCTTAGTCTCAGCTTCTCAACATCCGCAGAGCAATCAGAAGGAACAACTGTATACACACACACGGGGATTTCCCTCTACACATCTCACACCTTACTAATGCATGGAATCCTCCGCACTAAGGTATATGTTTGTTTTTCACCAACACATCCCAACCTGAAAGATGTCCTCATTATCACTTCATTTCTGCAGCCCTCGTGAAAAAGAGCCCATCAGAAGAAAAAAAAAACTGGATGAGACACCATCAGACCCAGTTCACGTCTCATGTGGGAGGTTTCACAAACACGACTTGCCCAGAGGTATGTTAACACTGGAGATTTGCCAGAAAATTAGAAACAAGAGGATATGCCTCTGAGTAACTGGTCCCTCAAAAAGTAGGGTGCTAGGAGGGGTTTAGGGGACAGTTGGGAAGAATGCACACTTCAAATAGTGTGGGCTTTTGACTCATGTTCAATCTCTTTACTACAGAGCAAACAGAATGATCTTTTAAGGGCATTATTTGAGCAGATCATACCACCAACTAAGGCCTCTAAGTAGCTTCTGCCACATTATCCAAGGCGCCCTATGGTAGCCCACAGAGCCCGCCCACCTCCCTGGTCTGTTCTCATGTCCTCTCCACATGGCTCCCAAGCTCCAGTTCCTGATGCTTCAAGATCTCCACATGCCCCTTCCTTTCCAGAAGGTTCATCCCCCTGGTATTTGCAAGGCTGGCTCCTCCTCTTCTGGTGTCACCCTAAAGCAGCTCTCACATCAACCGTCTGAGAGCTCTCCCGGGACCACCCAAGTCAACTCGGTTTCCCTGCTTCCCTGCTACCCCCATCTCTGTTTACTTGCTTTACACTTACCACCATCTAAATATTCTGTTTCCTTCTTTTCTGTCTTCTTTACTACAAGGTTACTGCCACTGTATTCCCAGGGTCTAGCACAGTTCCTGGCACAAGGTCTATGCTCTGTAGATGTATGTTCAGTGTGTTAATTCACTTAACACTAGCCTGATTTCCTGTCTCTTTTCCATAGTAACAGCCTTTGGGTGAAACTGAAAGTTGATTAAATGCCTTGGGGTCACCAATCGGATGTACCAATTAGGTAATTTTGATGATGTCAATAAACTCAACTAATGACATAATGACTAAGACTTGCTTAAATTTCTTTTTTTTTTAAATGAGATTTTTAAAAAATTAATTAATTAATTAATTTATGGCTATGTTGGGTCTTCGTTTCTGTGCTAGGGCTTTCTCTAGTTGCGGCAAGTGGGGGCCACTCTTCATCGCGGTGCGCGGGCCTCTCACTATCGTGGCCTCTCTTGTTGCGGAGCACAGGCTCCAGACGCGCAGGCTCAGCAATTGTGGCTCACAGGCCTAGTCACTCTGTGGCGTGTGGGATCCTCCCAGACCAGGGCTCGAATCCGTGTCCCCTGCATCGGCAGGCAGATTCTCAACCACTGCGCCACCAGGGAAGCCCTGCTTAAATTTCTGACTCAGAAAAAAAACAAAAGCTGAAGGAACGAGCTTACTGGAGGACCAGTTTCAAATCAACTCTGGCTAAGCTTCTCTCTGAATGAGAACCGCACAAAGAAGTACCACTTCCAGCTGAACTGACCCGGGGCCAGGAGCGGAGGTGTCACCAGAGCCTTGGAAAATCGAAACGCAGTGTTCCCAGAGCAGGACATGACACAATGATGGGAAGAAGCCAGCAGGGGCTGCTGCAGAGTGGGCGGACAGTTTCCTCGGCAAGAATCCTGGGCACACCTGGCTTCCGGCCTCCAACATTTTAAAACAACCATTCTTATAAGGTCCACATGTTCCTGCACCAAATCATTATCAGCCATCTCGTTTCATTCCACAGCAGAAAGATGAACTCGTATCACCAGCTTGCTTGCCCAGGGGACGTGGGCTTCAAGAATCCAGCCAGTAGAGCTCCTTGGTGACATTCTATCACAGGACAGTAGGAATGATTGGCCACAGGAAGCCACTCGCGTGGTCCCGGAGCAGGGTGGCATGACAGAAGTTTACAAGGTCTTGCTCTGCTTGAGGTGAACTGGGAAGAGACTGGCCAGCAGAAATGGGCGGCTCCTTAGCTCACCTGTCTAGCTCTGTTTACTTGCCCGGGTGCTGAAACTAATCTGATCACTGAACTCCATCCCGATGAAAACGTTGTCCCACCAATTTTACTCAGTCCAGAGGTACACTGATAACAATAGCTGCAAAAGCAAACAAATACTGAGCTCTTGCTAGGTTATTTTAAATGCCTTATAGGTATTGATTCAACCCTCACAACAACCCTGTGAAGTTGGTACAACTGATGTCCTTATTTTCTGATGAGGAAACTGAGGCACAGGCGGGGTTAAGTGACTTGCCTGAGGTCACACAATTAGTAACAGTGGAGCTGGGATTTTAACCCAGGCAGTCTGGCTGCAGAGCTCCCGCTCATAAATGCTATGTTTCCAGGCAAACCTATAACATCCCGAAGGCTTCGGGGATAATCATACAAAGTTACCAAGGTAAATGGAACAACTGTACCACAAGAGACAAATGAGAAAGAGATGAACACATACAGGGAAGGGTTTCACAAGTTCAGGCTCTGAACCTGTCTCTCCTGAAAATCCCAGCCGAAGGCAGTTTGACTGCTTCTCCAGCCAGCTACAAATTTAATTATTCTCATCGCCTACATTTTCATTTTATTTTCTCTGCAAGGGATCTTGGGTCATTCCCTTTGGCTCTGGGTTGTGCACCTACCCTGCTATTTAAATAAACTTTACAGATCAACGGACCTTCGAGCAACGTTTTTGAGCTTTTTATACAAGTTATGTCATTGAAATGAATCCTGACAATAAAGATATGAAGAGGGTAGTATGGGTTTTCTCCCATATGCTTTAATTTTTATCAAAGTTTAAGAAACTAAAAAGGCTTATATGCATAAAAAACACATATACTTACCATGCACGATGGCAACAGCCTGCCTCACCTCTCCTCCTGCCTCCCCACCCTCACTCCTCTGTGCTCACCACAAGCAGATGCGTTCAACTTTCGGTGTTTTTCCTGGTCTTCATCGCTCTGTTTCTTAGTCTTAAGAAATTCTTACTGCTGTTCTTATTGCTACATTCTCCTACCAACTCAGTCACTACTTATTAATATCTTGTTCTTACTAATGTGGCTAAACCACATTTTCAGTTAACTGTGGTCAGTGCTTACACTTTGAGAATGTAATCATCGTTCGACTAGAACCTGCAGTGCAATCTGCGAATAGAGCCCCTTTCTTGTACAACTTTTTTTTTTCTCCTAGATGTCATCATTTCCTTTTCTCCCACTAGTCTGGTTTCTGATGAACAATCCATCATTTTTTTTTTTTAACAGTTTTTGTTGTAGATCTAACCAATAACCCTTTCCAGTGCTCAAACTTACCAGATAACTTATCAAACCTCCGCACCCGGAGAGAAAGGTGGGTGTTCTCAGTGCTATTTTCACTGAAGAAAAAAATCAGATCTCACACAGGTGAGGAGCTTGGCTCTACGTCCTCTAGAGACATGATTCATCTGATACCAACCCCAGCATTCACCCCCTGGCAGCACTGCCTCTGGGGAAAGAAGATGTGCAGTCTGTGGCTGCACAACTCCAGGGGGGGCCGCTCCCCCGCACGACGATGAGAACGGGGCCCTGGAGGGAGGTGACACACAGATCCTGTAAAAACAGGGAGCCTTCCCACCTCATCTTCAAATACTGCTCCTCATGGTCTTGCACTGCACTGGTTTCCCCACCCCTGGTAGTATCGTATGGGACACTCTCTGCCCTTGTAGGTTGCTGCTCTCTGTCTGGCCTTGTTTGTTTGATTCATGTTTAGCACCTGGCTTCTCTGCCTACCTATTATGCAACCACCACCATATCAGTGCCACCTCACCATGGTCCCTGGGCTTTCATGTTAAGCACGGCCTTTCCCTAGGGGTCTCTCCATCACTGCCACACCTTCCAACGGCAAGAAGCCACTCTGGTGCTCTTGTTTCATAGTCCAAGCTCTTTTTGAGTCCTGTTGCATCTTGCAGGGGTGCCTCCAGCTCAAGGTAGGAGTGATGGCAGACACACCCAGAACCCAAAGAAAGGTTATGCTTTTCCTGCTGCATGGGAGGCTTGCTATGACAACTCACCTCTCAGACATTCCAAGGGAGGGGTGACCTCTCTCCAAAGCCCCTACGTTATAATATTTCTTGAAATACTCTGATATGTCAAAACTGAAGGCTATATAGCACATGGTGCCCAACCAATGGAGGTGAAGAGCTGTTGCACTGATGATGGGTGACGTGGTACCTGACACACTGCCCAAGCCCTGAACTTGTTCTACTCTCCCTGGTTGTGATGCAAAAAAACAAGGGGACCAGGCGAGCAGAGAGGTGATGTGGAATCATAGGGGGAAATTCTTCTAAATGAAAAAGTCGTTCCAGAAACATCAGGCTTAGATGCTAATGAGGCCTGAATGGGGGTCTCCTTTGGACTTTCTGCTGAAATTCAACCACGTAGCATTTTACTCTGAATTTAACAGCTGGGTCAGTCCTTAATTGACCCAAAAGATGACAAGCACCCCAAAAGAGGACACCAAATTCTGGCCAACTTCTGTTTAGGATACAATGATCACTAAAAGATTCCGAAATTATTCTGTCAAAACTTTTCCAGTTGCAAGTGAAGAAATCCAACTTAACCAAAATGACCAAAATGTACATATTAAGCACTATTGTAAGTGTACAGGATAGAAACATGGTTGCCCAAGAAAGTACCTTGTTCTGTTTCCATCCAATAAAACTTTAGTTAGTGTAGATGTTCTAAACCAATGGTTTTCAAACTTCAGGTCTTGACCCAGTGAAACAGGATATCGGTTCAATGGATCATGACCAGCTTAGTTAAAAAAAATAGGAGAGGCTAGAAAAGAGCAGAGAGTAAAGGTTAAGTATTGCTTCATGTGACTTTTTCTGTAGCCATTTATATGCATAAGTGCACAAGTCTTGAGTCTTGATGAGTCAAAATGGATTTCTTACTGTGGGTAGGTTTGGTGAGCGCCGTGTTAAGCCCCAGACCACAATCGGAAGGCCCTTTGGCTGAGTCCTGCCCACACACATGTTTTGTTTGGCCTACACAAAGATTTTTTTGAAGAGAAAGTTGAATCATTTGCCAACATTTAAGCATCTGGAGATTTTACATAAAAACCCCTATTTCTAGTCACTCTTGGAAATTGGAAGGCCTGGCCACGTGGCCTACATGCCTCCATTCCTAGTTTCGTGGCAACCAGGATAGAGCAACAGAGTGGCTTCTCGCTGTAGAGGGGTCCCTGCTGTCCAGTCTGTCCTAATCTCCATTCATTTAGGTCACTTGTCTGATTCTTGGAGGCATCTGTATGTACAGCCTTTGGTTCTAACCAACCTCAACTCAACCTGACCTGCAAAGCCCTCCATTTACCCTTCCTCACGTTCACTGCAGTCACGTGACCAATAGTAGTTCCTGCCAAACTCAGCTGGCTACGTTTCCTTCATTGCTTCTGTTTTGCCAATTGGAAACCTTTCTCTCATTTCCCCTTTATCCACTTGTTGCACTCCTGTTCGACCTTCAAAACCTCACTTGCCATGACCTCCCAGGAGAATTAATCACTCCCTGCATTGCAGCCCCATATTGCTTTGAGTTCTCTGCTGCATACATTTCACATTATATCATAATCATTTCTGTGTTTATGTTCCTTGCTAGAATGTGAGTGCTTTCAGGTCAAGAACTACATTTTATTTGTTTCTATACCGAGACTGCTCATCTCTTATTAGGTTCTGAATAAACATTTAAACAAGGATAACCACCTCCCGCATCCATACGCATCCTTCATCCACTTGTTAGTTCGTTCAACGTTCACTGAGCGCTTACTATGGAGCAGACACTGTATACTGAGTACGAATTGAATTAAACACCATCCCTAACAGGAAGAAATTAACAGAACCCTCCAAGGTCAATCTTAAATGCTTCCTTTTCTGTAAAGCCTTTTCTGATTCATTTGAAACACTAACTCTTCCTTCCTTTGAACCCCAAGAGAATACCATTTATACCCCTTCTGATCACCTTGTGTTGCCTCTCTTTTCAATCAGCACCCCTCCCCACAATGGCTAATTCATTAACCTACTGAAGGTAGGACCTTTTCAGTGTATCAGGTTACCCCCGAAATACCTTGTGGAGAGTAGACCTCAATAAATCTGTGATGCGCTCAAGAATCCCGTTGCTATGGTTCATTGCTTCAGGCTGGGCTCTTCACACATGGCAGGACAGGCAGTGTCTTCCAGTTGAGCAGGAACAGCGCCACTGAACCCAGTCCAGAAGATACCATTCCCACTGTCGGCCTTAAAACTGTTCCTCGATGGCTGTCCAGACAGGGCTCCCACGAGTGGCACATAGCAATCCAGCAGACACTCATCTAGCTCCACGTGTCACTTAGGGGACCCTCCATGGACCTGGGAACCCACAGCTCCTGCCATTTTTCTGAGGGGTACTCAGCCCTCTCTCTCATTTCCCATCAGATACTCCACGGTGAAATAACCGTGCTACCTTTTTCTACCATTCTCTGTTTGTCTTAATTTTTCTTAAGTTTCTCCCTGCACAATGTTTCAATTAGCATTGTGAATACAGACTGTTGAACAATCAATTTTGTTGAATGACAAGACAGAATCCAGACATCTAGAATACAGACCGATATAGTGGAGGTGGGTGAAATGCTCCAGGTTTTAATACTATGTTTTAGCTCCTCAAAGACTATCCTGGCTCCTTTGAAACTATCTTTTACAAAGGATTCCAAAAAGGTGTATGAACCCCAGTAAAAATGTTCACCTAACCCTTCGAGAATTCGGAATGATGGTTACAGAATGGCACTCCTGTGCCTTGACTCCCTGCCTTCCCCAAGTCAAGCTGAACGCCAACTCACTCCCAGGGAAAGGCACCTTGTAACTTCCTCCCAGGCCCACTCTTTGCCCATCCAGCATCATATACTGACAGCAGTCTCCTGGCCACTCAGATCTCCCAGAAGGTCTTTTTTTAAATGAACTATAGCTTCATTCTACGATGCAGGAGAGTCAGCATGAGAACAATGCTCTTGGCCTTCTCTTTGCTGTCTGCATTGTAAGCAAGATCAATTAGCAAAAGAGAATGCAGAGGCTACTTATATAAAAGTTCTCACTTCTCTGCCTGGAAGGCTGATCATTTTACCCACAGAAACCATGGATTACCTAGACAGTGTCAGAGTATGGTCCCCAGACCACAAGCGTCAACATCACCTGGGAATTGCTAGAAATACAAAACCCCAGGCCCTTCCTCAGACTTACTGAATCAGAACTCTGGGAGCAGGGCCTAGACATCCCTGTTCTTACAAGCCCTCCAGGTGGTTCTGATGCCTGCCAACAGTTGAGAACCACTGCCCTCGATAGTCATTTCCCTGGAAGTCTTAAGAAAACCAGCATCTTCACAGTTAAGTCCAAGTATTCAAATAAGTCAGCCTATTGGATTGCAATGGGACACAGAAACTCAACCCTGGGGCCCCCCAGGGCACACTGGACCATAATAGCATTAATCATGTCAGTGTGAACACAAATGCAACGTTTCAGAGGAAAGAGGTCATGCATACAAATATTCACCCTCCCCACTGTTAACAAAATTTGCCCTTGAATACACAGCTCCTGCCAGTTTGGGATAAACATACCTCTCGGTATGAGTCACCATCAGACCAACACACAATGAAATAGGAAGCTGGGCTGGTTTCTACTGTGGTGTGCCCAGATCAGGCTCAACCACAATGGGAAGAAATCCTGCACCACTCACCCATCACTGAACCTTCTGAAAGGTCCTCTGACTCTCTAATGCTGGCCCAGGAAAATACTCAGCATTTCGGCTTTGGCACACGAGATGCAAGCACTATGAGGGCCCTCCTGCTTGCCTCCCAGGAGCTGTGAATATGATGATGACACAGAGGAGCCCCCCCACCCCCGCCACAGAGAATCGGTGCACAAGATTTTGCTCTTGGTAGGGTGAGTCTCACTGAGGATGTCTTTTCGGCAGGACTTTGGAAAGTCAAGTTCTTGTTCTTTAAAAAAGGGTTTCTCCTAAATGCCCATCGACAGATGAATGGATAAAGAAGACCACCCATCTCAGTGGCCCAACCAGCTGAGATGTTCTCAAGAGCGGGTAAATTTAAGTCAATGTGTTCCTTCTCTCAGATTTCTTTCCACATTCAGCCTTAAGTCTAATTGTGGAAACAAAGTCTTTTTTTGTTTTTCTCTCTGGATAAACATTTTTAGACATCAGTGAGTAAGTGGCAGAGGGCAGGGATTTGTTGTGATTTTTCTTTTTTAATGTGAAGTTCTTTCCCTTAGCGTTAGAAATCCCATCACCCAAACAGCCCTTCGGTTGTGAAGAAAACCGGAGCAGAGCCATACTTCCTAGTGAGAGTAGTACTATTTCATTTATAAAACAGTAAGAGAAATCCACACTTGGTTTTTTTTTTCCTCTCGAGTGGAATATGATGACAAAACTGGATCTCCTCTCCCTCCAAAGATTCAAAGTTCACAACTGAGTTGTGTGCATAAGTCACAGATCAAGACAATGTATTCTGAAGCTTATAGCATCATGGTGTCTCCTTAAATCAATAGCTTCCCTTTAGACCTTACTTAGGAAATATCCCTGTCATTGGTGTCCCTTGAAAAACTTGGGGCTTTTCAAGTTAAGGATAAATGAAGAACCTAGACAATTCCAGGCGCAGGTAGGGGTGGGGTATGAAGCATCAACCTGGGAAGCAGGGTTGGAAAACTGAATCTAGGAGAAGCTATTTTACACCAACAGGGGGCCTGGAAGGCGACTTGGATGGATAATGAATTATTATACTGCAGAGAACGATCTGTTCTCAGACTTCCCCAAGGATGGAACAGAAATGGGTTTTGATTACATTAGGCAGTGTGCACGCGCCTGAGTGGGTAGCGTCTGTGTGGGTGTGGGTTTTGGGAGGAGTGGGAAGGGGCGGAAGAACAGATACCATTAGAGGCAACAACACGTGGCAACCCTAAAGGTTGTTTGATAAGACAATATATGAAGTCAACAACTCCTTAGGGAGAGACAGACACTCTTCCTTAAGCCGTACAGGTGATGATTAAATTGTTGTATAATTACTCTGGTGTTTACTTAAGTGCTCATAGTAACTCTAGAAGAATATACAGAAGGGATGGGCCTTTGTAAAGCACTGTTAGGAAGCAGAACTTGAGTTAGGTCTTGGGCAGATACAGAAAAGGAGACTATATATATTTCTCACCAGGACAGGAGGAGCAGAATGACCCAGGATGGAGAAGGAAGATACCTCCATGATTATTCAAATAGGAAGAGTGTGTGGGGAGGTACCGTAAGTACAATTAGCACAGATTCTGGAGCCAGATAGGCCTGGGTAGAAAATCAGCTCTTCTACTTTCTAGCTAAGTGATCTCTGGCAAGTTTCTAAACTCCTGTGAGCCTCCTCTTCCTCATCTGTTAAAGGGGAGGAGTACCACTGACCTTGATGGTTTCAAAGATTAGAGACAATGTACGGAAAGCTTTCAACACAAAGCCTGCCAGTTAGTATATTTTCAATAACTGGCAGATTTAATAGTAACATTAAAAGCAAAAACAGAGCCTAGTGGCAGGGCAGGAATAAAGATGCAGACGTTGAGAACGGACCTGAGGACACAGGCGGGGTAGGGGAGGCTGGGATGTAGTGAGAGAGTAGCATGGACATATATACACTACCAAGTGTAAAATAGCTAGCTAGTGGGAAGCAGCTGCATAGCACAGGGAGATCAGCTCGGTGCTTTGTGTCCACCTAGAGGGGTGGGATAGGGAGGGTGGGAGGGAGGGAGACGCAAGAGGGAGGGGATATAGGGATATATGTATACATATAGCTGATTCACTTTGTTATAAAGCAGAAATTAACACACCATTGTAAAGCACTTATACTCCAATAAAGATGTAATTAAATAAAAGCACACACACAAAAAACAAGATTGTCTTAGATAGGGGTGGGGAGGAGGTAATTTCAGTACTTGGGGAGAATCCTCAATGATTAGCAGGAAGGCTTGAACTTTACCTTGTCACTCATTTAGGTTTCTGAGCTGGAAATATGATGACATCAGCATCCTAAGAGGATTGCTTTGGTGCCAGTCTGTAGGACACATCTGAGACCCAGTACACCACTGTTCTCAGAAGTTGCTAAGAAACAAGATTGCTCCGTGTGTGTGTGTGTTTGTGTGTGTGTGTCTCATATACCTGAATGTCAGGTGGAGGGTGAACGTCTCTTCACCGAGGGTGAACTAGAATGAGTTTCACTGGGTCCTGCTCTACCTTAAAAGCAAGTTGGGTGACTTCCCTGGTGGCGCAGTGGTTAAGAATCTGCCTGCCAACATAGGGGACACGGGTTCGATCCCTGGTCGGGGAAGATCCCACATGCCATGGAGTAACTAAGCCAGTGCGCCACAACTACTGAGCCCGCATGCCACAACTACTGAAGCCCATGTGCCTAGAGCCCGTGCTCCACAACAAGAGAAGCCGCCACAATGAGAAGCCCGCGCACCGCAACGAAAAAAGAGTAGCCCCCGCTCACCGCAACTAGAGAAAGCCCACGTGCAGCAACGAAGACCCAACGCAGCCAAAATAAATAAATAAATAGATTTATTAAAAAAATAAATAAAAGCAAGTTGGGTCATCTAACAGTGACAGAAAACTTGAGAAACAAAATAAACAAAAAATGATGTGCTCAAATGTAGAACTCTGTTTTCCTTGATGTGACTCTCTCGCTGCTAAATTTTTATCCTCTTACATGATTTCCAAACCATAAGCCCCCCTTATTATTTAAATAAATGAGTGTTTACACAACGTAATCTCTAGTATTTGCTTATTCTTGTTTTCTCTAACAAAAAGGAATAATAAATCCCTTTTGTGTTCATTTTTAAAACTTGCACTAGAACACACATAAGCTAGACAATTACAGTTTTTAAATGAGTAGAGTGGGCTCTGGAATTGAGGTTGATGAAAGTGTATTCAGAAAGACAGATACTGACTGATAAACCCACAAAATCTCTCCTGCTTCTTTGTTACAGGACACAGCAAGGGTAAGACGCCGTTGAACGTGTCAGAGAAATAACCATTTCATCAAGATTCCCAGATCAATAAGTCTCTGCAACTGGAAATGGGTGGGCACCTGGTTAGGAGAAGAGAAGAGAATGAGGGTCAAAGCATGTTGGCAAATGTCATTCCACACTTGTAGAGGTGTGATCTGCCAGCATGCTTTCTTTCCTGTCAGTGTCAATCCCAAGCCGAGAGATACATGGAAACTTTACGTAGGAGAGAAAATGGTGGCACAAGTCAGTGTGAGCTAAACCATCTCTAAGTGGTGAGCAACAGGGAATCGATGTCACTCCTTCAGAGGGCTTCCCATGTTTCTCAGGATGGATGCTGCCGTGATCCAAGCTCGCTCAAGGCTGATTCGTGTCAGCTCCAGGAGAAAGGAAGAAGCTAGGCCTCTCTGGCAGCAAGAGGAAATGGAGAGGACTAGAAAGGTCTCAGAATCAAGAAGACACAGGTTCTGGATCCAGCTCTGACAACAGGCCAACCTGTTTCAACTGTGAGAATCTACGATGGGCAGGCACCAAGCTATGAACTGGAAGATTAAAGATAGAGACACAGGGCTGCTTCTAAGAGGCTTGCTGTCTAGTGACGGAGCCAGTGGGTGTCCACACACTGTAGTAAATGCAGACACTGAGCCATGTTCCGCTTTGATGGAACACAGAGGATGAGCGCTTGGTCCAATTACCCGCTGTGTGATTTTGAGCAATTTACCTACCTTTTCTGAAGCCCAGTTTTCTCACTCTAGGATGAATGGCTGGACTACGTGCTTTCCTGTGCCCTTCTCTCTTTAAAAGCTATAATGAAATTCCTTTCTTTCCATGGAAGCGCTTGTGTACCCACCAAAAACCCTGCCTTCCCCTGCTGTTGGCTGAGGTCAATGCAGTCAGGAAGCTGGGAGACAGAAGTGGAGACTGACACAGACCTCAAAATAAAAAAGGAACAGCCTTTAATCAGTGGCTAAGGGCTAAGATAATACTAGCATGTGACCTCTCGGTGCCCTGTCCAAAGTGTTCCAGTCAGAAAGTGACTACTGACTTGTAAAGCAAATGTGAACACAGGCAATCCGAGCTTTGGGAAGTCTGTAGTGACTTAAAAAGAGCTGCTATTCGGGGACCACTGATCTATAATACATTCACCACATACAAAATGTCTGGAGCTTCCTGGACCCCTGGGGGATGGAATTGGGAAGTGGCTTTTACCATCCCCTTTCCCATCACTCATAAATTACTCCTGTTGGGGAAACAAACTCAAATCCATTAGCAATAGAGATCAGAGCCAGGTTGTTTCTCTCCTCTGTGGGAGAGGTAAAAATGAAGAGACCTGACCTTGATTAAATGTCAACATCTTTATCTGTTACTCTGAGGGTTCCTGGTATTACCCCAAAAAGAGAGGAAACATTATTAGAAGCACCTATATTCACACCAAACCATTTCACTCAATTACCCCTTAGTCCATGAAAAACCAAAGCTAAACAACGTGATTTATGAAAGATACACAGGAGCAGAATGGATAGAACAGAAGCTGTTTCTCTTTGTCCTAAGGTGTGGTCTTAACACACTTAGCTGTCATGATCCTATTTCTCCATCCATCCATTAGCATAATAAACCTGAACTGAGTTTCCAGCAATAGGGATCAATTTGAGTTCAGCACGTTCACCTAATATTTATTCCCTATAGGGGCTTTACGAGAAAGTAGATAAAGATAAATCACTGAAATGTTCAAGACAGCCCCCAAAGAGCAGACATCTGTGTTTATGGAGAAAAGTACGTCCCCAGTCAGAAAATGTGGTAGAATAAATCCAAGCTTACCCAAAAAGCAAAATTAAGTGGTGGTTACTCACACTATCAAATCATGTTGTAAAGGTCCCGAAGACATATTAAGAGAAAAAATCAAGCCATAGAAAATGATCAAAAATGATCCTTTTAAAATACTATCTACCTATCTATCTATCTATGTATCTATCTCTCATCTATCTATCTTATTCCTGTCTAGAAGGTCTAAAAGGATGCACAGTAACTATTAACAATTTTGCCTCAAGAGAGAAAGGGGAGTTGAGGTGTACAGGGTAGGGGCAAGGGGATTTCACCTTTCACTCTCTAGTCTCCTGTGACATTTCACTTTTCTTAACGTAAGACATATTTATATATTACTTGGATAATTAAAATCAAACACTGTTGTGCTCTTTTATATTTCCCAGATAGACGAATAATTTAAACTACAATTCAATTCTGAAAGATTTAACTTCCATTTCAGGACCACGCCCAGTGCATAAATACTGCACACCTGTGCAGAGCATGACAGCCCTCTCCCTTTTTACTTTCTTCTTAAGACATAATCTGCCACCTTTGACATGTCAAGCATCCTTTAAGGTGTTTGGAGGAGTGATTAGGGATGCCGCTGAAATGACAGGTTATTAAGAGTGGCACGGGGCTTCCCTGGTGGCACAGTGGTTGAGAATCTGCCTGCTAATGCAGGGGACACGGGTTCGAGCCCTGGTCTGGGAAGATCCCACATGCCGCGGAGCAACTAGGCCCGTGAGCCACAACTACTGAGCCTGCGCGTCTGGAGCCTGTGCCCCGCAACAAGAGAGGCCGCGATAGTGAGAGGCCCACGCACCGCAATGAAGAGTGGCCCCCGCTTTCCGCAACTAGAGAAAGCCCTCGCACAGAAACGAAGACGCAACACAGCCAAAAATAAATAAATAAATAAATAAATAAATAAAGAAGGAATTAAAAAAAAAAAAAAAAAAAGAGTGGCACACCTGGAACCTTTAAGACAGCCCACTTCGAACTTCCAGCCATACAGCTAGGCTTGGGCAGATGCCAACACAGCACAGACGTGGTAGAAGGGTCCTTTCATTACACATCTTCATTAATTTATTGATTTGAGTGGGGGTAAGTGAGGAAGAATGGAGGCTAGGATGAGGGCAGGAAGGCAAGGCTCAAACACAACCGAAAATTCAAAATGCAATGTCAGGCAAAAGAGACGCACGCCCGGGAGCTCGGCTGTGCAAACACTCCAGAAATAGGATGTGCTTCTGACGACGCCGTGGCTGAATGAAAGGTTCTTGATGAAGTAAGTCTCTGTTCTGTGGAAACACGGACACCACAGTACAGATTCTCACACCAAGAACATGTCTGCCCGGCTTTCCATTGATCATCCCCCATTAGGTGGCCGAGCCCTGCAGCACCGTTCCAACTTCTGCAACCATGCACAGTGATCGATATTTATAATTACCTTTCTCCTTCACCATGGCAACCAGGGCCTTTGGCGAGCAGCACCGAAGGAAACAGGAACAAAGTCTAGGAGTGGAAGCTCCCCTAGGCAGACAGATCGGCTGCGGCAGAGGCAGCGAGGAAGAACCGGGGCATCCACTTGCCAAGTCCGGGGCTTCTTTCTAAAATCCCGCCCCCTGTCTGGAGGGCCGAGCTCCGGTGCCCGCCCCAGCGATCGCTGCCGAGTGGTGGCCGCGCCCTGCTGGTGGAGGGGGGAGGGCGGGACGCTGCCCTTCAGCCTCAGCCACTCACTACAGCTGCTGCTGTAACAAATGCAAAATTCCAGTGTCCTAATCTCTGGTCACTGACACCACGTAGCATTCCTCGTGCCGGGAAAACGGGCATCAAAATGCTCCGGAGCCCTGGCCCCCTCCCGGGGTCTGATAAATGATTGCCAGAAGAGGGGGGCCGAGGGGCAAGCCAGGGACTGTTCCAATAAGTAAAACTAGTCAATTGTTAGCTTATTAGTCTCCTATTACTGCTGCTGTCAGTTCAGCTTCTTTCAGACCAACTGAATAAATAAAATTAGCCTTGGCAGCTCATGCAGCTCAATATCAAAAAAACATACAACCCAATCCAAAAATGGGCAGAAGACCTAAATAGACATTTCTCCAAAGAAGATATACAGATTACCAACAAGCACATGAAAGGATGCTCAACATCACTAATCATTAGAGAAATGCAAATCAAAACTACAATGAGATATCACCTCACACCAGTCAGAATGGCCATCATCAAAAAATCTACAAACAATAAATGCTGGAGAGGGTGTGGAGAAAAGGGAACCCTCTTGCACTGTTGGTGGGAATGTAAATTGATACAGCCACTATGGAGAACAGTATGGAGGTTCCTTAAAAAACTAAAAATAGAACTGCCATATGACCCAGCAATCCCACTACTGGTCATATACCCTGAGAAAACCATAATTCAAAAAGAGTCATGTACCACAATGTTCATTGCAGCTCTATTTACAATAGCCAGGACATGGAAGCAACCTAAGTGTCCATCGACAGATGAATGGATAAAGAAGATGTGGCACATATATACAATGGAATATTACTCAGCTGTAAAAAGAAATGAAATTGAGTTATTTGTAGTGAGGTGGATGGACCTAGAGTCTGTCATACAGAGTGAAGTAAGTCAGAAAAAGAAAAACAAATACCGTATGCTAAAACATATATACGGAATCTAAAAAACACAAAAAATGGTTCTGAAGAACCTAGGGGCAGGACAGGAATAAAGACACAGACATAGAGAATGGACTTGAGGACACGGGGAGGGGGAAGGGTAAGCTGGGATGAAGTGAGAGAGTGGCACGGACATATATACACTACCAAATGTAAAACAGGTAGCTAGTGGGAAGCAGCCGCATAGCACAGGGAGATCGGCTCGGTGCTTTGTGACCACCTAGATGGGTGGGATAGGGAGGATGGGAGGGAGATGCAAGAGGGAGGGGATACGGGGATATATGTATTCGTATAGCTGATTCACTTTGTTATACAGCAGAAACTAACACACCATTGTAAAGCAATTATACTCCAATAAAGATATTAAAAAAAAAAAAGTGAAAGGGTAACCTTTCTGTTTTTATAATAGAAACTGCAATTTAAATCTATGCAAGTAAATTTGTGTTAAATTCCTACCCCCAAAAATAAATAAATAAGTAAAATTAGCCTTGGTAGAAAAATAATGCTAGTGATGCCTTCAAGTTCATTTTTCTCAACTTTTAGGGTCCTGGAGGCTTAATTACAATGAAAAATGAATAATGACATTTGATTTGTGATTTGCCCTGCTGCTCCCTGACCCCTTACCTGAAATGGGAGGAGCAGGGGACCGACTGGACAATGAGAGGGGGCCTGGGAAGATGTTCTTTCAGGATTCAATTCCTCATCCAGGATCAAATTCAGGATCAAAGTAAAAATCTGAGTTATCCAGGTAGGATTCTGACTTCCCCCTTCTCCTTCCTTCTTTAGAGTTCTCTAGACAAGCCCCTCTTGGGTTGTGTATATGTGAGGGAGGAACCCTCCCAGCCACAAAGTGAAGGGCAGTCACCCCCGCACCGCTCACCAGCCTAAGCCTGATCCGGCAGTGGCAGTGAAACCTGACAAGCGACAAGGCTTTTGATTTCTGACCCGCAGGAGCACACGTTGGTCTCACGGGAGCAGGTGACTTCCGGGGATGGAGGCTGGGGTCACTAAGCCGACGCCCACCCCATTCCAGCACCTGTCTCCGAAACCCAGATCGTTTGCTTGCTCTCCCCACCATGTGGGAGAGATGTGATGAGCGAGAGACACAAAGGCAGATGCCGTGGCTCGGAGAGAGCAGCAGATGGGCAACCCGTCCTGCAGAACCAGAACGCACAGCCAGGATTCGACTGTTTTACTGCAAATATTGTACCGTGTTGGGTCTAAGAGAGCTGGGGTAACAGAAAGGAATGAAGTCAATCAACGTGCCTCATCTTTGCCTCCGAGGTTGTTTATAGCTGAAATGACGTTGGGCGGGGCTGCTTTTCTGCCGGGTAACAGTGGCAGAGCTCAAGCAGCTGTGACATTCCTACATCTGTGATTCAGGGCTTTACTATTAATAGCCTGGGCATCTCTGCCTGTAAGAAAGGGCTAATAAGGCCCCTCCAACCCATGGGTCGTCATTTCTATGACACAAACTTCTCCCACGGTCCTCCCTGCCCCCACCGCAGCCCCATAGGGTCATGTTTTTCCTAAGTCAGCAGCCAGCTGGAGTGTAAGCACTAAAGAGCCTTTAAGCGGCTTCTCTAACCTCCATTCATAAATAAGAGCCAAGCATGAGAGCAGCACGACCTCAGGTCGAGAGGGATGGGCAGGGCTCGAGAGCAGGAGGGGACAAGCCCTTTCTATCCCCGAAAGTTCACGGCTAGCCCTGCACAGTCTACTTCTCCCATCCCTAACACCCTCAGAGCCCGCAAGGAGATGCGGACAAGCAAAATTAAACTCAGAGAACTGGAATTAGTTTGGTGCTGTGAGCCTAGCAGGTGAATTTAGTTTATTATATTTTTGCTGCATAAATAGATTAGCACCTCACTGAGGCACTCCCTCTCTCACCCTCTCTCTCTCCCTTCCCGCCCCACACCCCATGAAATGTGACACTAAAACACCATTGTGTTTCTAGTCCAAACCAGATCATACATAAATAGTCTGGATACTGTAAATGCAATTAGTTCAATTTCTCTTTTATTCAGGGTGACCACTTTTAATCCTGAGATTTCAGTTTATTAAACAAACTGATTTATTACAGCTCTGAACCTACCTGTATACCTTTGTGGATAAACTGCCCAGAAACCCTGGTTGAGGAAGGCTCACTGGCCGCTTTGGAGACTACGCCAGCACAGTAACAGCTGGTGCCTACTCATTTCCAGAGAAGCCTTTTGCAAAGGAAAATACTACATAGTGGTTCAGAGACATTGCCCCCCTCCTGTGTTTTCCATGGAAAGAATTTTCCTGTACCACAGTCAAAGTGAATGAGTCACCAGCATTTAGTTGCTAAACAACAGTCATATAGCTAAAGTCCCCCCAACAGTCAGGCACTGCTACTTTAGGATAAAAGCATCCACTCTACACTTTTAAGATAACCAAAGAGGGTATTACTAAAGTTATTTTTGGAATGTGGCAGAGTAAAACCAAATTGTTTTTGTCTCCGGCCTCAGGGCCAAATAATTAAGAGCTTTGAGAACAGAAGCAAAGCATAGATATTTTCTACTTTACAGTTAGTTAAAGCTACAAGAAGTGCAGCAAAACAAATGAAGGAAAAAATAAAAAATGTGCAGTTCATAAGACAGCAGGACTTTTTATTCTTATTTCTAGAGAAGATTTCCAAAGAACTTATCTCAATCTCATTCCACTCAGATGAGATAAGACTTCATAATACAGACACCAACCCGCGGGTTCATTTGTTGTTTTATTCCCCCAAACTGACTCACTGCCGCCTTGTCATTCACTCACAAAATGAAGCCAGGGTTGTCCACAAGTGACCAAAGGACAGAAACCATTTTGTTGGAGAGAAAAGCTTTGTGAGCACACAGCCACTCTTGGCAAAAAATCAAGAGTACATCACTTCCAAAGAAGCCATGCCGATTAAGAGGGAAATGTGAAAACCAGAAAACAAGCAACCTGATGGAGTTCACATCCTCACTGCTCTCTCCTACAGAGCCACGGATTGCCTATGGCCTGTGCATCCACAGGGCAGGAATTTCAGGACCCCTCCATGGCCACCCATCCCTCAACACCTTTGGACTCATTGGCAGAAGAGTGCTCAAAATCCTCTCTAGCAGAATCCAGCTGAAGGAAAACTTGAGAATGAGTCTGTTATTTGCTTTCCATTTAATGTTTACATCTATCAACCTCACTGCAGACATGTATGGGGCATCTACGGTACGTCAGGTACTGGGCTGGCAATACCAAAACAGGAAGAGAGAAATCACTGCTCTGGAGTTGCTTACCATCTAGTGGAGGAGATGCTCACACACAAAAACTCTCAACCCAATTAGGAAGGTGGTAAGACAGAAGTGGGGGGACATCCCTGGTGGTGCAGTGGTTAATAATCCACCTGGGGACACGGGTTCGATCCCTGGTCCGGGAAGATCCCACATGCCATGGAGCAACTAAACCCATGCGCTGCAACTACTGAGCCTGCGCTCTAGAGCCCACGAGCCACAACTACTGAGCCCACGTGCTGCAACTACTGAAGCCCAGGCGCCCAGAGCCCATGCTCCACAACAAGAGAAGCCACTGCAATAAGAAGCCCGCGCACTGCAACAAAGAGTAGCCCCAGTTTGCCGCAACTAGAGAAAGCCCGCACACAGCAACGAAGACCCAACGCAGCCGAAAAAATAAAAGGACAGAACTGGGTGCACAGGGTGCAGAGCAGTACTGAGCCCAATCTGGGGAGTCAGGAGAGGCTTCTAGGAGGATTAAAGAAGTAAGAGAGGGCTGCCAAATGAAGAAAGGGGGAAAGATCATTCCATGGCCTCCTCATGGGACAAGAAGGTATCAAGCTCACTGTTCAAGGGGAATGGGGAGAGGTTCAAACTAAGGCCAGGGTGGCAGGTCATGGAGGGCTCTGAATGCCACACTAAGGACGTTGGACATTAGAAGCGATGTGATGAGAGTCTCAAACCTGAGCTACCTATTTCTTTACCAATTGAGTTCAAAAGACTTTGGGTGCATTTCAAAGTCTGCTATGATGTGTTTCCAACCATACTGCCTCCTTCCTCCAAATTGGATTGTGTTGGTGTGTGCACGTCCCGTGTTTAGCAGACATGCCCACAAAGTGTCTATGTTTATTAGTGTACTTAAATATTTCCCTGAGAAATAGAATAAAATGACAGCCAGGCACATCCCACACATAGCATTTTAAGTAGCACAAACCATTTGGGATTGGCTTATCCTCCTGGAGTAATGGCTTCATGTCCACAATGAGGCTGTGAGCTCCATGAAGGGAAGGAGGTTTTCATGCTTTGCTAGACTCCCAAGAGTGCAGCCTGCAGACCTCCAGCGATAAAAAAATACTAGAGGTGCTTTAAATGCATACACCTGGTCCCATCCAAGGTCTGATGATTCAGATTTTCTGGGATGAGGCTTGAGCTGCACCAGCTCCTTAAGTGATGAAGGACCACTGACTGGCCTAGCACATTGGCCTGCATCACAGGAAGTAAATGAACATGAAATTTACAAACATAGCTATAGCCCATGCTGCCACATCTAAAAAACAACCTCCACCTTCTCAGTTGGCTGAAATAACAATCATCCTGACATTCACTGCAATCTTCATGAAAATTTATTAGTAGTGATGATTCCAAAGTTTCCTACAGTCTGATACAAACTCCTAAATGTCTGATCCCTCTTGATCCCACTCTCATGTTTTCAACGGAGAATTCTTAGGATTTTTTCCATGTGAATCTCACAGAATCAATGCCCAGCAAAGTTCTTTTCCATGAGTTCTTCAAGTAGAATTATTTTACATTTGTATCCAAAACTTCCCCGTGGTCGTTCTCAGAAGCCAGTTCTGAGTTTGGACCTAAACAATAGGTTGCAGCTTAGGAAAACTTACTAAGGTATATTTAAAGCTCTCTATAAATAATCCACTAAAGATATAAACTGCAGAGGGAGCACAAAACAAGCCTTTTTCCTGAAAGTGTACTGGAACCTACTACTGAAATTCAAAGGATCTTTTGATAGTACAGAGAGTTTCATGAATTTTAGCCTAATTTCAGGCACATGAGAAGTTCACAAGAAGTACAGAAATACTTCCAAGTTGAATTACTTGGGAAAAAAGGCCTTTTTTCCCCCTAACAATTTACTATTGGCTTTGTCTTTTCCCCTAATATTTTCTAGGTAGAAATACAGTTACTGGGAAAGAAAAACGGTCATTTCCTATCATCTGGAGCTGTGATGCCTTTCCTAGCAACACCCCCTTCTTTCTGGTACTTAATGTCACCAGTGCTCTGAATTTTACTACACTGCAATGAAGGATTTATATGTCTATTTTTGCAAAAGACTGTGGGCTCTCTGAGGGAAGGGATCACATGTGAATATCTGTATTCATATAGCGATAGGCACAAAGTAGGAATGTGATATTTGATGAATTCTAAGGAATAAATGTCACTGGCTTACCATAGTAAGTCAAAATGCTGGCTAAGTATTCATTTTTATATCAAAAAGGCTGATTTAAAAATCTTATTCAAGTAAATTAAAAGTAAATTCAGTCTCTTATATATAAATCAATTTAGTGGTTGCTTGAAAGTATTTGCCAAGATGCAAACCAATAATTCACCATGGGGAGAAATGAGTTGAAAGGAACTTAACCAGGTAGCATTTTACAAAGTCTCCTTAATAACTAATCCTAATTACCACTTTTGTCGCCATTTACAGGGTGCTTATTATGTGTCAGCTACCATTCTACTCTCTTTACATTCATTTATCACCTCATTTAATCCTCCTAACAACTGGATAAGATAATGTTATTATCTTTACACTTGAGGGAAGAGGCTTGTCAGAATCCAAAGCCATGGGCCCTCCCTTTGCTTTGTTGGGTCTTTTGCTTTACTGGGTCTTCATTCCACAGAGGTCATGAAACAGTCTCCCTTCCCCTGTTCTCAACTACACACACACACACACACAAACATTTTTTGAGTCAAGATGCACTCAATGTACATCAACTTCTTTGGTGTTTCCAGAAGACTTGACACAATGGAAATGATGTTCCATTTTGCCTTGTCTGTATAAAATGATCTTCTCTCCTGATACCTTATCCTTCATTGGCTCTTGGAATTCTTATGATAGGACCTGCCAGGTGAATCACATCCCCTTGGCCTGTTGGGCTCATCCTTGGCTGGACAGGGGAAGATGGTTTGCCCAGATCCACATTCTCGAGTCTTTTAAGATGCAATTCAATCATCTACCCTGTCTAACCATCCTCAAGGAACAGCATTCCTGTGGTCTACATAGAGAGACAACTAAAAAAATTTTATGGGGGGTGGTCACAGAATTTTTGCAAAGTTGACAAAGCCTCCATTTGCTCCCTTCACTCTAATTAGGCCCTGGCACACTCCCAGAAAATAACCTCTCTCACATTCTCCTGGGACATTTCAGCCATCGTCTGAGGGACAGGCCAAATAAAGCATGCAAAGTGCATGGCCATTAGTGCATGTGCTGCCACAGGAGAAACAGCACTGTCACCCAACACACGTCTCTGTGAGCTCCTCCAGCTCTCAGGACAAAGAGAAAAGGGACCATGCAACCAACCCTCTGGCTTGTGAAAAACTATAACTTGTATGAAAAAAAACAGGCATTAGCCTCACATTGAGATGAAAACTAAAGTCCTAAGGCAGACTTGTCCAAGGTTACACAATTACTTGGAAATGGCCAAAACCCCTGGGGTCTTACCTCCTACCTGTGGTTATTTTGTCATGCTAACTGGCCACACAGGCAACCTGATCAAACAGCCAGGGTTTGAGTTCCAGCTCTGCCACAGGCTCAGGGACCTTGGGCATGTTATTTTCTCTCTGGGTTTCAGCAGTCTCACCTGTGAACGGTAGTAACATGCTCCACTTGTGAGGCCGTGGTGAGGACAGGGCTGGCTTCCTGGGCGCGCGACCTGGGAAGTTGTGTAGGAACCTGTGCTCAGATGGGCCCTCCATTTGGTTTAATGCTCTGCCCTTGTTATATTGAGATTTGCAAGAATTTTATCTTTGAGCTTGTGTTTTATAAGTGAGGTTGGATGGGACAATGGAGCATGCGTGTGAACAGACAAGAGAGGTACAGGATGTGTGTCTGCCATTCCTGCTGCCCCCTTCACGGGTGGTATTTGCGATGCCCCCTGAGCTCCCAATTCCAGTGGACTCGTGATGCATGGGAATTCAGGGAGTGCAAGGAAAGTGTGTCACATCTATGACTGAATAAACAGCAGCACTGAGAGGTCACTTTCCATCCAAACCAGAATGCAAAAAAGAAGGCAAGGTGTTCAAGGAAACACAAACGACCAAGGGACCCTATCATATCCTTTCTGACTCATGTTACTTCCCTATTTAGCCAACCACTTACACTGAAAATGATGATATAGAAGCAAAAGGAAAGATAGGACAACCTACTGCCCCCTTTCCCTTCCATCCTTCCTTACCCATCAGTAAGCCAAAGGTAGAGAGTGTCGCTAGAATGCGCATGCGTCCAAGAAGTGAAATAAAAACAGTTGAGCTATTTGGGTGCAGAATTCCCACGCTTCTGGAAAGAATGAAATACATATGCATCTGCGATCTATGAAATATAAATTGTGCAATTTCACAAATGAGTTCAGTGCTCTTATATTTGCGTTTAAAATGAGCGGTGCACAGTGTAAACATGAAAGGTCAAATTTCATGTCAACAATTTAAAATTTTACTTTATTTAGGACAACATTAAATAGCAAATAAAAACATTATGACAAGGTGAGAAAGAGTCTGTGGAATAAAGAAAAAAAAAGCTTCATATTGTAGTACCTTTAATGGCACTTTATTCCTGCACTTTGAACGAGGGGTCTCACATTTTCCTTTTGCACTGGACCCTGCAAATTATGTACCTGGTACTGGGTGAGGCTGAAAGAGGCTCTCTATGAAATGAAAGTGCCTGGCATCCAGAAGGAGCTCAAGGAAGGTAATGATGATTGTTATTACTTAGTTTCTCACTGCTTCATCAATTTACAACAAAAACAGGATAATGGAAAACTGTAAAGCTCACGTTTTCAAAACCATTTTGGGCTATAGGGAGCCTTTTCATATCAAATGTGGGGAATTTTACTTACAATGCCTTAAAGAATTTAGACCCCCTCCTGATACCTTGACACATGACCTGTGCTGCCATATGAAAAAGGCAGTGTGAGGCCAACCATCCAAGAAAGACTGGACTTTCCAGTTAGGAAACCTCCCCAGGAAGACAAAGTTAACCTCAGCCCACTCATTCATTCAGGAAATACTTATTGAGTGCTTACTAAGTGTCAGGAACTGTTCTAGGTGCTGGGATATTGCTGTAAGGGCAATAAACAAAAATCCTTGCTGTGATGGAGCTTACATTCTAGTTGTGTGTGTATGTGGTTGATATAATAAAATATATATGTAAACTATATATATATATATATATATATCAATCATATGATATAGATGATAGAAGTGATAAGTACTATGGAGAAAAATCAAGGCTGGAGAAAAATCAAGGCTGGAGAAAGAGTGTTGGGGGAAGGAGTTGTGGTTTGAAGTGAGTGGCCGAGGAAGGCCTCTTTGAGAAAGTGCCATTTGCACAAACCTGAAGGAGGTAGGGGAGTAGCCATATGGATATTTGAGGAAAGAGCATCCCAGACAAGTGAACAATAAGAGCAAAGGTCTGAAGGAGGGAGGTGACCTGGTGTGTTCGAGGAGTGAGAGCCGGAGTGAGGCTAGAGAAGAGGAAGAGTTAGGCCCCTCCCTATCAGTCATGTGAGGACCTTGGCTTTACAATGAGTGAGGTGGGAAGCCATTGGAGGTTCTGAGCAGAGGAAGTTGCATGATCTGATTGTCATTTCCACAGGATCCTTCTGGCTTCTGTGTGGGACGAGAGTGAAGGGGAACGGGCACAAAACGTTGAATTAGTGCATGAAATTTAAAAAGAGCTCATGTGTGTGATGATGATACAACAGAATGAGATGAAGAAAAAGATTATACAAATAAGAAGTGGAAACTGAGAACCAAGACAGGATCAACAGGAGTAAATGAGACATCAAAGAAGAGAGCAGACACCGATAAATATCTAATTCCTAGGATAGAAAGAAGTTTGAGATGATCTCAATGAATGCAGAAGAAAGAGCCTAAAACAACGAGAGACAATCAATAGATGTGCAAAATAAAGGAAAACGAAAAAACTTATGTCCCAGAAGCAGAGAATTTAAGAAGCAGAAGATATATTCATTGATCTAATACACAAGAATTTCCCTGAAATAAAGATAGATCTGAACTTGCAGATTTAAAGTGTGTAGAGATACTATTTTAACAAAGTTTGATACAGAATGCTAACTCCAGGTCTTACCCTAAGCTTTTGAACTTCAAAGGATATCATTCTCCATATATCCAGACAGAAAAAGCCCATCACTCATCAAAAGAGAAAAACTCAGGCTGATCTCAGACTTCTCAGTGGCAATGCTAATGCACAGAAGACAGTGGAGCAATACCTGAAAATCTCGGGGGAAAGAAAGTGTGTGTCCCAAGAACCTTTCACTCAGCCCAAATGTTGTTCAGACATAAAGGCAATGGACAAACCAACCACAAACACAGAGGTGGTCAGGAAATACAACACCACGAACACTTCTTTGGAAAACAGCTTCACATCAACATCTAGTCAATGAAGAGATGAGTGAGATGAGTCAAAATAAACTCAGGAATGCAAATATTGTAGTAAAAGGACTAGCAGTGAGCAGTGAATTCTATTCAATATGAAACTGATACTCCAATTACTGGATTATGGTTATGAAAGAGAATGGGAATGCTCTTTTGAGCAAAGAAAGCAAAGAACAACATGAAAACAATATTATAACTAACAAATATCAGGAGGTGGGTAGGAGGGACGTATGAGAGAGATACTGTCCTTGTCTTCACAGCAGGAAGAGATGACTTGCACCAGAGAGTCCAAGATTCTTGATCTAGGCATCTCACAGAAGCACCTGAAGTCACATCACCCAATTGCTTCATCTTTGCTTAGAGATTATGCAAAACCTAACCCCTGTTTGTCTACTTCATCTCCCATCACTTGGACTTGGTAAGGCAAAGGGTATCACAAGGCAAATGTATCTTCAGGGTTCTAAAAGGGAGTTAATACACCTTTACCTTTTTACTGATTCTTTTTTTTTTTTTTTCAGATTCTTGGTTCAAGATCCAAAATTGTTTCTCATTTATTTATATCTAGGATTTCCATAGTATCTTTCCTCCAGAGAGGTTGATGAATGAAAAAGAGATGACACACTGGTTCCAAGGATACCCACATAGAGTTTTATTTTTCTTTCCAGTTATTGAGCCTGCATATTTATGAAAATGCCATGGAATTTCTCATGACAAGACTTTCATTATCAACATAGAGTCACTGCCCAGAGGTAATGATATGCCTTGGGGGATGCTTGCCCTAATCATTCCTCTTCTGTCCCCATTCAACCCCTCTTCTGAGTGGGCACTGAGCAATATGACTTCACGCTTTGGCTGTGGCTGACTGGATCATAAGTAGACACTGGGTGGGGAGGGGGAACCCATACCTCAGCTGGCCAAGCACTTACAATGTATATCCTGCCTTGAGAAAGAGGAGCTGGGTCAATTAGGTTTTCACTTCTGGGACTCTGAACTAAGAGTCATATAGAAAAGTCCTAGTCAGGGGCTGGTACATGTATTAAAAGATCAAGTAAGGCCAGGCCAGGGGCAGGCTTCATAGAGACACGTGGATACCAAAATTCCAAGGGGTAAAGTGTCAGAGGAAGCCAGTTGGGAGGGAAGAGAATAGGACATTCCCCAAAACTGAACAGATGGTCCTGGAGCAGCCTGGAATCCTATGCTTCCTGAGGCCTGACTGCTCAGCATTTCCTGGGTTCCTATGAGACCTCTCTATGTTCTTACACATATACATTCCTCCTTCTTTTGAATGCTCGTATCTCCTTGGCATTCACCTCTAAAAGTCAAACCTGGTTCCTAGAAACATCAAATGAGTGAGTTAATGCCCCTGGAAGCAGCTAAGTGCTTCTTCCTTTAAAATATGTCAATAAGGCTACTTGGATTAACTCTGGTCACAGGGGTCAGAACAAACAACTGCCTCATAAACCAATATGCCCCCAAATGTCTTGTAACTGCAGTTATGTTTTGGGGGGAAGGATGTGATTTATAACATTTATCAAGCTCTGTAGAAATGAATCATTTTATAATAATATTCTACTTAAATATATACATGGGCTTTCATTTTAAAAATTTAAACAGTTTCACATTGCTACAATTGCACCAAAGATTGTGCTAGTACTATATGCCATATGCCATGTTGGCTGTATTTTTGAAAGAGGTATAAAAGGTAGTTTTATTCCTTTCTTTCCTTCTCACCATTCCCCAGCAAGATAGAAAACACTCTGCATATGTATTGGATTTGTTGAGGTTTGGGGAGATTGGAGGGAGGACAGGAAGGGAAATATTTAGAACTTAAATTCTTCTTGGTTTTTGATCTGAATTAAACACTATATTTTTCCCTTCCTGAATAAAATATACTAAGAGTGCTGGGCATTTACCAATATGCTTCATTGGCCATTAAATTTACACACAGAAAAAAGCAACGAAGCCATAAAAACAGCATTAAGCCATAGCATCACACAATTGAAAGCAAAGTGGGCAAAATTCAGGGAAGAATGAAAAGAAATTACCACTGATTCATTAATTATGCATTTACTGAACATCTATAGTACATAAAACTTCATAAAGCTGACTGATATATAGATCGAAGATGCCTAGATTAAGCCCTCAGTGAGCTTACATTCTAGGAGGGCAAGTAGCACAAGTACTTAAATAACTTTAAGGGGAAGTAGAAAGGGATTAGAATCAGAAGTACTGAGAAAAAGCTATAAAGGTTTGAAGAAAGGAATGCTTGCCGTTTAGCAAAAGAGATAGAGGAAAGCTTCAAGTAGAATATGGTCTTCCTCAAATACAGGAAGAGTTACAGAAAGTTGGTTGGGCTCAGCATCTTTTCACCAGTTGCTACAGACAGGAAATGAACTAGACCACTCCTGGTATCCAGATAAAAGAGCTAACCAAGAAACGTGTTGAAAGTAGCTTCTCGTATCCTCTTTAAAAATCTTAACATAGACCAACTGAACCATGATCTATGCAAGATCAAGTTCAGTTGAAGTATTACTAAACAAAGTAACATCACATAGTATTTCCATCAATAATAATATTGTAGCAATTGATGACTTCAGTGATGGGGCAGTTAATTATTAAGTAGCCAGTACCCCTGCAACAGGGCTGGCTACCAACTGGTTACAGAGTTTGAGTGTCACTTCAAGGACAAGTCTGGCCTGAGGAAAAGATAACAGATGAACATATCCAGCTACATACTAGAACCACATGATAGCCCTTCAGGGAAAAGAGTGATATGAAACAGAGCTGGGAATTGTCCCACACAAAGAGCAAATGTTAAACACCCTAGAATATTCTAGTGATGTCAAAAATGACATTACAACATGATCCGGGGCGTGACAGACATAAAGAGAGAAAGCTGGGTGCTGGCAGTGGCTCCAACTATTTGACTTTTCTTCCCAAGCCCATCTTTATCCACTGGGGACCTATTTTATGTCATGAGAATGCGCCCTCTCCACTGGCCCACATGAAATCCTCTGTGAGCTGGATTTTTCTGGGCACTGTGAGTCAGAACATCTCCGACATCCTCTGATTCATTTCAGTTGCTATCTATGGCTACAGAACTTGGATGAGGAAAGATCTTTAAACAGCAACCAAACAAAGCTTGGGGGCTATCCTAAGGCACCTGTAGCAGGAACAACAAAACCAGCTAACTAAAGTCACCGAGTAAAGATCCTACGTTCCTTTATGTAATATGTTTGCAAACCTTTAAGTTGTAGGGATATACGAGGTTTTGAAGATTAAGATACAGGGTATAAACAGGCATGAATGTACACATGGGATTTTTCACTTTAATGAAAACTGGTTATTTCATATTTGGGGAATAGTTTTGACTTAATTTAAAATTGTATTAAGGGCAATTTTAATGCAAAATAGTGTAGTCCCTGGGGAAAACAGGGACAAAACCAGCATTATTCATAATACCCTAGAACAGAAACAACCCAAATGTCCATCAGCTGATGAACAGATAAACAAAATGTGGCATATCCACATAGCCATATAAAGGAACGAAATACTGATAACATGCTACAACATCGATGAACCATGAAAACATTATGCTAAGTGAAAGAAGCCAGACACAAAAGGTCATGTGTTGTGTAATTCCAATTATATGAAATGTCCAGAATAGGCAAATTCATAGAGACAGAAAGTATCAATAGATCAGGAGTTCCCAGGGGCTGGGGAGTGGTGGTAACAGGGAGGGACTGCTAACGGATACAGGGTCGCTTTTAGGGGTGATAAAAATGCTCTGGAATTAGATAGTGGTGATGTTTGCACAACTTTGTGAATATACTAAAAACCACAAAATTGTACATGTTAAAATGGCATATTTTTATGGCATGTGAATTATATCTTAATTTTTTAAATGTATGAAATATGTTTATTTACCAAGCACAGCATTTATTATACACTGGAGAAACAAAGCCCACTAAAACCACTTTGCTGCAAATAAGAACCTTACTACCTGGCAAAGAGAGACATGCAGACAAATAGATATAACCAAGCATAAAAGTGCATAAAGGTGGAAATACTTATCCATAAATGGGCATTTGTGTGGTATTCCCCAAAGAGGGGACATCTGGAGAAGACTCAAAGGAAAGTTTCACCTGAGCTGAATCTCAAACTAAACTAAAACAATTTTTGGCAGTCCTTTGGTCTCCTCTTCTGCAATGTTAAGCAGGGAGAAAGGAGACCAGTTCTTCATCTAATTTCACCTCTGATTTATCCAACAGATCTGGGGAAAGTCACTTCACTTCTCTGGGCCTCAGCCTCTCACTCCCTGTAGAAAGGTGTTGGTATCAAAGTTTCATTTCCATCCTTAAGAAACATCTAGAATTCTAAGGCATACCACAGTTCTTCTAGAGTTCTGGCCTCTTTAAATTTGAAGGTCCCATGCATTCTGCTTTTGCATTCTGAGTGTGGTGTCTTCTGGAGGTTGAGAAAGGAATCATCCGCTTTCCTGGCTACATCACAGATAGCATCACAAAGAGACTATGCTGCTTTCCTGTTGGCAGCCTTCACCTTGCATCCCAGAGCCATTCCAGACTCACGGCTGATTTACTAAGTTAACAGGCATCTATGATGATAAGCATTGGGTCATACCCCAGATTCATTAGGATCACATGACGCTAAATCAGGGGTTTCTGTGAAGGTAGTCCACTCTTAGTAAGAATAAAAATATTTTTAAAGCCAGGGGAAAAAACCAATGCCGAACAATAAACTTAAACAGATTGCCTTACCTTCTGACTTTAAATAAGATTAGTTTTTAAGTATTAATACATATAATTAAAACTAATGGGGCATTTCAGCATATTCAGTTACTTAAGGAAGTAAATTAGATGGGAACATTTCCCGTGAAAATAAGTTACTTGTCCACATTCCTAGGCCTAAAAAATAAATAAATAAAAACAAAGAAACACATCAAAACAATAAGGCTGGACCAAGAAGAGAGAGGCAGTGGAACTAAGTGAAAAATGTCTTACTTCTAGTTTTTTTCTTTCTAATCTCATTTCACTGGGATATTTTCTTTCTACTCCTATTCTGGGTATGTCTCCTCTATTTTCCAGCTCAAATCCTACTTTCTATTTCCCTGGCCATCCCAGGTCCACGTTATCTTTCCTCGCTTGGAAAACTAATTGTATTTATTACCTAAGAATTTATTTCACTTCTCCCACATTTGGGGTGGAGAGAAGAGGAAAGGGGGAAATAGTTATTGAAAAGCTACTAAGGCTAGTTTATTTTCTTCTTTTATATTTATATTTTATTTTAGTCCTCATACTATTACTGCAGTGTAGGTAGTATTATCCACATTTGATAAGTGATAAAACTGAGGCTCAAAGATATTAAGTATGGTGTCCAAGTCACAACATCTAAAATGAGTAGTGCTGCACTTTGAACTTGGTAGGGCAGCCTGACCCCACAGCCCAGAACTTGCGGCCACTGCACCAAACTGCTTCTTCCGGCCTCAGCTACTTGAAGGCAGGGGGATAATTTTACGCCCACTGTATTCTAACATAGCGATTTGATTTCTACAAACATCTATTCATTCATTTACTCATACACTTACAGCCTTTTTCCATACCAGGTACTGTAATACAGTAAAAATAGAAATGTGGCTTCCTCCATACTCTCAGAGAGGACCTTGCAGTGTGCTAAGCGAGAGAGGCTTATAAACAGGTACTTCTAACAGAGATGCATGGGATGCTGTACAGCACACAGGAGGATGAGGGAAGAGGTCAGACAAGCCTGCCCAGAGGAGGAAAAGCTTAAAGCAAATCCTGCCTGAGAGCCAGAGGAACCGGGAAGGCTCTGGCAGGAAGCAGAACAGCACGGAGAGAGAAGGTGAAAGGGCCCTTCAGACATCTGTGACAAAGACCTCTGGTGTGAGTGTTGGGGCAGAGGGGGGTTAATGATTGAAAATGTGATGGAAAGGCAGGGTCTGACCGTCAAGGGCTTGACACTCTGATTCTGGGAAATATGATTAAACTAATGGAAGAGGAAGCTTTGGGAAATTAACAGGGGTTATTGATAACTACAAATCAATGAAAAATGCAGGCTGTCTAATGCTTCACCACATAGCTGAAATCTCCAATCTCTCCTTCCATGCCCTCCCAAGACTTAGAGGTCGTTTACCACCGATCATTTCCCACCTCAACAGAATAAAAGTCAAAGTAAGACTACTGTTTGGAGGGAACTACATCCCATCAACAAACTGGACATGGCCCTGGTGGCCTGGTGTGGTGGAGGGACTGAGGCCACGACCGAGCGCATCTCCTGGCCAACACCAGATTCCTGTCACCGCTTTGTGTCCAGTCACTCGTGTAGCCATCGGCGAGGACAGCAGGGCTGAGGAGAGGAACTGGATATTCCTTCTTGTCACATCTTCTGGGAAACATTTTTTTTTTTTTTAAATTACACTATACTAGGTGTGCTTTATTTATTTATTAATGGCTGTGTTGGATCTTCGTTTCTGTGTGAGGGCTTTCTCTAGTTGTGGCAAGCGGGGGCCACTCTTCATCACGGTGCGCGGGCCTCTCACTGTTGCGGCCTCTCTTGTTGCGGAGCACAGGCTCCAGACGCTCAGGCTCAGTAATTGTGGCTCACGGGCCCATTTGCTCCGTGGCATGTGGGATCTTCCCAGACCAGGGCTCGAACTCATGTCTCCTGCATTGGCAGGTAGATTCTCAACCACTGCGCCACCAGGGAAGCCCTGGGAAACATTTTTTTCATGGCCAGAAGTCAAACACCCCTCTCAAATTTAAGGTGGGGTGGGTAGGGGTCTTCACCATTGAGTCTGAGATTTGCCAAGTATTTAAAACATTTTTCCAACATAGCATCTCAACACTACCAGGGAGATGCGATAGAAAAGCTCCACAGTCTTGGAAGGTGTGCTCTTCAAACTGTGGACAACAAAAAGTCCCTTCTAGCCTTTGGGCCACAATGTCCAAGACCTCCCCCTGGCCCTTTGACAGAAATGTCTGATCTATGGGGTTGGGATTAGTGACAGCGAACAGGATGAAAAGGGACACAGAAAGTTAGAGAACCACAGTGTTACATGCCATGAACAATATAACAAAACAGGTTGCTACCACTTCAAGAAGCAACAATGTATTAATCACCAGGGAGGGGACTGCCAACTCTACTTTGGTCCCTGGTCTCCAGTCCAGAACATTTTGCTTTGGGATTTGGACTCAGCTGACAACATAATCATTGAACCCTTTCAGATGACCTTAGGGCTTTTGATAGCACCACCAGTCTCTTCTTGTTTGTTTGTTGAGAAGGTAATTGCCCTAAATATGCCTCTTTCATTTGTACTAGACCCAAAAGCTCAGAAGGTCAGAAAACAACACAGGTTCACAAACTTACTCTAAGTTCTGACAGTAAGGTGAGGAGAAAACCCCAGGCAGATAGCTTGTAATTATGAACTAGGAAAAAGAAATATTTGCTAAGTTTCCTGGCAAAACCAATTTATTTTATAAGAGAATCTTCAAATTTGAGTTGTTAAAGTACTTCTTTAGAACTACTATTTACAAATTTTAAGTTTGCCAATGCTCAGCAGATCTCATGGATGACCTGTCCTTAAGCTCCTAGGGCTAAGGCCTTACCACATCATGGTTAAGACCATGAACTTGGGTGTCAGGCCAACCTGGGTCCAAATCCAGCTCTTCCACTTTCTACCTATATAACTTTTGGCAGGTTTCTTAACTGCATATGCCTCAGACGCCTCATCTGTAAAACAAAGATTAAAGTAGTACTGGCTTTGTTGAGTTATTAGGAATATTAAATGGGGAAAAATTATAAAGCACTTGGCACAATGTTGGAAACACGGCAGTCCCACAATGAATGACAGTGGTTCTAGAGTGGTATTGCATCCACAATCAGAGATACAATCAGATCCACACGCAGAAGCTAGTTTTTACGTTCACTGATATCTTTGCTTTGTCTACACGTCCCAGCTTCTTGCCAATTCCTTTCCTGTTCTTAAATGGGGAAAACAGTTCCTTCTCTAGTGACTTCTGGGGGTTGTTTTGAGCATGACAAAAGAGAAAGACACATAGGGGCACTTTGAAAAGCGTGGAGCTCTGCACAGCTCAAAAGCAGGAGCGAGCACCAGACAAAAACAGGAAGCTGCAACATCTTGAGGTCTTTCTGGCAGCTGCCGGAGGCCTTTGCCAAACATCCCTGAGCATCCTGCCAGGAGCTGCTCCTGAGCACTGTGGGGCTTTGCTAGCACAGGAACACACATGACTGCAGGAGGGTGAGCTTCCTTCAAGCACCTGTCCCAAACAGGATACTTCAAGCACACTTAGTAGCCTCCTGGGAACCCCACTTCCTGTGCTGTGTTTATACTCCTGGGCCCCAGCAGCACAAAAACTGGACCTCTATTGCTTCACAGCAGTGGAAGACAAAAATCATTATTTTTTAAAATAATAAACTACTCTATTGTATTTTTATTGCAGTTAAAATTTAGCAGATGCTTGTGTGTGCCACTATATCAAACACCTCTGATGTGCATGTTCTCATTTAATCCTTATAATCAATGCTGTCCTTAGACTCAGGCAAGCAGGGACCCTCCCCCTAAACCAAACCTTCCTCAAAAATGTCTAAGTCCCTTCTTGTTGCCTGGGACCAGCTGGGGCCAGCAGTGCTATCTAGGCAGGGCAGTCCAGCCTCCTCTTTGGAGCACTCTCTAATGATCCTCTATGTCTCTCCCTTGCTGTGCAGGGGGTTGACCAGATGCCTGGAGGAGCTCTAGCCAACCAAGGCCCTGGAACTAGCTCAATTCCTGGAGGGGAGTTTGGTGAATAATCACTTCCTGAGGCTGGCATGGTATTTGTTTACCATGACTGAGCAGGATTGGACTGTTGACACACTGATTTGGGATGACTCAAATTGTTTATGTAAACAGGGGCCCCACAAAAAATATTTGCCCAGGAACCCATATGCCCTAGGGGCAGACCTGCTCATAGCAATCATGTAAGGTGTGCGTTCTTCAGCATACCTCACAGATGGGGAAACTGTCACTTGGAGACACTAATTTCCCAAAATAACACATTTAGTAAGTAGAAGAGCTGGGACTCAAATTCTGAAATGTCCAACCCCAAAGCCACACACTGAACTAATCCCCCAGGTTTCCTTATCTGCCTCCACTAAGATACTGATACCCCAGTGATGGTTACACTTTCCTTTACCCAGGCTCTCTTTGATACTGTTTATTCTCTTGCTCTCTTGTGATTGAAACTACTGACAAGCCATTGTCCAGCACACTCTCCATCAACCACAGTTTACCTGGTCTCCCCTTGACTTCCTGCCTTCTCTACTGGCAGACCTTATCTCTTTCCTGAGCATCAACAGCTCATTCCAAAAACATTTACCTTGAATCTCTTTTATTTATTTCATTTATTTTTATTTAATATCTTTATTGGAATATAATTGCTTTACAATGTTGTATTAGTTTCTGCTGTATAACAAAGTGAATCAGCTATATGTATACATATATCCCCATATCCCCCCCCTCTTGCGTCTCCCTCCTACCCTCCCTTTCCCAACCCTCTAGGTGGTCACAAAGCACTGAGCTGATCTCCCTGTGCTACGCAGCTGCTTCCCACTAGCTATCTATTTTACATTTGGTAGTGTATATATGTCAATGCTACTCTCTCACTTCGTCCCAGCTTACCCTTCCCCCTCCCCGTGTCCTCAAGTCCATTCTCTACGTCTGTGTCTTTACTCCTGTCCTGCCCCTAGGTTCATCAGAACCTTTTTTTTTTTTTTAGATTCCATATATATGTGTTAGCATACAGTATTTGTTTTTCTCTTTCTGACTTACTTCACTCTGTATGATAGACTCTAGGTCCATCCACCTCACTACAAATAACTCAATTTCATTTCTTTTTATGGCTGAGTAAAACTGTATATGTAGAATCACTGAGTAGAAGCACTGAAATCATTCATAATTAAATGTTAGCTCCAGCAGAAAGCTACATGTTTGGTTTTTATCCCTAATTGATGAATTCACTTTTTTTCCTCAATAAAGGGATTTTAGGTATCTGCCAGCATGTGAATCCGATAGTTGAGAGAGGTGCCCTAAACTATAATAGGCATGGTCAGCTGGCTCTGAACCAAGTTTTTCTAGGGTGGCTTATAGGAGGCCTGGGGGCAGAAGTCACGGTTTCTCTATCCCCACTCCTTGCTCCCCTGAAAAGGATGAGGCTGGAGTAGTGAAGTGGAGACTATTGAGGAGTAAGAGAACCAAGAACTCTGAGCGTCAGGAACCGTCGGCACCTGTCAGGTCAGTGTCCTGTCCTGCCCTAACACGGATCTGCTAGCCAGCCTCTCCCTGCCCCAGTCAAAGCTCAGTAGAACCATAATGATATACTACCTTATACCTGCTAGGAAAGCTAGAAGCAAAAAGTCAGATAATAACAAATGTTGGCAAGGATGTGGTGAAATTGGAATCTTCATGTGCTGCTGGTGGGAATGTAAAATGGTGCAGCCCCTTTGGATAAGAGTCTGGGAATTCCTCAGAAGGTTAAACATACAACTACCATATGACCCAGCAATGTCACTCCTAGGTATATACCCAAGAGAAATGAAAACATATGGCCACACAAAAACTTGTACATGAATGTTCACAGCAGCATTATTCATAAGAGCCAAAGGTGGAAACAACCCATATGTCCGTTAACTGATGAATGGATAAACAAAATGTGGTATATATATATATATATATATATATATATATATATATATATATCCATACAATGGAATATTATTTAACCATAACAAGGAATGAAGTACTGATACATTCATATAATAATATGAATGAACCTAGAAAACATGCTAAGTAAAAGAAGCCAGACACAAAAGACCATATAGTATGATTCCACTCATAGGAAATGTCCAAAATAGGGAAATCTATGAAGACAGAAAGTAGATTAGAGGCTTCTTACAGCTGGGGGGTGGGTATGGAGAGGTTGGGGTGAGGGCAGGATAACGGTAAAAGGGCGCAGGGCTTCTTTTTGAGACAATAAAGTATATCCAAAATTCACTGTGATGATGGTTGCAGCAAATGGTTTTAGCAAATATACTAAAAACTATTGAGCTGTATACTTTGAATGGGTGAATTGTATGATATATGAATTATATCTCAATAAAGCTATTTAAAACTTAATAGGGCTTCCCTGGTGGCGCAGTGGTTGAGAATTTGCCTGCCAATGCAAGGGACACGGGTTCGAGCCCTGGTCTGGGAAGATCCCACATGCCACAGAGCGACTAGGCCCGTGAGCCACAATTGCTGAGCCTGCGCGTCTGGAGCCTGTGCTCCGCAACAAGAGAGGCCGCGATAGTGAGAGGCCCGCGCACCGCGATGAAGAGTGTCCCCAGCTTGCTGCAACTAGAGAAAGCCCTCGCACAGAAACGAAGACCCAACACAGCCATAAATAAATAAATAAATAAATAAAAATAAATTAAAAAAAAAAAAAAAACAAACTTAATAGAAAACAAAACAAAACACCCCAGTATAGGTTAACTCTCTTACCTTACCTGGCTTTAATCCAACCCTGCCATCCTCTCTAGCAAAGAATTATCAGGTATATATTCTGTTTTCTGGCTCTTTCGGCTCATCTTCACATGTTTATAGGGACCATGTCTAATAGCCCTCTGTCTCCTGTACAAATCCTAGTACTGATTTTGACAAAGAAGTAAACAGTTGGGTGGATGTCATCTTCATTAATAAAGAAATCACTGTAATTTCCAAGTCTGATAACTCTTAAGTGCAGTGACTCTTGTCCTCATCTGGGCTTTCTCAACTTCTTTCCCAGGCAGATGGATGAGTGAACACATTCTAACAACTTCACTGAAAAGAAGCCTCAACAAGTTCTCAAAATATTATAAATCCTTTCTTTTTCTTTTCTTTTAAAATATTTCACAAGATCAGCACACCTGAGGCAGTGACAATTTAGACCTCAACTTCACTTAGGTCTCGTTTTACTAGTGGCAGTCAGTCTGCTGCCTTGAATATTTCTTTTCCATTCACCCTATATCATATGAAAGAAAAGCATCTATCGACAGAGATCTTTCTTTTCCATCATACTTCCTATTACAGACCATTATTAGTACCAAGTTTGGAAAGAGACGTATTTGTTACTGAGATCATAAAATCATGGACAAAATTACCGTCAGACTTTAGCTCCATAGCTGTACTTACGTTACATTCTCCATTGCTCCCACCCTCACCCCATTAATTATATATCAAGGATAGTGTTTCCTTTGAAGAATACATAATGGAAGAATGGTTCTAGATAATACTTTATTACTTATGCCAATCACGAAACACAAAGCCGTGTCCAGAGTGGGCTCTTTTACTTACCAAGAAGATCAAGGTTGTTCAACAAGTGCTCGAACATGCAATAGACCTCAGGATGTAGACACAACAAATGAATGATGGTGGCCCGCCTGTGAGCAGGGTAGGGGCTCCCAGAGACACTCACATCCTCGACAACCAGTCTCCTTCTGTATGAGCCCCTGGTGCTGGTTTTTTCAGATGAGGTGACTTTGCTTTTCACCGAGTTGAACAATTTCCCCAGAGATTTTAAACCAAGGAAGCAAGGCATCTTGGCACGGATTACACAGAAGTAAGAAATAGATACCAGGCTCCCAAGAAGCTGTGCTTCTCCGCAACTCTCCTGACTCCTTATTGTTTTTTTCTCACTGCCCAGAAAAGAAGATTAAGGAAGATGTATTTAAGTGATTACCCTCAAGAGCTTAGGTAGGGCTCCATATACACAGATGATCAGGTATAAAAACAACCGCTACCAGGAACTCAAGACTCTGTCAGTCAGAGACATGAATGCATATTTAAAAATCAGATTAATATCCAGAGCAAGAGAAAGGACATAGCTGCAACAGCTAAAAGAATTCACCCGCGGCTATTCCTAGTATACTCAATATCATCTGGTAAGAGTACTGTGAATAGGCATATCTATCGAATAGAATCTAAAAATGCATATCAGAAAAAACTCAGGATAATAATTCCAAATTCTCCAGTATTTCAGATCTCATGGAAGGGAGAGCTCAATTAAAGTTCTTCAGCTTCAACTAGCAACATATCTAGCTCCAGGCCACAGTAAATAATTCTTTTCATTTTCTAGAGGGAAACCCCTCCCCCTAGTGTCATGAAAATCTTTCTGCCTCATTCCATTAATCCAAAAGCTAATAATATTCTTAATGTTGTTTCATGTGTTTTCTGCTATATTGCAGAATCCCTAGAAGAATCACATAATGGAGACAGAATTATCATGAAGGTAGCTGCGTGTATTAATAAAGTTATAAGCTAGCAGGACCGTCACACAGTTAGGGCTGCTGATGTACAAAGGACAACCCTGGTAATGAGTATTTACCCTCTGATATCCACTCAGTAAGGTTAAGCACAATATGTGACCGTCTATAAACACACAATAGTCACAAGTCAGAGTGAATAAAACCATACTCCTTCTCCTGTCATTGGGCTATTATATTCTAATAGCTTTTTCTTTTCAATAAAACCCTTACACAGTTTAAACAGAATTGAATTATAGAGCTAGAAAGGTCTTCAAAGATAGTCAAGTCCAGTGGTTCCCAAATATCACTGTGCAGAAGAATCTTGTGTAGAGTTTTTGAGAAATACAAAATCTGGGGCACTAGCCCAGACCGCTGAATGAGATTCTTTGGAGGCGAGGCCCAGGAACTTATATTTCTCAAAGTTCCCCATACCAGGACCAACATTCAGGAAGCATTGATCTACTCCAGCCCTTTAATTTTAAGATGAGGAAGGTAAGCCTTAGAGATGCTAAGTGACTTTCCCAGGACAACACAGCAAGCCCAGGGTGAAGCCAGGTCTCCTGACTCCTAAACCATGACTGTTTCTACCACAGTCAAAAGGTCCTTCCACAAAAGCTATAGAGAGATGAAGCAGAGAAAGGAAATCTTTGCTTCTTTTATTATTAGCTCCTAATCTTTAATGCAGGATTTGGTAACAGAGTTCAAGAACCAGAGAATTCAAATTTGCTAGAATGATTCTAGGCCAGTGGGAAGCACAGTGGGAATGGAGGAGATCGACTCTGCCCCAAAGGCCATCCAGATCGGGCTGGAGCTGCAGAGGGCGCAAGTATGGAAGCTTCTGCACACCACAGTCACATGGTGAAATTTTTGTTCTCAAATTTTGGAAATTAAGCCCTATACCAGCACTGCCCCCAGAAAAGATCCTTCCAAGGTCTTCCTCTGTAAACAGTTTTCAAAGCGAGTAAAACAAGCTGTATGTGTTCTATTTCTTGCTTATCTATTTTGAAGAGCCTTAGGATGTACAATGTGAGATATTTTATCAAATGTTTCCCAAAGTATGGTTCCTGGACCAGTCTGTTTAAAACACAGATGCCTGAGGCCCATTGTAGACCTACTGGTTCTTCTAGAGTGTTTTTCTAATAAACATTGTAATGTGGGAACCTCCTCCCTAAACCGTGAATTCCTTCTTCCTGTGGTTAGTTTCCTATAGGCCTGTCCTTTGCAAACTGAGAAAGTGAGAAGGTCTATCTGCTTATGTGTGTGTCCACATGGCCTGTTTGTGAAACATATATATGTTTCTATGTAGAGAAGCTGGACACAGCCGCTTTAAACAGAGGCTCTAGCATATACTCACGATACACAAACATAGACTTTGGATAGATAAGATGATTGTTTTTCAAATCCAGCATCTTCCTGACCAAGCAAAAGTATAACTACTCCATGACAAAGCTATCCTGCCTTCTTGGTCCCTAAACTTGTCAAGCATTGCCCACTAAAACGAATTCTATAGCACTGACTCGGCTGTTGTTTCAGCAGAACATATTCAGGCCACACCTAAATTTTTGGACAAGTTTATAGATCCATATATGTAGTTAAAAAGCAGTTATGCACTGATAGACTGTAAAAGGAAAAAAATTAAATCATTCTTCAATAAAAGGATTATATATAAGAAGTTCTACCTATTTTATGAATTTTAAGTCAGGATGGAAAGTAAACTAAATATGAACCATAAAGAAGGCTGATGAGAATAACAGAGGTTGGTTTGCTTTTAAAGACAATCTCATTGCATGTAAATGTGAGGTGCTGAGTTCTTTTTCAGGTGGTGGAGAGAGTTAAGAATTCAGATGCTGGCTGCTTGGGAGTTGGAGCCAGCAGTGACATTGGGCACCCTTGAGCTAAGTTCCACTTTCCAGAGTGCCCAGAGTTCTTAGCTTAACCTCTTCCACATAGCTCATTGTAAACAGCCAGCAGAGGCCACACCTCCAGTCTTAAAAATAAACTTTCAGTGGTATCTGCCTGACAGCAACCTCTTCAGCCATGAAAGCACAGTATGGAGAAGATCCTTAAAGAAGCACCAGTGGACCCATTTCTTCCACTGCTGCACCAACATCAGCCTCTTGCCGCAGCTCATGTAAAATTACAGTCACAGCATTTACAAAGCAGTAAAGTGGTTTCTGTGACAGTTCACATGGTTCTAAACAAGGTATCACAATGCATTACACTACAAAGCTAATGCTAATTACGAATGTGTAATTTGTTTGGGTGGCCTGCATATCTTATCAGATAGGACTTTCCTAATGCTGCTAGCAACAGTTCCACTGCACCTAAACAAGCTTTTCTTCTATGATAAAAAATGAAAAGAAACTGTCAGTGGGAAAATGAACCAAGAGCTTCAACCAGCACTGAGAGGCCCTGAGCACTCTGCCTGTGCATACTGTAGGAGCTCAATAATGAGATGAACCCCAACCTCAGAACCAAGGATTCTGGGGTTGCACAGTGCTCAGGGGACAGATGCCTTAACTACTGCTCTTAGTTCGCCAGTCACAGGTCAATCCCTGCAGCAATTCTCCGCAAGTGAATTCTGACTTTAATTTTATTCCATGTAACGATTTAGGTCTTTTTTTTTTCCAGACACATGTCCCTCCTCCCCCTTTAAATCACCTGCTAAGATTTACCTGCTTTTTGCTAAGAAAAAAAAATTTTAAGAGAGAAAATTACCACCTTTAAAATGCCAATTTTTATGGGATTTAGTTTTATAAAGAAGTAGTTTGAATTTACAGCCTGTGGCTTCATCAGTGACAAAGGGGTTACTTGTTTTTCAGTTTTGGATTTTGTTTTAATCAGAAGTGAGCAAACAAAAGAGCTTAGCAAGTCCATTGAAAACACCTGCACTAGTTCACAATAATCAGGGTGATCTTTGCTGCTGAGCAGAACAGAGTAAGCAGAGAAACAGCAGTTTTTTAAGTGGGAGGCTTCAGAGGAAGGGGCACCATCGATCGGACTTCCAGACGATTACGCCTCAGCTCACTGGAGGCTCTCCCACTCCGGCAGCTACACCTGCTCCCTGCCACCGGCCAGTCTTAAGTTTAGTCCTTCTGTTCGCCTGCAACATTAACCTGGGCATCTCCTCCGCAAAGCCCAATGTTTAAGGGGTCTTACCCATCCCTCCAAGGCAGGCTGTGATTTTCTGAGCATACTGGCACAGGCTCCTGTCTGGGTAGGGCTCCTCTGGAAGGCCTGCTTCGTCCATCGCTCTGCAAGCAGCTGCCTCTCTTCCCGTAATGCCACCCGTCCAAGACCTGCTCAAAACGGGACAAGCAGCCAAGCCCCCTCTTCCGTATCATCTCCATTAATAATTCAGATGCTACATTAAATCTGCTAAGCATTTAGGATTGAGAGCACCAAGGCACTCTGAAGACTGAAGCGTAATTAGTTTAACAGACAGCAAGTGTCTCAGATTACCCTCTAATGATATTCTCTCCATAGGCAAGATTTCCAAATAGCAATGAGAGGCAGGCTTGGAATGCCTTCAAGGAAGCAGCCGCAGACGGGGATCAGCTCTGGGATGGTCACATCCCCGGAGCTCGAACCCCATGTGTTAGACAAGGCTGCCTCACGAATCTGTTCCACAGAGTCAGAGCACTACGTTACTTACTGCAGATCACAACCCACGAGGCTGGGGTCTCCTTCCGTTGCCGAAACTTCTCCTGCCCTGAACACACCCCATATTCCCCAACCCTTAATTCTTTCTGTGCTTCTTTCTCTTTTCCTGAAATACCTCAACCTTCTCCCACCTGACCTTTCTGAAATTCCATCTGTGCTTAAAAATGCAGCTCAGCGGCTACCTTCTCCATGAAGGCTTCCAGAATCCCTCCAGCTAGAATTAATTTCTTCCTTGTCTTGTCTTCAAAAGCAGCTCTGCCATGGTATTTATTATACCCTGCCTTGTAACACGGCTACCTGTAGACTGCCTTATTTTCCCCACTGGTGCTAAGTTTCTAGAGATCAGGAGTCTTGCCTCTGTCATCCTGTTTCCTTCACGTAGGACTCTACACATACTAGCTGCTCAGGGCCTTGTAAATAGAATTTGACACCTCTTGATAAGAAGTCACTGTAGGGGCTTCCCTGGTGGCGCAGTGGTTGAGAGTCTGCCTGTCAATGCAGGGGACACGGGTTCGAGCCCTGGTCTGGGAAGATCCCACATGCCGTGGAGCAACTAGGCCCGTGAGCCACAATTACTGAGCCTGCGCATCTGGAGCCTGCGCTCCGCAATAAGAGAGGCCGCGACAGTGAGAGGCCCGCGCACGGCGATGAAGAGTGGTCCCCGCTCGCCGCAACTAGAGAAAGCCCTCGCACGAACCGAAGACCCAACACAGCCAAAAATAAATAAATAAAATTAAAAAAAAAAGAAGTCACTGTAAAATACGAGTACACAATACTTGGATAAAAGGCAGATATCAAAGACAAGACACACTTTGGTCATTAATAACTGCTTTAAGGGTCTGAGAACTCCTGTTCCCACATATGCAGCTTCAGGATGCGGTTATCCTCTTGCTGGTCAGAGCTCATCTAAGTGCCACTGGACTGCAAGGAACTAGGTGACAGGCACATGCCTGAGTGGCCCAGGCCAGCTGTGGCCACAGAAAGCTGTCCCAGTGGTTGGTCATTAGGAGACAGGTTGTTTTTGCTGGTGGGATAAAAAGCTGAGCATAGGAAAGAGAAACCCCGGCGGCGTCAGCACTTTTCTGCACCACCACTGATGGAGGCGCTAGACCTGGAGCAGGTGCGCGGTGCCTGCCCGCTCCGGTTTCCCCTCTAGGGCCCTCCCAGGAGAGAAACTGCAGAGGGGACCGTTTCCAGTGGCATGGTTTGAGGTTTTCATGATTCATCTATCTCGACACAGAATAGCTCCGACTCACTCTGGCAAATCTCATGTTCACTCTCAATTTATTAGAAAATGTCAAATCATCTGTTCCACCCCGAACAGTCTACTTCCTGACTATGCCATAATCAGGGCCTCCTGCTCACCACATCTTTTCTAGAGATCACTCACCTCTGCACTTAAACTTTGACTTCAAAGAGGAACTCCCTGGAGTTTGTGGTCACAAGACATATGGAAGGTAGACAAGGAATATAACAGGAGACCTGCTGCTGAAAATCGGTGTCAGGCTTTTCTGCATCCTTTGTTTAAGGGAGCTCTCTTCATTCCACAAACATATACTGAGTGTCACAATAGGACAGGCCAGGTGTTAGCTGCTTTAATGATGAATAAGACAAGGGCCTTCAGAGAGCACGGAAATTAGCCGGAGACGTGGGCATGTATATGCTTAACTATAGTGCAACTTGGTAAATCCACCCCAGTGTATAGTTAGTGCAATAAAAGATGGGAGACGGGTTTGGTTTAGATATTTGAAATATAGTTAGTGGTACCTTTTAATTTTCTGTCTTAAAAAATGTGTTTCAGAAAGAGACGTCGTTTATGTTTCAGATTTTACATGGACAATTTTATGTATTTCTGTTACATTTCCAACAACAGCAAACAAAAGAAGGCTTTCCCTCGAGGGAGTCCACGGGGCGTGTGTGTCAAGTGTGTTCCCTTGCCATGCTCTCAATGCCATGCTCTGAGGTTATGAAAGTGCCTGAGAGAGAAAGGTTGGGTCAGCCTGGTGCTGGTGGGATTCTGGAGAATAGGGTGTTTGATCTGGATCTTGAAGAAAAAACTTATTAAGAAAAGAAGGGGACTAGGGTAAGACAGAAAAGAACAATCCAAAGAGAATGCTCCAGAAGAAAGCTTTGTTCAGATCACACAAGATGATGGGAAGGAAGATCAGGGAAAGATCAGGTCTTAGAAGGCAGAACCTATCCATCCACATATAAACAACTCTAGTCAGAGAAATAACACAAGCACAAGACATGCCCCCCAAATCCTGCTCACAGCCATTCTTTACAGCGTCAGAACTCCGGGAAAACTCTTGGCACGTACCCGCAGATGCATTTCATAGTGATCCATTATTAACAGCCTCTCTCAGCACTTGTTTTTGTCCAATTTTTTAAATCACGGCAGCAGCCCTGTGAGGTGAGAGGGTACAAGCTCTACACGGATCCCCTGCAGCTCCGACTGAGAAACTGAGACCCGGGAGGATACTCCATCCCTTGAAACTAAACTCATAGTCAGAATTAGAGGTTTGAAGAGAACCTACACTACCCAAAGGCAAATATGAGACCTTAAGATCAATACAAGATGCCGTTAGCTATTTTGAAGTTCAGGGCTGTAAAAGCTTAGAGCACAGTGTTGTCAATGTGGTTACAGATGGACAACTACTTTTCTAGCAAAGGAGAATTTTGTTCTTTCCATAATCTGGGCTGATCTGGTGACTTTCTACTGCACCTTTATCTGGAAGGGACAATTTATTGGATACAAAATTGGCAGTCTCTGACATGAAAGATGCTTTCAGGCAGAATCATCGTCCAGGCATTGTTTCATGTACTGGTTGTCAAAACAGGGTATGCAATACCTAAAAGATAATTTATTGCAGTGTAGAAAGAAAATTATATATATATATATATATATATATATATATATATGTATATGAGATATTATATATATAAATATATACATAATATCTTATTCTTTAACATTTTAGAATATATGTATGCTTTAGAATGTATATAATATTAATATACAAGAGTATTATTTATTAGTAAATAATAAACATAAATAGGCATGGTTTTTTTTTACTGCTAAGGATGCAAAATCAAGAGAGTTTGGAGACCAGGGGTTATTTTATCAAAATAAATCATAAGGAAACCAACAAGAACTCAACCAGAGGTTAGTACTAAATAATGGATGAAACCAAAGCTAAAAATAAACAAAGGAGAACAACAATGTGGTGGGTAGATGCATGGGCTCTGGAGTAAGAAAACATCCTTCAGATCCTGGCTTTGCTACTTCCTGCTGGGCAACCTCAGGTAAGTTCTTCACTTATTTAAACCTTGGTTGCCTTGTCTGTAAAACGGATATAGTAATAGTATCTACCTTATGTATCTGCTAAAGCCCCTAATAATTCCTAGAACATATGAGGGGCTCTATAAATGTTAATTCAAAGGCTGCATATTCAAATACTTATGGGACTGAAAATAGAAATTAAAACAACAATTGAGGCAGTAGTTCGGTCCTGAGATACTTGTGATACTTGTAGTAAGATGTGTGTAAAGTACGTTCCCCACCTTAAGAAGGAGCCACTCTTCAGATCCAGGCAATTATTGCTGTTTTGGAACACCAGCCAAGGATTACCAGGTGTTCAGATTTTTATGTGAAATATCCCAAGTTTCAAATATTTGCAAGTAATTAAAAAACAACAACAACAAAAAAGATCCACATCCTCCCCTCCCCCGCAAAAAGGGAAAGAAAGCAACACATGTTCACAGGCCTATCATGGCCTGTGGGTTACCAGCCTAAGTAAGATCTGTGTATCAGTTATTGCAAACCTATGATGTAAACTCTCCTACTCACCAAGCTTAAACCAAACAGTTGTGATTTATTTCAGGTACTGGAGGAAGGCAAAGGGGTGGAAGATTTTTAGAAGCATTGGAAGGTTTCACATACAAGATACTTTCTTACTTGCAGAATTGGATTTTAATTATGACATATCTGCTATGAACCACCACAAAAGTGGCCATTATTCCCAAACAACTGAGTGTATGATACCAGCAGCACTTACTTCCAGAGCAAATTTTACCACATTTTTTCCTTGCCACGAAGGCAAAAGCATGTCCTTTCTCCATTACATTATTTTCTTTATACCTACATTATATAATCCTTTATCTCTAATCACTAGTAGGATACTATTATGAATTCTACTCTATATCTTTCCCCTTAATTTTTTGTTTCTTTTATAAAATTTTTACCTACAGTGAAAAGCATAGATCTTAGGCGTACACTTCAATAAGTTTTGACAAATTCATTCGCCCATGTAAGCCACATCTCTCTCAAGGTACAGAACACATCCGTCACCTCAGAAAGTTCCCTTGTGATCTTCCCCAGTCGCTCTCCACCTCCACATCAGAGGCAACCACTATTCTGATTTCTCTCACCATTTTTCTCATTCTAGAACTTCATATAAATAGAACTATCTAGTATGTACCCTTTCGCCCCCAGCTTCTTTTGTTCAGCATGTTTTCGAGATTCATCCATGTTTCTCCATTAAGTTTTGCCTCTCACCTTTCCCCCAATGCAAAAATCATACCTTCTCTCTAATATGCTATAAATCATAAACTGTATGTTATTATCCCATGGTAAACACCGTATCATGAACTTTGGAAATGGGAACAAACGCAAAACCTACTTTTGGAGTCTCAAAGCATACCAGTTTTGACACCATGTCATTGGCTGGGGTAGGCCACGATTTGGGAGCTGCCTAGGCAGGCAGTATTGGGGGCTGGGAGAACTTCAGGCTGTGTCAAATTGGAAGGCGCAGTGCTTGAGGGAGAGAATCCAATGGAAGAGCTGCCTGTCTCTGCAAATACTGAGTCAGAAAGAGAAGTGGAAATGGGGAAGCAATCAATTATGCGTGAGCATTTAGGAGGAAGAAGGGAAGGGAAAGCAGCCAGCCTAGGTTGAGATGGGAAGAGAGGTGGATAAGTTTGACAACCAAGGGGCAAGTGGAGTGAGACAGGGTTATTAGTAGGTAAGGAACACAAGATCGTTCTAAGATCTTCCCACAAATATAGGGTATCCTGCTGAGCCACTGCTTTCTTGCATGGATTCATACACCCAGCCGCTCTGAGGATGGCCAGTGTTTATAGGAGGTGACTCCACTGGACAAGTGGCCAGAATAAAAGGAGGTGGATGCTTAGTAAGGGGGAAATAAATCTGTAATGTAAGGGGTTTTGTTAGAACTCCCAAAGGTTAGAGCTTGAGTGACTGGAAAAAAGTAGAGCCATTGAGAAAAGAGACGTAGGAAAGAGAATCGGTTTGGGTGGAGAAGGTGATAGTGAACTAATTTCAGATGTAATAATGAGTTTAAGATGTCATCAGAACATCCATGGAGTGGTAACCAGCAGGAAACGGGGCATGCTGCTCTAGCTCCCAGGGGAGAAGTCAAAGCTGGAGGTGTAACTTTGGCAGCATCGGGGCCGTGGGAATGGATGAAGGAGAAAAGAACTCAAGGACCAGGAACTCCTTGAAAGCAAAGGTGGTCTCTCTCATTTCTAGGCCTGTTTCAGGGGAGATGCTTCAAAAATATTTATGAACATTGGACCTTAAAACGAATACTAGATGTAAGTTATCTGGGAAAAAATATTAAAATTGCCCATATATACTCAATTTACTGAAATTGACCCTCTGCACACAAATGCTCAAACCTCTCAGCTCATTGCACTAACTAAATGATCCAACTCAGCAGTACTTCCTAGCATTCTAATTAAAGAAGCATACATTTTATTGACTAAAATTTCCAGTAACAGCATAACGCTATTGCTTACCCTGCCAAAAAAAGAAGAGAAGCAGTTTAAAAAAAAACCACTTTCAAAAGACTTCAGTTCATCCTTCAATTCAATTCATCCTTTAAATGTAGTAATTAAACTCACCTAAGAGGATACAGGTTTGCAGAGAACAGCTTCAGAAAAATACTGGATTCTAAAGAATATGACCCCTTCTACAATCCGCTTCATAATTATAAATGTGCACTCATCAGTAAAAATGTGCACGGAAAAATCTGAATGTGGCATAGAACGTGATCTGTAGAAGGGCAATTCAATCAGCATTTATTGAGCATTTCTTTGTGCACAGTTCTGTAATAGGTATAAAATGGAAAAACAAAGTGATTTGTTTTTCATTTTCTGATGAAAACCTAAGTACTCTTTAAAGGCGTTCAATATAGGAGCTCTCAAGACAAAGCAAACAAAAATAGCCTGCACCAGGATGAAGTGGATGGTGGATGTCTTCAACAGATGGATCATTTGGAGCTTGTGTGTGTGTGTGTGTGTGTGTGTGTGTGTGTGTGTGTTTCTGGTATTGTTTTATTTATTTATTTCGAAGGAGGAGAGAATGCCTCGGCACAATTAATTTTTAAACTCACATTGGCATATGCAGAAGCAGGGTGGTGGGGGAAGGACGCCTCAAAATAGAGAACAGAGCAAACAGTAACGCTTGAAGATGTAAAAGGCTAGGGAAAGAGCTTTTTAGGAATAAGAATTACAAATGGCTTAAAAGATCAACATGTTAAGTGAAAAAGCAATTATACATTTGAAGGACCACAGAATCCATGAAGTGGATAGAAACACAGTCAACCAACATAGACTGAGGATCACAGGTCAAAGACAACATCACACAAGGTTAGCTGTCCAGCCCCGCTCCTGCTTCTAACCACATCTTCCCTAGATGCTTTCTCAGTTTCCCTGAGGTTCTCCCCATGAAGCTTTTGCTAACCCTACAGCTCTATGAATTTGCCTGTCCTAAATTTCTACTTCCCACCCCCAAAATATCAAAATGGATTTACAATTGAGGATCAAGTTATGTCAAATACCTTCTTAGTTACAGTTGTTCCCATTTCAGCTTTTCTGTTATAGAAGTAATATACTTCATTAGAGAACATTTAGGAGATGCTGAAAACTATTAAGAAATGGAAATAACACAGTCCTACCATCCAGAAATCACTGTTAATTCTTCAGTATATTTTCTTTCAGTGATTTCCTGTGAAAATCTTTATTTCACATCACATTACACATGCAGTTTATAACTCTGGCTTACCGAAACTTTTCCCCATGTCATTCGAATCTACCGTTAGGACTTTAATGTTAAAATTTTAATGGAAATACATCTTACATGCAGTAAAGTTCAGAAATCTCAAGTACACAGCTCAGTGAGTTTTTTCATGTGTACAACATGTAACCACCTCCCAGATCAAGATCTAAAACGTTCCTGACATCCCAGAAGGTTTCTTTATACCCAGTCAATGCTACATCTCCTCTCCCTCTAGGAAACCACTATTCTGACTTATAATAGATTAGCTTTGCTTGAATTTGAACTCCAAGATGTATGTATAGCATGTACTTATCCACGTTTGGCTCCTTTTACTCAGCATAATGTTTGTTCAATTCATCCATGATGTTGTGTGTATCAGTAGTTTTGTTTTATTGTTGGGTAATATTCTGTTGGAAAAATACACCTCAACTACACAACTAATTTATTCATTCTCCTGTTTTGGGACATTTGGCTTTTTGGTGGGGGGCTATTATAAATAAAACTGCTATGAACATTATTATAGATGTCCATTGGTGGACATACATGCTGATTTCTCTTGATTATATACCTAGGATAGAGTGGATGTATGTTAACTTTTGAAGGTACTCTCAAACACTTTTCCAAAATGACTGGTTCAGTTTATATTCCCACCAGCAATGCAGGATAATTTTAGTTGTTCCACATTCTTGCCAACATTTAGTATTATCAGCCCTTTTAATTTTAGCCATTCTGCCAGATGAATAATGGTGTCTCACTGGTGTGATGACTAATGATGGTGAGACTTTTTTCATATGTTTATCGGCCATTTTGGATATCCTCTTTTGTGAAGTAGATGTTTTTGTGAAATATGGATTATCTGCCTTTTCCTTATTGATTTGTAGGAGTTCTTTATATACCTTGGATATGAGTACTTTTTCAAACACAATGCAATTACCTTCTCCTAGACGGTAGCTTGCCCATTCATTTTCTTAATGATATCCTTTGATGAACCATTCCTAACTTTAATAAAATTTTAATTTAGTGACTTTTTTCTTTTTTGGCTAGTGCTTGCTTTTGGTGTTTTTTAAAGAAATCTTTGTTTAATGCGTGCTTATGAACATTTTCTCGTCTGTTTTATCCCAGAAACTGGTTTTAGCTTTTTTTTTAAAATCTGACAAATAGTGGTTTGTTTATTTATTTATTTATTTATTTATTTATTATTTATTTTTGGCTGTGTTGGATCCCTGCCTCCGCGTGAGGGCCCCCTCCAGCCGCGGCAAGCGGGGGCCACCCCCCATCAGGGTGCGCGGGCCTCCCACCACCGTGGCCCCTCCCGCCGCGGAGCACAGGCTCCAGCCGCGCAGGCCCAGCAATCGTGGCTCACAGGCCCAGCCGCTCCAAGGCACGTGGGATCCCCCCAGACCAGGGATCGAACCCGCGCTCCCCGCACTGGCAGGCAGACTCCCAACCACTGCGCCACCAGGGAAGCCCCGGTTTTAGCTTTTATGTTCCATCTCAAATTAATTTTTTAACATCTTTATTGGAGTATAATTGCTTTACAATGGTGTGTTAGTTTCTGTTTTATAACAATGTGAATCAGCTAGACATATACATATATCCCCATATCTCCTCCCTCTTGCATCTCCCTCCCACCCTACCTATCCCACCCCTCTAGGTGGTCACAAAGCACCGAGCTGATCTCCCTGTGCTACGTGGCTGCTTCCCACTAGCTATCTATTCTACATCAAATTAATTTTGTAAATGGTGTGAGATAGGGATCAAGGTTCATTTTCCCCCCACATGAATATCCAATGGCTCCAGCACTATTTATTGAATTGCAGTGGCACCTTTGTTGTAAATCAAACGATCACGTGTGTGGGACTATTTCTGGACTCCATTCCCTTCCATTTCTCTATTTAAAAAAAACTTTCCACTAATACCACACTGCCATCCAAATTTACTTGTAATCATTTTTAATTTTAAAAAATATTACTACTTAAACTTGTACAGCCATTTTTCAATATTTAGTCACTGCACAATCCAACCCAAAACTCTTACCATGTCAGGCACTAACAGCATCCCTGTCCTCACCTCTTTTAGCCTTCATCCTCAGTCGTGATGCTCTAGTCACAGAGGCCATCTTTCAGTTCCTTGAAAGTACCACACTTTGTTCCCACATCAGGGACCTCATACACACTCTTCCCCCCTGCCAAGCAATCTGTATGGCTCCCATCACTGCCAGATGCTTACTCCTACTCATCAACTAGACACCAGCTTAAATGTCATCTCCTGTGAGGCCTTCCAGGGTGCCCCAATCTAAATTAAAATTTCTTATTACACTATATGTTTTCTCATGTTGCCACAATCTTTAATTATACAATTATCTGCATAAAGTTTGTCTTCCCAAAAGCTTGTAGGGAGCACCATGAAAGTAGGGGCATATCTACTGTATCCCCAATTTCCTAGCCACCATGACTGGCCTATAGTAGGTGTTCAATAATTATTTATTTCAATCATTTTGTTTTCAAAAAAGATGAAATTCCTAGAGTTGCCTTTTTTAATTTATCAAAAAAAGGCATTATGGGGAAAAATTCAGGCAAATGTATTCAGAGGAAAAGAATTTTAAAAGGTGCAGCAGGTTAGCTGGTTAGCAAACCATTGCTTACAAGGGACCATCTGTATGCACCTTTCGTCTCAATCCTTACGAGTAAGTTGAGTAGTTACTATTTTAAATATCATCATAACTATAAAATCTTTCTTATATTCTTATGCACTTCATGTTCAGGGAGTCGAGAGGTAGTGAGAATATAAACTTTGTCATTAGACTTGCTTGGGTTCAAGGTCTGAATCTGCCACTTATGATGACATTGGGCAAGATACTTCTGTGATGGTTTTCTCATCTGTAAAATGGGGATGATAATAGTGTCTCCTCCCCAGAGTTTTTGAGAAAATTGAAAGAGATAATATGATATGTAAAGATTTAGCACAGTGCGTGTCACACGACAAGCACTAAAAATTTTTTTAGCCATCTTAATTACTGTTATTCTTAATGTTACTGTGGAGGCAACACACTGTTAAAATCTTCAAAATCAGACATTTATATGAATGCTCTGAGAGTCACAAAGAGACTAAAAATAAATTTTCTTCTTCATAATGAGATAGAATATCTGTAAGTTTATTGGAAGGCTGGATCTTAGGAAGTTTCCCAGCAGATCCTTTACCTAATCCTTTTTCTCATAGCCTGTCTGTGGCTCTCTCTCTCTGTGAACACAATAGTAAGAAAGGAAATTAATGAGAGAAAAGAGAATGTCTCAAGAAAACATAATGTATATAACAAATTAAAATAAAATGTAAGGTAATAATCAGTAACAGTGAGAGTGGATTTATACGATTATTTTACCTGGGAAAAATGGTATTTTTCCAAGAAACTCAGGGGATTTCAAATGATGTTCTTAAAACCTACCAGGAATTTCTTTTAATTTTATTGCTAACCTCAGGTATGATGACTAGGAATGGCAAATTCTAAGTTCTTTCACAGTGCAGTTTTATTTTAATCATATATATGTAAAATCAGGAGGGAGTTTATTTACCTTGGGAAAAATCCCCCTTACTTTTGAGACTGGTTCCCTCCCTCTGGGACCCCCCGATACATTGATGCACTGTGGTCACCCATCCATGGCCATTGCTGGCCCCAGAGCACCCCAACGGGAAGAATCAGAGCTGATCTTCCTCATTGTTGCATCCCCAGGTCCGAATGCAGCGATTGACACAAAGCAGGAGCTCAATAAATAATAAATCAAATGAGTGAAATAAAATAATACCTTTCAGACCCCTTCTTCTGTGTATATTTTGACATTTCCACCAGGAGGGAAAAACTAAGAGATATCTGAGAAAAACACGAAGCTTTAGAAAAAAAAATTTTTTTTTAGATCAACTGTCTTACTACACAGATATGAAGTAGTAATAAATAAAAATGACAAAATGAACAGTGTGATAATTATAATAATATTAGAATGGGTTTGCTTTTTTAAAATATGAGGATTTTCAATACTAAATTAAAACACACTAACCTAAACTTTCTCCATTTTCATCTTCCACAGCTTCTAAACTATTGTCTTCTTTTTTTTTTTAACATCTTTATTGGAGTATAATTGCTTTACAATGGTGTGTTAGTTTTGCTGTATAACAAAGTGAATCAGCTATACATATACATATATCCTCATATACCCTCCCTCTTGTGTCTCCCTCCCACCCTCCCTATCCCACCCCTCTAGGTGGTCACAAAGAACCAAGCTGATCTCCCTGTGCTATGCGGCTGCTTCCCACTAGCTATCTATTTTACATTTGGTAGTGTATATAAAATTAAGAATCTTATCCAAGGGGGCATCCCTCCTTCCCACCTTTCCTAAAGCTACGGTCCAAACTCTTCTTTATCTGGATTTAATCAGCAGAAATCTGTCAAGATACAGGCTATTGATGACAAGCTGACTACAAATGAGTAAACAGGTATTAAAGATTTTGAGCAAAAAACTTTACTTTCTAACAGTATTCTGGGCTTTTTTTTCTTCAAATATAGGGGGAGCATGAAGATTACTTAGGAACATCTAAGTGAAATACAATTGAGGTGGAAAACTACCCACTTAAATTCTGCATATTGTTTCTTAATAGCTAAAAATAAATCATTCCTATTAATCCCTCTGGTTCCTTTATACAAATCTAGGTCACATCAGTCAAACACAAATTTTAAAGTGGCATAAAATCAAATCTCTTTAATTAGGTATTTCTTTCATTTTATTTTCAAATCTTTCTTTCCTCATCCTCCAACTAAGCAAAAATATTAACATTCTTAAACATGTTTTCAAATAGGCAATCAGAAGCAGAAATCATATGCAGCAAGTAATACTTTTGAAGAGAAATGAGTTTTCATTCTGACTGAACCACATTAACCCGTTGGAAAATTTACCTATTGAATGACCATAAGTGTTTTCTGACTTCGTATCTAAAACATATCTTGTTGAGCTAAATTAATCTTTATTGCCTCGGAAACCATTGTTCCTTTTCCAGCAAGTCTTCCATAACTGACTCCGTCTTATTTCTTTCAATATTCTAGGCCAGTGGTCTATAAACTAATGCTTGCTGTCCTGTTTTACAAATAAAGATTTATCAGAACACAGTCATGGCCAACCATTTGTGCATTATCTATGGCTACTTCTGTGCTGAAACCACAGCTGAACAATTGCAAGAGACCACTCAGCTCACAAAGGTTAAAATATTTACTATTTTGTCCTTTACAGCAAAAGTTTGCTTTAGGCTAGTCACATACAAAGTGTTCAAATCTTCTATTTCTTAGCTTTTTGCTCTATAATCATCTTATTCACTAGTTTCATCTGTACATCATTTCCTCAAGTATGATTAGTAAAGTCCTTGAGGGTTAGAATTGTCTCTCTCTTTATTTTATTTAATTTTTTAAAAAAATTTATTTTATTTTATTTTATTTTTATTTATTTATTTTTGGTTGCATTGGGTCTTCGTTGCTGCACGCAGGCTTTCTCTAGTTGCGGCGAGCGGGGGCTTCTCTTTGTTGTGGTGTGTGGGTTTTCTCATTGCGGTGGCTTCTCTTGTTGCAGAGCCCGGGCTCTAGGTGTGTGGGCTTCAGTAGTTGTGGCACGTGGGCTCAGTAGTTGTGGCGCACAGGCTTAGTTGCTCCACAGCATGTGGGATCTTCCCGGACCAGGGCTCAAACCCATGTCCCCTGCATTGGCAGGCGGATTCTTAACCACAGAGCCACCAGGGAAGTCCCCCCCTTTTTTTTTTAAATAAAAAATGAAAGTCTGGCAAGGTTAGCTGGACATAAGACTTTTACTTAAGTGAGTCTCAATAAGTGTCCATTCATGCCAGGGCTCCTGTTACTGCATGGAAGGCAAGATAGGTTGCCCTGGTGGCCCTACTTCATCTTCCCTCCTTGTACCCAAGCCCTTTGCCATGTAATTTTACAATGCCCACCACTTTGACCATGTAACTTGCTCTGGCCTATAGAATAAGGAGGAAGAAAGTAACTGTGCAGTTCTGAGCTAGGCCTCAAAGAGGTCATGCATATCTCTGTTTGCTCTTTGTCCTTCTGCTTCACCGTGATGGGGACATGGCTGGGATAACCTGCTGGTCCCAAGAGGAGGACGAGAGATGCGTGGAGCAGAGTTACCTCCAAACATGTGGTGAGGCTGCCAAACTGCCCACTGATTCAGCAGAAAGCAGCTGACCCCCGGCCAACCCTGCAGACTCATGAAAAATGGTAGACGATTGTTGCTTTAAGTTTCCAAATTTTGGAATGGTTTAGGAAGCAGGAATAACTAATTGATACAAGAGTACCCTGTCTGATAATACTTACTGCTAATACTTATATTCCTTTGGAATCTTAAAGACAAAAATGAAAAAGGTTCAATTTTTTTTTTTTTGGCCACACCACGTGGCTTGTGGGATCTTAGTTCCCCGACCAGGATCGAACCCATGCCCCTGCAGTGGAAGTGCGGAGTCTTAAATACTGGACCGCCAGGGAAGTCCCGGTGTAATATTTTTTAGTGACATGGTTTTTATGGGACCAAACTCTTAAAGGTAATATATATGATGTCCCTTTTCACCCAAATATGAAAAGCAATCAACTAATCAATAAGAATTTAGTGACTGAAGAACTCAAGAACTCAACAACAAAAAACAAACAACCCGATTAAAAAATAAACAGAGGATCTGAAAGGCATTTTTCCGAAGAAGACATACAAATGGCCAACAGGCAAACGAAAAGATGTTCAACATTGCTAATCATCAGGGAAATCAAATACAAATATCAACTCACATTCATTAGAATGGCTATTACCAAAAGACAAAAAATAACAAGTGCTGGAGAGGGTGTGGAGAAAAGGGAACCCTCCTGCACTGTTGGTGGGAATGTAAATTAGTGCAGCCACTATGGAGAACAGTATGGAGATTCCTCAAAAAATTAAAAATAGAACTATCATATGACCCAACTATTCCACTTCTGGGTATTTGTCCAAAAAATATGAAAACACTAATTCAAAACGCTATAGGCACCCCTATGTTCATCACAGTATTATTTTTAATAGCCAAGATAAGGAAACAACTTAAGTGCCCATCAGTAGATGAATGGATAAAGAAGATGTGGTATATATACCATGCTGTAGTGTATTTGGAAGTCGAATTATAATAGTGTATATATGAAACTTATATGTTATATATCAATGTTAGCTCAATTTAAAAAAAGAATTTAGTGCACACCAACCATGTTCTCATTACTGAAAGATATAAAAATCACAGTTTTAATATTAATGAACTTATAATTCTGTTGGAGGAGATTAAATAAAATGTGAGATAATTAGAGTATAAGACAGTAATTGAGTGGGAAAATCTACAGAAACTTTGAGTTTCTGGTTAAACATGGTGCTGTGAACATTGTTTATCTCTGTGTCTTCACAAAACCCCAAAAAGAACATGAAAGGAACAACAACAGTAGACAGATGTCGACACGATTTTGGAAGCTGGAAAGTGAATGGATGACATAAGCAGAAAGGGAGAAGCGGAAACTTAACCTGGAGGGGAAACAACCGCGGGGGCAAGCCGGGAAAGGCCCGTTATTGGAGGCATGAAGTACCACTGAAGGCAGGGATGAAGGATGAACAGGAGGATGGGATGACGTCTTTACGGGAAAGCATCAAACCTCCATTTCCCCTCCCTTTCTTCTCTCTGCCAGGAGACTGACCCTCACCGATACCAGCCAAAGATGAAAACTAAAAAAGTAAAAAGTCCCACTTAGAAAGGCCACATTCTGTAACAGAAATGCCATAGTTTTGATGATCTTAGAAAGTCAGGCCAGAAAAACTCCAGAATCCTTGGCTCTTACTCCCTTGTCTCCTGTTCATGGAAGAAGACACTATTTGACTTCTAAAACTAGGAACATGCATTACTTTGATGAAAATAAAATGAATAAATAACACTGATAATAGTAGTTACCACCTAGGTTTGGATGGTGGTCAAGAGAAGCTTTTGCCTTTCATATAGTATTTGAAATTTTTACAGTGACAGCTTACTCTTGTATGATTTGTATAATTTAAAATAAATAAAATAAAACACACACATAAAAATAAAATAACCAAACTAGAATCAAAGCCTATGGATTCCAAGTCACTATTTAACAATATAAATAATTTGGAAGCAGCTGAATTTCTCAGGTGGAACTATAATCGCTAATCGCTAAGAGCCCATTCATTATTACACGTGAGGCACCATGCCATGGGTTTTATAGACATCCTCATTTAATCCTCACAATCTTATAAAGCAGGTAGCCTTACTATTAGCCCCATTTTATGGAAGCAGAAACTGAGGCTTAGAGAAATTCAGACACTTGCCCAAGGTTACCTGGCTAGTAGGTATCAAAGCCATGATGTGAACCAAATCTCTTGTCTCTAGAGCTCAAGAACTTAACGTTGTGTCCAGAAGGAACATACTTTCCTTCTACAAGTCCAAAATCATATACTTACATTCGAAAAAAATAACTCTGAAATTCACTAAAGAATAGTCATTTTAGCAAGAGGAAAATAAATCTCCAATCCTTGTGGTCCTGGCAGAGAGCAGGGGCAGAAATGGTTCCTGAGGACCAGAGGCACCCTGATCCCATGCTGGAGCCATGGTGAGAAGTGACCTGTGGTCAGATTGTGCCCCACTGAAATCAGTGGGGTCATTTATATCCCAAGGAGCCCTCAGGGCTTCCCTAGCTAGCATCCTAACCTCTTCAGGGGACCACATATTTTTTAAAATTGAAGTATAGTTGATTTATAATGATGTGTTAGTTTCAGGTGTACAGCAAAGTGATTCAGTTATAAATATATATATATTTTCAGATTCTTTTCGATTATAGGTTAAGATATTGAATATAGTTTCCTGTGCTATACAGTAAATCCTTGTCATTTATCTATTTTATATATAGTACTGTGTATCTGTTAATCCCACACTCCTAATTTATCCCTCCCTACCCTTTCTCCTTTGGTAACCATAAGTTTGTTTTCAATGTCTGTGAGTCTGTTTCTGTTTCGTATACAAATTCATCTGTATTAGTCTTTAGATTCCACATATAACTGATATCATATGGTATTTTTCTTTCTCTTTCTGACTTACTTCACTTAGTATGATCTTTAGGGCAATCCATGTTGCTGCAAATGGCAAAATTTCATCCTTTTTATGGCTGAGTAATATTCCATGGTGTATATATACCACATCTTCTTTATCCATTCATCTGTTGGACACTTAGGTTGCTTCCATGTCTTGGCTATTGTAAATAGTGGTGCTATGAGCATAGGGGTGCATGTATCTTTTCAAATTAGAGTTTTCGTCTTTTCCGGGTATCCCAGGAATGGGATTGCTGGATCATATGGTAGCTGTATTTTTAGCTTTTAAGGAACCTCCATACTGTTTTTCATACTGGCTGCACCCATTTACATTCCTTAGGTGACTACATGTTCTTACATCTTATATTCCAATACTGGTATTCTTCACCCAGCTCAGGTCCTTACTAATTTCTCATGTTGGTTAGCTGCCCAGCACACCTTTGGCACACACATGCCAGCAGTCCTTCCAAGACTATAGATTCTAAATGACAGAGATTTATTCGGAACAATACATAGTACAGTACCTGCCACCTGCTGAAAGATGCTTAGTAAATTAACGAGAACAAACAGAACGTGAATGAGCCGCTCTAATGCCAAGTGGGGGGAGGGATCTGTGACACATCCGCAGATCCTCCCCAGTGAAGCTACCAATTAGAGACACACTATTACCGTGAGAGTGCCTCTAAAGTTAAAAAAGTAGGGAAAGACATGCCAGGAGCCTCAAAAGTGAAGTGGCTACTTAAATCCATGAACCTGCATGTGCATTTGAGTGTTCACATAGCCAGCAACACACTGTATGTGAAAAATAAACAGAACGGACCATTTAAATCATGTAAAAATAGACCATAGAGATGGACTTGCCACAAAATAATACCACTCCACTAACAAGCCGACCTTTCCCCAAGAGCACTGTGTACCCCACTTCACCTTCTAAGTCTCTCTACCACTTCATTCACGTGTCACATGAGGTATGGTTTCCATGCAAAGTGTTATAAAGAAGAGTAATACCAGGCTCAGGGAGTTTCTATTGCACTAGGATCTTCGAGGTACGTGGTAGGTCACAAGGCCGGGGAGCCTGTGAACAGCGTCTGCGGGGTAGACAGGACTCAGACAGGAGCTCCCAAGGCCCCTTCGATGCTTGACTGCTTTACACAAACCCGCTTCTGGGTGGGCTCCCACCGTTCACACATGTCTCTAGCAGGGTCATGCTCTAATCGACCCACTGGCCACCGGCCTTGACAGAGCGCATTTTCCATGGCAGCTGTGACTGCCTCTTAAAGCAGAAGACCCTGCCCAACACTTCATTCTCTCACATGGAACTAAACGGGGTGCCAGTCAGCGCACGGCATTTTTGCCCCTTTTTGGAAATGAATGGCATTTAGAGATGTCTTGTTAAATCTCGATATTCTGAATTAATATCCTGACTATGACCCCAACCTTTAAAGTACGTTAATGATGGAGAAATACGTGTCAGCAGTCAGGATTTAGTATAAAATAGAAGGCTGGGTAGCTCATATGCCTAAATAACTAATGTTAATTGTATGCAAACACTAGCTCTAAGCAGATCCTTTAGAGCAGAAGATAGTAAATTGCTGTATCAAAGTCTTATATCACCAGTCCTCTAAGTAGTTAATGCTTTCAAGCTGTGCCAGGAGAAAAAGACAGGGTGATGCACGCATTAAAGAGGGATGAATGAGCAGGTGAAAACTTGGTTGTTTTAAAGTATCCAGGACCCAGCTACCAGTTAAGACACCAAATTCAAGCATGGTCAAACATGTTTATTAGACATCCTTTCAAAACATCCTTCTATTAAAAAAAAAAGTCATTAAAAAATATTGTCAATATTCCCTATGGAGAGTACTTTTTAAACAATGCAGAGTAGTGAAACTCCTTATGCTACAGACATAAGGTGTGCCTCTTTTTAAGACTCAGAATAATTTGCCAACTTCCAATTTAATTATGACTGAGATTCAAGTCAACTGTTTAGTGATCTAGGGATACACTTTCTGTAGATTCCAGCTGGCAGCAAGTGGAAAGAGTCCAAATACATTAAAAATACGCCATGGAGTGGAAAGGAGGGGAGTAGGAAAAAACAGAGAAAAGAAATGAAATTCTTTTGAAAGAATTTTTCTTTCCAGTGACCACTAAAAATATAATCAGATATGACTTACTCTGTTAATTTATAATCTCTCTTTCATGTAAGATTTTGCAAAACCTGCCCTATCTTTCCTGGGAATTGAAATTAAAATTTACTCTTTTGGGGACTTCCCTGGTGGCACAGTGGTTAAGAATCTGCCTGCCAATGCAGGGGACACGGGTTTGATCCCTGGTCCGGGAAGATCCCACATGCCGCGGAGCAACTAAGCCCGTGCACCACAACTCCTGAGCCTGTGCTCTAGAGCCCGCGAGCCACAACTACTGAGCCCACGTGCCACAACTACTGAGCCCACGCCTAGAGCCCGTGCTCCACAACAAGAGAAGCCACCGCAATGAGAAGCCCGTGCACCGCAACGAAGAGTAGCCCCCGCTCGCCACAACTAGAGAAAGCCCACGCGCAGCAACGAAGACCCAATGCAGCCAAAAAAAAAAAAAAAATTTACTCTTTTTACAGTGCAAGGAATCAGAGGACTTCAAATTTATTCAAATAGTGACACTTAGACACCTTGAGATATTCTAGTTTTATCTCTAGGACCCCTTTCAGTTAGGAAAAGCTATCGAATCATAGTTTCCAACTATAAATATCAGTAGTGTGTTGATACTAATTCATATGTACGGTGTTATCATTAACATTCAGATTCTATCTTCAAAGAAAGCCCAGAGAGTGTCAAAGAATCCAGAGGCCTTTTGTAAACATCAGGTGGTTACACTTTGGAAAGAACCTGGTAAGAAAAAGTTGCGGCTGAGGTTTTGGCTTACTGCCCACCTGGGGCTAGTGTCAGCTTTAAATTTAATTATTCTGATGTCTGTCAACTTTTGCCTTCCCAGCAAATGTTGAAGGCAGATCAATAAAGACTACGACACCACATTTCCAGACTTTTCAATCAGCGTTGTCTTTCTAAGTAACGTTCGTTTATGGAAGAAAATGTTATGGCACAGAAAGCCCCCATGAATTATTCATCAGTTACAGAGTACGCCAACATTCAGTTCCTTTGTACCTCTCAACAGTGTGTACGTGTGAAGTGTAGCAATGCCAAGGCTCCCCAGTCCGACAGGAAGGCAAACCAGAGCTCACCGGCGGTCCTGGTAAACCGAGAAGAGCAGAGCGTTCCAAAGTGATGGTGGGAGGTACAAAGCGTATCTGCCTTACATGGGACTACTGGAGAGTCTACTCTCCAGAAGCCAAAATGTTACAATCACTTACCCTAAGCGGTCTAGGATCAAAAGCATCAGCGTGAATCGACAAGGTCTGCTGCTTTCAGTGGAGCAGCCAGCAAAATCCCCTTGGGATTCCTCTGAGGCTGTGGCATTGGCTGTCGGTCCCTGGGGATGCGGAGCAGGGAGGGCTGCGGCACTCTTGAAGCCAGTCTCACCTGGGTACGACCTGTCTCACGAAGCACAACTGTAGGGGAGCATCCTAGGGGCGGCACCCCTAACTCAAACAGAACACCCAGAGTGCCTGATCCAAGGAGAGAAAAAACTACATTGTAACGAAAGGGGATGAAAGACTTCATCTCGAAGCTATGTTAACACAGAGGTACGGGCATGGAGATGGTGGGTGAAAGGAAAAGAGCACATGAGCAGAAATGGGGTCACAGATGTTCACCTACAGTCACTGAGGACTCCTTCTAAAGTGCTCCAACAGACCAACCTATCTAAATTTAGATAGGCTGCCCATTTTTAAATCCCATTATATTAATGATATCTATAAATATGTTAATATATAACATATGCATTTTATACAAACATGTTATGCACATAGAGGGTTAAGATAATAAGCATACAACTATTTTAACCAGTAGAAAAGTCACTGCATCTCTCCTCATCTTTAAACACACAGTCTACCCCAGACAGCACGTATGTCGAGTTTACAAATACGGACAGTCAAACCTTGGCTGTCTTCGAGGATGTGGTGAGGGTCCATGAGCTCAATGGGCTCCCAGGTCATTAACGCGCACAAAGCTCTAAGGTTTCAGCTTCTCTTCCCGAGGTGGCTGACACAGAAGGACCGCATCCACTCCTCAGAGGAGAGGCTTGGGCCCTGGCTTTCCTCCCACGAGTCTGTGGGCTGAGTTGGACCCGAGGGAGGGGTGTGGCACCCAGAGGGTGTGTCACAGCCAGCTCTGGAAGAATGAGGAGTTTCCGGCACGATTCTAGCTCCTTCCTCAACTCCTGGCTCTCTGTGCTCTGTCTCCCACCAATTCTAAAGATTACTCTGAACAACACATCAGTTCACTGACACCACAGCTGCAGAAAACCGCCCTTTCTGGGAAGATACTATTAAAACACGCCCAGAACGTTCCGCCGGTTCGCCTCCAATCTGCACAATTCAGAATGCAGATTTTGATCACTGTGACTGCACAATAACTCAAACACGTGAGACAAGGAAAGAAAAGGATCGATTTCCCTAAGGCTTCTGCATCCTCTTTTCACTTAATGAATGATCATCTCGCCAGATGGGCTTTTAGCACTTTTTTTGTGTGTGCTAGGATTTAACAAAAATACTCCAACTCGGGCAGACTCCTTTCCCTATCAGCCTGGATGTGGTTCCCTGACAAAGCGCTGGTCCGAGGCCAGTCATGGACTTGGAGCCCTTCTGTATTAGGTACAGGCTGTCTGAAAGCAATGGCCTCCTCCGGTAAGGCTCAGGAAGAGGCATTTTTTCCTCTAGTCAGTAATGCCCTGATGCTGGGCTGGATTACCTACCACCCACAGTCCAACTTTTCTCCCAGTTATTTTTGAACACCAGGGCTTTTGCAAATTGGAAACATTATGAAGACAGTTTAAATGGGAGAAGACACTTAGGACAAATATCTCCAGCATCAGACACACTTAGAGGCTAAGAGGTAGAAGGAAACTGGCATAACTGTTTTAAGTGTGAGGGCAGTTCATTTAATTCCTGCAATAAAAACTTAAGCCCCAGCACCCAATTCTGAGATAGTTAATTCAATATAAGGCCCATAATCTACCCAATGAAAGGAAAGACTACATGATCACATTGTTTAAACATTAAGCGTATTTAATTGAACATTCTCAGCTTACTCTCTTCTCCGCCCAGGTGGCTTTTTTGATTTCTTTTGAAATGGCTCTGGGTCATACTCCTGGGTCGCCCCACCCTCCCTTCCTTGAGTCCAGGCCACCATCTGGAACTCTGTGCCTCTGATAACGTCCTCCTGACTTGGCCGAAGCACCAGGCGCCAGACAAAGGATCACAACTGGACCACTCGTTGATAAAATGCTTGGCATTTGCAGAGCTGTCATACATTAGCTGCTGCCAAAAGGCCAGTCGCATTTATTGAAATCTTCTGATTACGCCCAATGCCTAGCATTCTCATGACAGCGATTTCATAATTTAGCCCTAATGTTTTTTTATTAGTGTCTCAGGATTCTTACCAGAAGGATGGAACAGAAGTCTTTTACCATTGCATTTTCTTTTTCTCATTAGTCCTCATTTTGATTGTGATGGAAGCTAGTTTTTCCCACTCCCTTGAAATCACAGAATATGATCCCTAACTGATTTTAAATGAAAGGGGGAAGAAGAAACCACGTGTAGTGCTGTAGCTCTTTTCTGGGACTAAAACAGGATTCTAGTTTCAAAGCAACCTGCATGGACGGGTTCCTTGCCTTTTATAAGGCAGGACAGCACGGAGAGGGAGTAGGGGCACGATCCAACATGGAAACTTTGACTTTTTGAAGTGTTAGCCAATAAAGTAGTTCCTTCCTGACCATGTTCCTCCAAATCTTACTTCTGTGAGTTGAGCCAGAGATACACTGGCAATTTAGTAGAATCCAAAAGCCAATTGCTTAGAAACTGTTTACATAACCGTTTTCCAATTAAATGGCAATGGTACTCCCTACAATGTCATTCTAAAATCAGAGGTACTGCTATGTGTTCTTTACCTTACATAACTCAGTCACCTGAGGAAGCTGGAGCAGAAATCTTTCCCAAATGATGCTCCTCATAAGTCTTCCCAGGAAAGTGATTGTCAGTCAGTAAAATTAATAAATAAAACATGCCTTAAATTGCATATTCACCTATATTTGAGAAATGCTTCATTCAACATTGTTAAACAGGTTTATTAATCATGGACTTCTCAGAGACATGTGTGCCTTGTAACTCTTTAAGACAAAAATAAGGTAAGATGCATTTCCTAAATTTATTGGACCAGAGAACGCCCAACCCCAGCACAAATATTAACTGACCCCAAAACAGAATTTGGAAATACTGCTCTAAGGAAGCAGAGGGCAAGAAGAGAATTTAGAGATAATTTACTTCACAGTGTCAAAGAGAAATCTTAGAGCCAGAGGAATTTAGGAACTTGCCAAGGCCACACAGAATGTATAAGGAGGAAAATTCTGACCAGCAACATTCAGTCCTGCTATTTAGATGGCTACCATAGGCCTCAGCGCCTGGCTCTGTTTGCAAGTCCCGTCTGGTCCCCCGCGATGTTAACCTGGAAACACAGATGCTGCGTGTTCCCAGGCAAACAGCACATCTTACAGCAGATTGTATTAAGAGACTGGGCTTAGGAGATGAAGCCTACCATAATATAATTTATGACAGAGCTAAGAGTGAAAAATAGCGGATATCAATCACAAAACATGCACAGGGCCCTGGTCTCATCTTTTAAACTAAGCAGAAGAGACAGAAACTTGAAGCAAATTTAATCCCATAAGAAAAACGATTCTATTGGGAAAGATGGAAACTAAATTTCTTAAAAGGTCATATTCAGTAAGAAAGAAGACCCCTCTAGACCCTAACTAGAAAGGCACAGGAAAAAAAAAAAGTTAAGTACTGATTTGTCATTTCCCTTGAACTTGTGTTCTGATGATATTCAATTATAAGCCCCGATGACTGGCCTCAATCCAAGCTCAGCTATGTGACTCCATGGGAAAGATCAGTTTCAGGAACTAAAAGAACTAGTAGTTCACCACCCACTTAAACACAAAGCACTCTGACGGTGGCTTCATCTAGATATGGTCTTTAGGGCACACAACGATCTCTGTGCTACTAGACCCAGTTTCTGCTAATGACTTCCACGTGGATCCCATGTCATTATTTTTGTGATTGGAAATGAAATTTTATGGACTTTACTAAGATAACATCAGCACCTTTACTAAGATAATATCAACGTACGGTCACTGTGTATCTCAGCTTCATAAACTGCAAATAGGATAGCCTTATTATTATTCATAGCTCACATTTACTGAGGGCTCACTCTCTGCAGGTTTTGAACAAAGATTCTCTCATTGATTTCTTATAACCCTCTGAGGAAGGTACCATTATCATCTCCATCAGAAAGATGAGGCAACTGAACAGAGAGAAAGTTGAAGAAATTGCCCAAGGCCACTCCACTAACAAGAGATACAGCTGGCACTTGGGGACTTGGACACAAGTGGTCTGAGTCAGAGACCCATGCCCAGGATGCTAAAACTCTCTCCAGAATAAACAGCTCAAGGCAAATCATCAAATCAGAGAAGATGCCAAAGCCATCTCCATGCCTGAGATAATGGCGGGGTGATCCAAAATATGAATTTAGCAGTACAAAAAGTAAGAGTATATCGAAGGCTGCTAATGCTTTTTGCAAAAGGTCTAAATACTAAAGACTCCATGGGAGAAGGGAGGAGTTCTTTCTGTTGACGTCAAAAGAATCATTTTTCTGAGTCACATACTGTTTTCATGAGATTCTCCTGAATGAATCTCCTTCACAAAGAGACCTAGTTGATGGGTAGTGCCTGTCTCTGCAAAGGCTGCAGTGAGGGGACCACCATCATGGCAGACTGTTCCCCAAACCTCATGCCCACTGTATAGAGCAGTGTTCCATGTTCAGATTGGAGTTGCCATCTGACACTTACTAGATCCAACTTCTTGACCTGGTCCTATTGCTAACTCACCAATGATCCTAGGTCAATCCCCAAACTGACTTCTAAATCTGTTAAATGGTCTAATAATACCTGCTCTATCTGTATCAGAAAAGGTTAGAGATAACAGTGCCACCCAACATTTCTATCAACTCTTTTTCTTTTACTTTCTCTTCTTTTTCCCTTCCTTCCTTCCTTCCTTCCTTCCCTCCCTCCTTCCTTCCCTCCCTTTCTTTTCCTTTCTTCTTTCTTTGGCCACTATTTGTCAAAAAGGACTTGAGATGAAATCTCAAGAAACTAGACTCCCCACGTCAAACAATTAGCTGGATGGAAACAGTATAGCTAGTACATTGGAATCCATCACCTGAATTTATGCTTATCCTAATCACTACTTGATGCTGCCCCCTAATATTTGTTGCCAGCACCCCAAAATGGGGCTAATATTTTTCAAGCAGTTATTCTGTCCCAGGAACTAAGATAAGCATTTCTCACCTGCATCTCTCAATTTTTCCTCATAACAACCTTAGAAGGTAAGTACTTGGACGAAGGGTATTATTAATCCTTCTTTAACAGATGAGAAGACTAAGCCTAGAGAGAAAGTAATTTTTCTTAAAGTCAGAGCTTGTGGTCAGGGGAGCAGGAACTTGAACTCAGGTCTGTACATGTTCATCACTGTGCTAGAGTGAGATGCGATCAAATGGCTCAACCGCAACACCCTCGAGCCTTCTTCACGTCGCTCTGCGTGCAATTAACCAATATCAACGCTGTTATTTGTGTGAACATTTTCTAATAAAGAGGGACCAATTCGAAGCAGAACGTACTTAGTGGTTGCCATCAGACGGCTTCTACATCGCCCATCCACAGCTAAGAAGTGGACAGTCATGGATTTGCTATTTCCCTCCTCTCCCACATTCATCTATTTCATCTGCCCTGACCCTCACTCCTACCCAACCTGCTGGGCTAGGCTAGTGGGGATTAAAATGTATTCTATACTCCCTGCAAAAAAAAACAGGCCATTTCTCTTTCATGCTCATTTGACACAAATAAACTGTAGGAACTGGGGGATTCCAATCTTTCTTTGCCTTTGAAAATTTGCAATGATGAAGTCTTAAAACGAAAAAAATTACTGCAGAATGAGGAGATTCTACATTTCTCTCATTGTGTGAGGATCAAACATTAAGTTAAATCATGATTGACTATAGTCTGGATTTTTATAATTTCCACATTAATTACCATTTTGCTCACAAGTGACATATGATCATAGCGACTGCAAAATATTTCACATGTAGCTTCACCCCTAGAGAAGGAAGGAGGATATTTATTGACTGTGCTATACACAGTTGGCTACATTTTATATGGAATTTTTTTGCTGTTAGGGGGTAGGAAAATAGAAAAAACATCTAGAAAACACATACTTCCCCTGGAAATGGTACTACATCATTCTGTCTCACCTATATCTTTCACTCAGTGTGTACCACTAGCAACCAGTTTGGAAGCTGCATTCTCTTTGGAAGCTTTATTCAAAGTTAGTGGGAAGAGAAAATATGCCACATTTTAACGAGAATGAGAATGCTACTTCAAACCACTGGCTCTGATTCAACTCAGTGTAATTTGGGAAACTTTAAATTTAATTTAACTTCCTGTATTACCCTGCCTAGTTAACAATTTACGGACAGCAAAACATTCATATCTAGTCTTTAATGAAAGCAATAATTTATTTATGGTGTCATGCAAACTAATTATTCCAAAGACTTTCCTACTGACTTTTGAAAATCTTAATGGTTTAATCTCTGCCCCCTTTCAACTTTCATCTCTTCCAAGATCATTTGTTTACTTTAGCAAAGGGAGTTGGGCTAGCTTGTAACTATATACATCACACCTTTATAAACCTAGTCAAAAATTTAAAAAACAAAACAAAAATCTTTCTACTCTGTCCCAAATTCAAGAGGATAAGTCTAGTTTAAGGTATGTTTAATGATAGAGGAGAAAAAAAAAACCCAACATGCATTTAAATCTTTCAAAACAAGTCAACACTGAGGATGCCTTGCTAAACCTTTTTAGGGTTCCTAATAACCAACCATTGGGGTCAAGGACAAAATTGTCTTTAGCAGTCAAATACTTCTCCCCAACGGTAGCCTTCTGATACTCCAGCCTCTGCTCCTCTGAGCACACAGGCACAGACAGACCGTACAGAAGCTAGGGGGAGCCTTTGGATCACCTAGTCCAGTTGTTTTCAAGCTCATACACAGAATAATGAGGCTTCTCGTGGACTGGAGAGGGATGAGAAGGGCTGGCTCTGGCTCCACCCCAACTTCTACCAGAGAAATTTCAGCTCATCTATCTTATTTTCTGGGCTTCCAGATGAGCCTTTATTTGAAGACAGGGTTCCGTAGCTAAAAACAAACACACACTTTGAAAAATTCCCATCCTGTCCAATCCTTTCACTTTAGGAAGGAGGAAAATGAAGACCATGAGAGTCAGTGACTGGTCCCAGGTCCCAGAATAAGTGAGTGGCCAAGGCAGGGTTATGGCCAACCATGGGATCTGAGCAATGTGCTCCAGTGTAAGCACTTTCCCCAAGTTGCAGAGGACACAGCTCCTAACAGAAAGGTCCCCGTCCTCATCCAGTAACGTGCTCTGTCTACTACAGCTCTTCCTGGAACTGCCCACAACCCTACAAGGCAGGCTTGCAGGTACAGCGGTGGTCTTATTCCTATTCTTATTTTTATTCTTATTCTTATTCTCAACATTTTTAAAGTACTAGATTGAGAGGCCAGGGACAGGAAGTAGCAAGAGCCCTGCCAATTTAAGATGAAAAAAAAAACTTTCTGAGGTTGAATGTAAACCAATAGAAAATAATATTTGCTTGATAAAGTTGAATTTACATTCAAATTAGGATGGAAGCTGGATCTGTCCTGCTTGCTGTGATCTTCATTCTTAAAGTCTTGTTACTTAGCAAACCACAGCTGAGCTCACTGCATGGGGTCTAGTCCCAGGGTCACTCTAGTACTCATCAGGATACCTAGCCTCTGCAGTTAGTCTGGGAGTGCATTCTGGATAAATACCATTGTCGCTGGCTCCAGGAAGGTGGGCTCCACGTTTTGTAAAACGTGATGAAACCAAACTGTGAGCAACAAAAACTGATAAATTAAACTGGACTATTCCAGCTATCTCTAAGGTCTCTGATTTACAACAGGCTCCTTTAAATAGACTCCTAAAATAATCTTAGTTGCCATGCACTAGATGAGTATCTAAGCAAGTTCTTTTACCTATATGTGCCTCAGTCTTATCATCTGTAAGATGGGGATGATTAAAGTACCTACCTTACAGGGTATCATAAGAATTTAAGTAAACAGCTCCTGGTACATAGTAATCTCTATATAAATATTAGTCATTGTCATTGTTGTTATTCTTATTTTGTTAAAAAAATAAAATGAAGTGTTAGAGAGGCTAAGGATGGGAAAGAAGAGCCCTGCCAATTTAAGATGAAAAATGAAAATGAAATTGTTATGAATTTTAATGTAAAGCAATAGAAAATAATAATTGATGGGTAAAAGTGGAGTTGACCAACAGGTTGGGGTCACAGCGCCACCACCTTGCTGCTCGAAGCTGACCTGGAGCAGTAGCTTTGCCATTGCCTGGGAACTTGTTAGAAATGCAGAATCTCAGCACCCAACCCCACTCCCACCTACCGGATCAGAACCTGCCTTTTAACAATATCTCCAGGGAATTTATGTGCATATTAAAGTTAGAGAAAGGCTGCTTTATGGCATATCCTGAAGTTTTAGCGCTTGTAGGTTAAAGGAATAAGACCTCATTCTGTAGTTATACCTCCACACATTCTCCTAAATCCTATACCCCTCATGTTAGATGGTTTCAACCAACCTGAGTCTTAAAGCAGATGCTCCTTTCATGGGACAGAACAATATGTTAGGAGGGCATCAAGAGCAGTGAAATCGCCTCGTTAGTAATGTCATCATCACAGTCATCATCAATGGCTAACATTTATTGAGCTCTTAAAATATGCAAGGATTAATGCAAGGTGCTTTCCATATGTTCTCAGTGAATACGCACAATACCCTTTCAAGGAGGTAATACTGTGCCCATTTTATAGATGAGGGAACTGAGGCTCAAAGAGGCTACATCACTTTCTCACATCCAAGTTGAATGGGTAAAAAGGCCTTTCTGAAGTCCACTCTCTTTCTCAAAATTGATGCCTACGACATCAAAATCATATCTCTGTGAAGTAGGGAGCAGGAATTATCTCTCTTTTTAGGTAAAGAAAACTGAGACACAGAGTGGGTGAATGCATGATGTAGAGTCCACAACCTGAGACTGAGGTCAGGACTAAGTCCAGCAGGATTCGAGTTTTTCAGATTGAATAATCCTGCTGCTAGAAACACCAATGATAATATAATGGCATTGAAGAGATGGGGGGAAAACAAATCAAATGAAAAGAAAGGTTTCCATTCATGAAGCTCTGTACAACTAAACCAAGGGACTTCAAATTTTAATCTCTGAAGTCAGGGTCTTATTGGGGTGTCAGCCTCTTTGGCAAACCAGAACTTCCAGATTTTTATTGCCATCGCCTGTGGCAACTGGCCCTTATCAGCATATCTCAGCTAACATCCTACACATGTATGCTTGCACACCTGTGAAATTCTCCTAATTACAGTCTTTCTGATTTCCCTCACTAGCTCTCCATCCAAGTTTGATATCCAAAGAGTTTAGAACTCAGCAAGGCTAGTCAAAATCATTCCTTGATAGCACCAATGTCATCAATCAAAGACACAGGTTTAGAATCAAGTGATCAGACTACTTACCCAGGCCCCAATGAATGCCTTCTTCCTCTGTCCTTGCGGGCAGCAGGGAAAGAATCAGGATTTGTTGACTAAAACTTCTGAATCAGTTTGTGAGGGCTGTCACTGCAAAATACCACAGACTGGGGTGGCTTCAACAACAGAAATTTATTTTCTCACAGTTCCAGAGGCTGGAAGTCCAAGGTCAAGGTGTTGGCAGGTTTGGCTTCTGAGGCCTCTCACCTTGGCTTGCAGATGGCCACTTTCTTGCTGTGCCCTCACAGGGTCAGCCTTCTGTGTGTGCATATGTCTCATGTCTCTCTCTCTCTTCCTCTGTGCCCAAATGTCCTCTTCTTATAAGGATACCAGTCATATTAGATGAGGGCCCACCTTAATGACCTCATTTTAATTTAATGACATCTTTCAAGGCCCTATCTCCAAATACACTTATATTCTGAGGTAGGGCTTCAACGGAGGAATTTTGGGAGGACACAACTCAACTCACAGCGGATGCTGAATGGCTCTTTTCCTCCATTGTCACTAAGTCCTAGGGCTATGCTGAGGCCTTCTCATCCAGCGTGGGTTCAGTAAGAACAAGAATTTGCAATAACCTGAATCTCTCAGACCCATGACTCAGAGCACTCTGGAGGGAGAAGGAAGAGGAGGGATTTCCAGATCAGAACTTTTCTGTGTACAGGGCCTAGCTTCTTCCCTGCCCCTATTCATCACGAGTGCAGGTGAGGTCACTCTACAGTGGGTTTTTTTTTTTTTTTTTAAATTAAGGGTGTTCTTAAGATTAGCTGTTATATATTTTTTGTATCCACCTTCTTTTTTTTTTTTTTAACTTTGGGTTTATTTATTTATTTATTTATTTATTTATGGCTGTGTTGGGTCTTCGTTTCTGTGCGAGGGCTTTCTCTAGCTGCAGCAAGCGGGGGCCACTCTTCATCGCGGTGCGCGGGCCTCTCACCATCGCGGCCTCTCCCGCTGCGGAGCACAAGCTCCAGACGCGCAGGCTCAGCAATTGTGACTCACGGGCCCAGTTGCTCCGTGGCATGTGGGATCCTCCCAGACCAGGGCTCGAACCCGCGTCCCCTGCATTGGCAGGCGGACTCCCAACCACTGCGCCGCCAGGGAAGCCCCTACAGTGGGTTTTTAACAAAATTTAAATGGCACTTCTAAAACAGTCTCAGTCAGAGACACAAACAACTACTTCTAAAAAGTACAAACTGGAAAGAACTGGAATCTGGCAGCCTGGAAGGCCTCTCGTGCCCTGAGGCACATGCTCCTGAGTGGTGATGTGCTCAGTCCTGGGAGCTGGCGCTGGGCTTCGCAGACAGCTGTCCTGTGTGGCAGGAGAGCCAGCCCCGGGCCAGCCCACTCAGCTCCCCAGGCAGCGCCAGCAAATGTCAGCAAGTAGGAGGGAGGAAAACCAGCACAGAGCGAACATGTCAGGAGGTGCCGGCTTCACACAGGATGTGTGCAAACGGCTTCTAACAATGAATTAGACGTTAGGTTCCTGGGCATCTACACCATGATACCATAGGAACAGAACAAGACTAAAGTGAGAGTGAGATTTGCTATTAAAATGAAAACGCACACATCATTTAGTCTAATAAAGTTCAGTAATTTAGACTGCCCTAATTTTCAGTTTTAGCAATTCAGCTAATTCTTTACATCATTAATTTTTAAACTTAGATCTCCAAACCTTTCCATATTGATATAAAATTCCATAAGCTTCCTTGGGGTTTTAAAAGGTTATTTTGCCATTTCATTTGGTATATGATACAGACTTTAAAGTAAAACTTATTTTAGATCAGTATATTACTAAATGTATTGAAGATTATATTTTAGAGGTCTCTTGTACAGAGACAATGCAGAACACTGCAGCTATAGAGGAAAATTACACCAGCAAGGAAACAGAAGGAAAAATTAATTCCCCCACTAGAAATTTCCTTATTAATTTCCCTATTAATTTATTAATACATGTGAAGAAACAAGTAAGAATCACTAGACATTTGAGGAAAACAAACAACACAAAATGGGATCAAGATGAAAATATAACCACATGATTCTAGAGAATACAAATAATTCATACAACAGAAGAGGACCTAAATAAAAATTCAAATTCAATTCACATCCTTAAGGTATTTGAGAACACACTGTATCCATGAAATAAAAATGGGAAAAGATTAAAGGAGCAAGCAGAGACAAAGAGAGTTTGGGGAAATTAAAAATGATTGTGAAAATAAAAAGAAATTCAATAGGTAAGCTAGAAGAAAATGTCAAGGAGATTGCCAAGAACATAGAACAAAATAAAAAAGAGATGGAAAATATGAAAGAAGAATTAAGAGAGATGGAGGACACCCAGCACCCATTTGATAGGAATCTCAGAAAGAGAATACAGAGAAGAGGGGAGAAAATAATAAGAGAAAATTCCCCAGACCCAATGAAAGACACAGGTCTTCATATTGAAAGGGCAAACCAGGTGCTGAATAGGATGAAGAAAACAAACAAACAAACAAAAACAACCAGCAAGACATATCCTGGTGGAATTTCAGACCTCTGAAGATATAGAGAAGATCTTTAAAGCTATCAGAGACCCAATCAGGTTACCAAGAAAGGAAAAGGAATCAAGCTGCCATCAGACTTGGCAGACATTCTGAATTTCAGAAAACAGTAGAACAAAGCCTTTCAAGTTTTAGGGAAAACATACCATTGAATCTGGATATCTATACCAGGTCAATCAAGCATGTGGGCAAAATAAGACATTTTCAGACTTGCAAGGATTCCATTGACCTCCCATGCATCCTTACTGAAAAAAGTTTGACTCAAACAGAAGGAAAAATTAATCCTCAAACATAAAACTATAGATTCCAAGAAAAGGTAGAATTAGTTTAAGAATAAAACAGTGGTGGCGTTTGTCCCACAGTGACAGCTATGCAACAGATCTAGAAATATGGTTAGAACATGGTCAGAGGGTTCCAAGAACGCATCTTCAAGAAAGAGAGTTCATTCAGCAAGTTAGTATGATTAAGAGGACAGAAGATCTTAGTGATGCCATTAATATATTCATTTTGCTTAGCAAAAAAAAAAAAAAAAAAAGAATTGGGATTAAAAGCTTTGTGTAAACTAAAAATCTGTATAAGAAAATCATGGTGCAACTATGATGCAAACTAAAAAGTAACATAAAGTAACATAATTTTAAGCAAAAAAAAATAAGGATTTTGGAAAAGGGCCCTTTGGTGATGATGCTTTGATAATGCTTGAACATTCTCTTAGAGCAAAACAGCATCAATGCTCAAAATAATTCCTTTTCTCTACAGGTCCAATCACATACCTACTTTGCAGTCAAGAACATTTATATAACTTTAATGTTATAAATGCATTCTATTGGTTTTCAGATCTCAAAATCAACCTATAATAAACAAGAAAGCCTGAAAGTTAGAAGATGTACAATATTGTAAACCTTGACAATGTAAAAGTAGGGTATAGAGGAGAACAGTAAGAAGGCAGAAAACGTGGGTAGGAGAAGAAAAGTGAGGTGAAGGAGTGGTAACTTCCTCCTTTCACATTATAGGGACTCAGGAGGTATTATCTAAAATCAGATAAAATATAGCAGTATATTATTTTGAGTTATAAAGACAACCAACAGTAGATTTAAAACTAATAAAACTCTGGAAGTGAGTATTAAAGTTCCTAGTTTAAGAGCAATTTTTGAAAGAAATGCAAGTACAAACATATTATTTAGAATTTATAGTAGTACCTACCAGAAGTAAAAAATAAACTTTTAAAACAGTTATATCTGCTATGAGAGGGCAACACAAGGTATCCTTGTGGTGATGCAACTGCTTTATGTCTTGGTTGAATCAATGTCAATACACTGCTTGTGATATTGTACTGCAGAATTGCAAGGTGTTGCCCAGTTATAGTCTTAATTCTACCAAAGATTCTACCAAGCTAATATATTTATTTTCTTTTTCCACCTTTCCTGAGGTATAATTGACAAATAAAATTGTAAGATGTTTAAAGTGTACAACGTGATGATTTGATATACATGCACATTGTGAAAGGATCCCCACCCTAAAGTTAATGAATACATCCATCACCTCACATAGTTACCTTTGTGTGAGTGTGTGTGTTTGTGTGTGTGTGAGAGAGAGAGAGACAGAGAGAGGGAGAGGGAGAGAAAGAGAGAGGGAGTGAGCTTAAGATTTACTCTCTTAGCAAATTTCACTTACACAATACAGTATTGCCAACTATATTCACCATGCTATACATTAGATACTCAGAACCTATCCATCTTGTAACTGAGAACTTATACCTTTTTACCAACCTCTCCCTATTTCCCCCATCCCTGGTAACTACTATTCTACTCACTGTTTCTATGAATTTGCCTTTTTTAGATTCCACATGTAAGTAATACCCTAATGCATTTCTAGATGGATACACAGTAAGTTAATTCATTATATATGAAGAATGCATTAGCGCAGTAGGGCTAATTCTCTTGTGAAATCTCATTGAAAAAGGCTGCTCTACACAAAACACTGCAAATAATTGCTGAGATAAATGAAAGAAAACTTAAATAAATGGAGATATATATCTTGTCTATGGATTTTAAGATACAATATTAAGATGTTCATTTCCCTTAAATTAATTTATGGATTCAGTGTAACCCCAATAATATTCTCAGCAGGTGTATTTAAATAGAAACTGGTAAACTGATGTTCAAATAGACATGGGAACATAAGAGCCTAGGAATACCAAAACCATCTTGAAAAAGAACAAAGATGGAAGACTTATATGACTAAAAAGACTTTCTATAAAGCTACAGTAATCAAGACAGTGTGGTACTGGCATAGTGAAAGACAAGTTGATCAATAAATGGATTAGAAATTCCAGAAAGAGAGCCACACTTTCATGATCAATAGATTTTCTACAAAGGTCCCAATGCAATTCAACCAGGAAAGGAGTCTTTTCAGCAACCAGAACAACTGGATATCCACGTGGGAAAAAAATGAACCTCAACCCCTCCCTCACAGTACATACGAAAATTATTTTGAGATGGATGACAGATGTAAACCTAGAAGTCCAAACCTATAAAGCTTTTAGAAGAATACATAGACTACCTTTGTTCCCTGGGATTAGGCAAAGATTTCTTGAACAGATAGGATACAAAAAACACAAACCATAAAAACTGATACATTAAACTTCATTGAAATTAAAACTTTATTCATTAAAAGAGACTATTAAGAAAATAAATAGGCAAATCTCAGGCTGGGAAAAAAAACTTGCAAAACATAAAGTAGACAAAGAACTTGTATTCAGAATATATTTTTAAGAAGTCCTACAACTCAATAAGAAGATAAACAACACAATTTAATAGTGGGGAAACAAAGACTTGAACACACACTTCACAAAGAAAGATATGCAAATACCCACTAAGCACATGAAAAAGTTCTTAAATAATTAGTTACCAGGGAAATGCAAACTAAAATCACACTTAGATGCCTGTCTACCAAATGACAATACTAAATGTTGATGAGGATGTAAAACAGCTAAACCTCTCATACGTGGCTAGTGAGAATTTAACATGGTACAACGACTTAAAAAAGATTTGGCATTTTCTTATAAAGTTAAGCGTACACCTCCCCTTGGCCTAGCAATTCCACATCTAGATGTTTATTCAAAGGAAATGAAAACATAAATCCACAAAAAGACTTTTTCGAGTATTTTCATAGCAGATTTATTCATATTAGCAAAAAATTATAAACAAGTCAAATGCCCATCAATAGTATGAATAAACAAATTGTGGTATAGCTGTACAATGGAATACCACTCAGCAATAAAAAGGAATGACTACTTCTATATACAAGGACATGGATGAATCACACAGACCTTACGCTGAGCAAGAGATGCTTATGCAAAAAGAGTATGTCGTTTATATGAAGTTCTAGAACAGGCAAATCTATTTAGAACTGTGGAGTAAGAGAATGCACTGACAAGGGACACAAGGGAATATCTGGGGATGTGGAAATGTTCAATATTGTGATAGAAGTTATGTGGATGTATCCATTTAAAAAAATCTTATAGCTAAGATCTGTACATCAATGTATGCCAATTATACCTTTAAAAAATAACTTAAAAAATAATAGAGGGAGTGGAAGTTTACATCAAACAAGGATGGCAGGGTGTTGTTAACTGAAACTGGGTGATGGATGTGTGAGGTTCATTATACTATTTTGCTTATCTTTTATTATAGAAATCTTTAAACACATGCCAAGGAAAAAATGTACACTGAATTTTAACTTTGTATTATTGCAACATTATCATATAGATGCTTAGAATTCTAATATTTAAGCTTAAACATTCAGCTGACTGATTTTTATTACTTTTATTGCTTTTTTTAATGGTAAGCTAAAAAAAAAATTTCAGCCTGCTATTTCCAATCTTTTCTCTCTAAATATCATAAGTGAGGAAAATCTTTACTGCTAATAATCAAAAAAAAATTGCAGATAATCATTAATATATTATCCTTCTAAAACATTGGCTTTTGAAATACCATAGTTCTTCCAATGATTTAAAGAAGAATTTTACTTAGATGAGTGAAACTTATGAATATGGTGAACATCAACTTGAGAATAAGAGTTTGCAGAATTTTAAAAAATGTTAATGATAATAATGATTCACTTGTATTTTATCATCAATCTGTTTAATGTTTCTTATCTTTAACCAAAGGTCTTTCATGACTATACATTGAACAATATATGAATAAGAATAAAAACACTTTAAAGTGGCACTGTGGTTTGGCTTTTCTAGCTACTGAGTGATTTGAACAATTCCTCTCTCTCTGTCTCTGTCTCTCTCTCCCTCTCTCTCCTCTCTCTCCTCTCTCTCTCTCTCTTTCCCTCTCTCCTTCTCCCTCTCTCCCTCTGTCTCTCTCTGCCACACACACTCTCACATAACATTACATCCCTGAGGTATCTTGGAGTAACAAGAGCTTAAATTGTTACCACATAAACTATAAAAAGGTACCTTATAATACTTCCCAGTAGAATATTTTCATAAATGGGGATTATCTGTAAATCTGCTTTGGCCAGCTACTAAACTGGAATTTAGAATGTGCATTACATATTAGCAGAGATGTTCTAATGCCCAGTTTCAAGCTTCCCTTAAAGTGCTTATAGCTCATTTATTTTTCATACCATTTTCAATAAAGTGATTCACAGGCAAAGCCCGCCTTTGGTCATTCTGAGGAGAAAAAAGAGTAACCTAATGGGCAGGGCAAATCAGTCTCTCCCTTCCTGAGTGGGGTCCAATGTCTTTTTTTCTGGCATGTCTGGGAATGTGAAAGTACACTTTGTTATAGGCTATTTCCACAAAGAGAATCCACAGATTGTTTCCAAGTGTAATGATTTAGTGGATCATTGACCCTAATAAGGAGTCAAGTCCAATTTCAGTGAATTCTGGTTCTCAAACTCATGAATAGTTCATCAGCTGAAGTGGAAAAGCTGCCTTATAATTCCTTTCATGTATACCAGTTTTAAGACTTTTTCAAAGGACTGGATAATTGTGCCCAAAATTTCCACGCTCACTGAAGTACTTTAAACAATATGAGTACCCAAACAAATGAGGTAATAAGAAATAAAAGTTTGATATCTCCTTTTTTTTTAATTAGTGTCAGGTCTAGTTCTTAAACTAAACACGTGCAGAATTAGCTCAACATCAGCTGAGAAATACCTGGTTCATGCCATGACCTCCAGGCAGACATGTACTTACACCATCGCAGATACAGGGTGTGCGTATGCTTAAAACTTCTAGGCAAGAACACAGGGATTTTTTAAATGCTAAAACAAGAGAGCAGGCAGAATTCTGACTTGACTAGAACCAACTAGTTTGAGCCATGTTTTAAAGCAGTTATCACATAAATTATAAAATAAAATGAATGTGACTTATTGACAAATAAATTGACTTGAGATTAGGATACGAAGCCAACAAGTGTACTTGCTGGAGATCATCTTGTATCCCAAAGTCAGATGTCAGTGCCCGTGGTCCCTGAGGGGAGGGGTCACCACTGGGCAGGGTACGAATTAGGAGGGTAAGGCAAAGACCTTGAATCGTTGAAACTGGAGGAAATATTCTGAAAAACTTTTTTTTTTTTTCTTTGCAGAGGTTGAACCTGATGAATAAGGATGAAGGAAAAGAGAACTGTAGAATGTTTGGGATAAGCAAACACAGGAGACTGACAGAAAAACTTAAGAAGTCATTCAGTCGACAAAAATTTACTCAGACTCTTGGTGAGAAAGTCTGGTCACCAAGATAGGCACAAAAACAAAAGTAATCTCTCTAAAACTTAGTGCCATGATAAAGCAGACATGAAGCCACTGTATCTTCCAAAGACGGTTACTTAAGATATTGTAATTTATGCAGGTAGCCTCAACACCAGAAATAATAAAAAGTTTGAAATTTTATGAAATATGTTGTTTTATGTGCAGAAGACTGCAGTGCAAGGGCAGGGCTGCAGGTAGTGGGATGGGGGTGTGGATCAAATTATTTGTTAATACATTTCATTGGGTTATTTTCCAAGACAAATAGCCAACAGGTCCGGTTTACCCTGAAACGTCTAGTACAAGGCAGTCATCATTCTTACCATAAATAATTGGATCCATTTAATGAAGAAGATGGGGCACATATATACAATGGAATATTAGCCATAAAAAGAAATGAAACTGAGTTATTTGTAGTGAGGTGGATAGACCTAGAGTCTGTCATACAGAGTGAAGTAAGTCAGAAAGAGAAAAACAAATACCGTATGCTAACACATATATATGGCATCTAAAAAAAAAAAAAGGTTCTAACGAACCTAGGGGCAGGACAGGAATAAAGATGCAGACATAGAGAAGGGACTTGAGGACATGGGGAGTGGGAAGGGTAAGCTGGGACAAAGTGAGAGAGTAGTATTGACATATATACACTACCAAATGTAAAATAGATAGCTAGTGGGAAGCAGCCACATAGCACAGGGAGATCATTTTGGTGCTTTGTGACCACCTAGAGGGGCGGGATAGGGAGGGTGGGAGGGAGACGCAAGAGGGAGGGGATATGAGGATATATGTATACATATAGCTGATTCACTTTGTTATACAGCAGAAACTAACACAACATTGTAAAGCAATTATACTGCAAAAAAGATGTTAAAAAAAAAAGAAAAAAAAAAAAAGAATTGGATCCATTTAAAAACCACCAAGTCAAACTCAAACCTTCAAACCTGAACCTCAAGTACAAGACTACACTCCTTCTTGATGTCACACTCAGAATCTGAAAATCAATCAATCGGAATCGAGCATCTACTATGTAAAAGATAACAATATATAATTAGATAAGGGGATGGAAAACTACACACAAGTAAGTTCAGCAAAACAAAGTTCAAAGGATTAGGAAACCTTTGGGAATTGAATCGATTTAGGCACAAGCAAGCCTCTTTTCTAGGAAAGACTTTATCTTTTTTCTTTCCCAGATTCATTCTATCATCCAAGTTACATAAACTATATTGTATTAACAGCATCAGTACCAACTGATTGTCAGAGCTTTGTGGGATACCCTTATCAATAAATAATCCTCACTATGAGTTATTCTCACAAATGTTCACTGGTAATGATGACACCAAAGTCGACAAGTCAATGCACGTTCCCATATGCTGGAGGCATAAACAACAGGCAGTTAGAGACCCCAACAGCTACTTTTCCCTGGAGGAGTATACCAAGTGTGGCTTGTAGTCTCAAGGAGGAGAGCAAACTAATTCTCTTTTTAGATGCCAATGTGACGAAGCCTGAGGCTAAAGACATCCAAGGCAGTTGCTCAATTATGATGGGGAGAGGTAGGGTTATAAGAGATAACCTTTGGGGGAAATATTTTGCTAAAAGCAGAGAACGTGTTCTGTTGCTTAACTTGTTACGTCCCCAAAGGAGTTCATTACCCTATTATTCCATTTACTATAAAGAGAATGGCCTGCTACTCTGATTCATTATGTTTCAGAGTTTTGTTCAACTTAAAAAAATTAAAAACCCTGCCCAATCCTGTGGGAAACCAAAGTAGCCTCTCCCCAGACTTCCAGTAAGCCAGTAAGGCACCAGTAATAGACTCTCAGACACACAGAATGGCCTATTAGAGACCAACACCATCATTTAAATTTTTCCAGTAACTGCATAAAAAAAGTAAAAGAAAACAGGTGAAATTAATTGTAACAATTATTTTATTTAAACCAATATATCAAAATATATGTAACCTGATATACTATCCCTGCAACAGGAGCTCAACAGCCACTTATGGTTAGTGAATACCACCTGGACAGTGCAGTCAGGGGCCATAACATCCCACAGAGTTCTCACTGTTTCACTAAGCTATTTTGCTAATCACTATTTTTCAAAGCCTGTTTTGGTGGCAGGTCTTTTATTTGTTCACCCATGGTGATGAATACAAAATATGTACAACTCAACAGTCTTGTGATGGGAAACCTTACTAAAACCTTCTTAGCCATAAGGAAAAGGGCATTTTTAAAAAGAAACCACCATGAGAAGGATGGCAAGTGTGAAATGCATGCTGAGCTCTCTCTAGATAAAGTGATCCAGCTACTGGCACATTCTGAAACAAAACAACCTCAGCAGGCACCGGTCCAGCGCTGTCATGTGACCATGAAGCAGCTATGCCCCCTGGAGCCATCAGGAAACCTCTTGGTCTGATAGACAGTCAGTGTTTCCCTGCAAGCGCTTCCTCCTACCCGTCAAGTCCTCTCTCCAGGTACCCTCCGCCACAAACGTCTCCTTGCCAAGCATGAGGCGATACTAAGAGACCCTCCTTTCATGGGACCCCAAAACCACATAGGACTGGTAATTGGAGGCAGCAGTGACACACATGAAAATAAATAGTGTACTTCTGGTGAAGGAGGAGGTCCAGAGAGGGTAGAGGAAAACGTGGAGAGAATGCAAAAAAAGAATGAAAGAAAAGTGAATGAGTTAAGTAATTAAAAAAAGAAGTACTTATTCTCCCCCTACATTTGAGGAAAGGAGGGAAAAAGGGAGGGAGGGAGGGAGAGAAGGAGGAAGGAAGGAAGGAAGGAAGGGAGGGAGGGAGGGAGGGAGGGAGGGAGGGAGGGAGGGAGGGAAGAAGGAAGGAAATGAAGTAGTAAAATCTACTTATCCTAAAAGTCAACTCTAGTTAATAATAAAATCCAGGGTCAGTGTCTTAATGCTTAAGTGAGGTAGCAGACAAGCTTTCCAATATAATTAACAGAAGTGGATTTACCATGAAGTTAATGATGCTTAAGCTGCAAGTATTCTCACTTGCAGGGACCCTTTCAAAGTCCTGGGAGGAGCCCTAATATCTTTCACATGGTCATATGTCTGTAAAATTTGTGCACATGTGTGCACGCATAAACACACACACACACACACACAAAGATATTTCAATCAGAATCTTAAGACTCTCTCTTTTTGTTTTGACTTCCCCCTCGTAGGTCAGTGTTGAAGTGGCACAGAGTATATTTTAAGAATCTGGCTAAGAAGAAGTTGAGTCAGGAATACATTTAGTTTGGGGTTTTGTGGAATATATTTATGGGGTTCATTGCCACCCCTGTGTATTGTTACATTATTGTTAGCTATCGCTGCAGTGTAAAAATGACTTCCAGGGACACTCCTACCATGTACGATGCTGACTCAGTGTCATGGCGTGAAGATGTGAGAACAGAGGTCATGTGATAAGAATGTGTCCCATGGCATCCAGCACAAGAACTGTGTGGGCCCTAGAAGAGAAACAAGGTTTAAAATGTACAAAGGTCTATGGAAAAAATCTTCTAACCATCAGACATGTAAAATCAGAAGCAGAGGATTCAGTCCTCATCAACATCTAGTCAAAACCGAAGTTCTCTCCTACCATAAATATACTTGGTAATGAAACAGGTATAATTATAAATGCACCATACATTTTTCAGTAGGCACTATGAGAAATCAAAACTATCAAAAGTCTGGTATTGGGCTTCCCTGGTGGCGCAGTGGTTGAGAGTCTGCCTGCCAATGCAGGGGACACGGGTTCGAGCCCTGGTCTGGGAAGATCCCACATGCCGTGGAGCGGCTAAGCCCGTTTGCCACAACTACTGAGCCTGCGCGTCTGGAGCCTGTGCTCCGCAACAAGAGAGGCTGCGATAGTGAGAGGCCCACGCACCGCGATGAAGAGTGGCCCCCGCTTGCTGCAACTAGAGAAAGCCTTTGCACAGAAACGAAGACCCAACACAGCCAAAAATAAATAAATAAATAAAAAGTGAAATTCTTTAAAAAAAAAAAGTCTGGTATTTATAGACCCAAAACTATAGCAGTGAGTGTAACTGTGCGAAATTGCTTGTTTTAGGTATTCCAGCTAGCAGTACAAAAAATAAATTTTAATAAACTATGCTAAAAGAAAGATAAAAGTATTTTTCTTTTCTCTATATAGAAAATATTACAACATTGTTGTCATGTGAAGAGGCAATCAAAGAGTATGCCATCTAAAATGTAGGAGGAGGGGCTTCCCTGGTGGCACAGTGGTTAAGAATCCGCCTGCCAATGCAGGGGACACGGGTTCGAGCCCTGGTCTGGGAAGATCCCACATGCCGTGGAGCAACTAAGCTTGCGAGCCACAACTACTGAGCCCATGTGCCACAAGTACTGAAGCCCACGCGCCTAGAGCCCAAGCTCCGAAACAAGAGAAGCCACTGCAATGAGAAGCCCGTGCACCGCAATGAAGAGTAGCCCCCGCTCGCCGCAACTAGAGAAAGCCCAAGTCCAGCAACGAAGACCCAACAATGAAGGCCTGACACAGACAAAAATTAATTAATGAAATTTTTTAAAAATGTAGGGGGAGAAGTATTACAAAGATATGTCAATATGTTTATTACTCAACTGCCTGTTGCTCTGTATGGCATGATATTTGATAATTGTCACGTTTAAGAAAGAAATTTGACATTTCTTATGATTTTTTCCTCTTCCTAAATATTCATCTTTATACCTAATCTTGTATTCATAATTTTTCATTATTTTGCCTAAAGGGGGCTCCTCAAATAATACAATCTTCATATTGCATGTAAGGCTCCATAAAACCTTAGCAAAAAATAACTACACATACCACCGTCCCCACCACGTGCATACACACATGCACACGGATGCGTGTGTGTGCGCGTGCACACACACACACATATTTACTTGGGCAAGAACTGCCATGTTGACCCAGGTCAAGGATACCCACTGGACTTCCCATCCACTCCTCTCACAGGTTCAACTGCCCAACAGATCCAGAGATGAAGTGACTCTGTAGGGCTTTGGCAACTATCAGAATTGTATTAACATGTAATCTTGAGAGATTTGGCTTTCCAGAAAGAAATGCATGGGTCCATATTTGCATACTAAGTGTCTGAATTCCACTATTTCACTAGAAAAGGTGAGCCTCTGAAACATTTGCTTGTCTTTCACTCATTCTTTAAAATTCTAAAGACATTCTGATACACCCTACTTAAAGTTGACCTATAAGCTCATACTTGAGTGTAAGTAGGTCTGAAAAAGACTAGTCAATGATTATGATAATATTCAAGCTATTCCTGTTCTATTTGGGGTCTGTAGTCCCTGTAAGGTATCTCTGTCACAAGGCACTATATATTCACTTGTCACAAGTGAATTTTTACTGTCACAAGAGCAACAGTAACAGAAGTTACTCTGGTTGCCACAAGGAAGGCAAATGAATATTGCTGTCCAGCATCTCACTAGAAACTGGTTTCACTAGGGTTTTGTAAAATTTTCTTCTGCTGATTGTCTTGTTTGCAGTCATCCCACTTCAACTTACCATGAGCTCTTCTGTTGCTATACAATGGCTTTTTATAGGAACTGGGTATATTCCCCATCTTTTGATGTTCACTTTATATGGTGACAATGTTGAGATCACTGAAGAAGCCACATGTAAAGCTTATGATTGACACAAGTCTCACAGTCACACATACCACTCTCGGGACCACGAATGGCCAGCCCTCATGCTTAACTTCTGTATCAGTCAGGGTCTTGGCAGGAAACAGATAGAACATTCAAACTGCATCATTTGAAAAGAGTTGAACAAAGCGGAGATTTGCAAAGGTATGGGAAGGGTTTAGGTAAACCGACAAGGAACCTCCACTACATGAGGCTAGCTACAGTGGACAGCTGTTACTACTCCTAGGCCTGCAGAGGTGAGGGGTAGAGTAGATGCTAGAATCTGAAGTGGGGTAGCCAAATGGAGAGGGCTACCTGACAGGAGCGATGGCCCTTAACAGAAGGACAGACAGCCAATGGTGACCTGGCAGGGAAGGAGTCAGGGGAATAAACACCCCAACTACACTCTCCTCCCACTCTCAGATCTCCTGCCAGAGCCCCCGCACAGGCTGGACCCAACTCCAGCAGAAGTCAAGGGATCCACTGATGCAGCTGTAGAGGTGAGCCTGGAGCACAGAGCAGAGCAAAGGATAGAGAGAGTGGAGTCCAAGGAACATCGGGAAGATTTTCAGTGCATCCTTGAGAATGAGAGGGAAAATCTTTTCATTACAAAGTGTACTGATGCCATAATTAAAAGTTATAGTGGTTCCTTCATAAGACCTAAAAATTACAGTGTAGAGGCATACAATGGTTTTCAAACCATAAATGCATAAGATAGGAAATTTAAAAGCAAAAAGGCTGCAGCCTATTATGAGCTACACTCAGTCAGATGGACCACACTTAATCAAGGCTACCTTCTCTTTGCCAGGCTCCCCAGTGTCATGCTGGCTTTCTTGGTTTGGGTTTTCCACTTTACTGTCATCACGTGGTTGAGACACACATGCTACGTGGATAAAAGCTAAGGAGATGACAGCTCACACTCTGATGCCACTAGTGAAAAATTTTAGTGATGTGTGGAACAACCTGGTACAGGTTAGTCTATGACACAGGACTATTTGGGGCTTTTTAGGGCAAAGTTGAATCTGCTCAACAAAACTGTCATTGATTTTATATGAGTACGTCTTACTTATTACACATCAAACCCTAGGGCAATGGACTGCCTCCTTTCCCTACAGTTCCATCTGCTAATGAAATACACATCTTCTCACCCTGCTATTTCCATGATGTAGCTGACAGAGCATTTTGATACCTGACTCAGGTTTTAATAAGGAAGAGGGGACATTGGTATAAGAAAATGCCTGGGAAGGAGGAAGCCAGTTCCTACTGTGCTGGCCTCTTTCTGGGGCACGTGTGTTACTTGCCAAGGATGGCAGAAGGGCAGGTTACGCAACGAATACAGGATAATCCCCTTCAGATGGAATGCCCAAGATCCCACTAAAATCCCTGCATTTTGGGGGGGTGTTACAAAACTGTTATTCTGTTAGGAAGGAACAAGGGAGCGATGTCCCCAAAGGAGAGTGTTTTTTAAGTACACAATAATAAGATCTGGCAATAAACTACACATCCAAGGGAAAGAAAAACTAAGTGCAAGATGAAGAGAAAGGGAAAATAAAAAACAGGCCTTGTCAAGAAGCCATCCCTCAATGTTTTTCTTACCCAATGAAGGGTAAGAAAGGCTTCTAACCTCACATTTCCTACCACTGGCATTTACTTAGAGAAAGTATAGACTTTTCATTTGTGTTAGTCTCTTTTTGGTAACACTAAATAACTTTCAGTTTCAATCAGCCAGCTTCATTCAACATGATTGTTTCCCTTCAAGGGGCAGCTTTTAAGAAAACTTCACTCCTTTCAATAAAACAATAATAAAAGAAGTGAGGAATTCACACCCATCTTTCTCTAAATGCAAAGAGAGTAAGTGATAAATATCACTCTTGCAGAGAAAATGTGTCTCCCTGCTTAAAAAATACACACAATGGATAGAGTGGCAGCTTAAAAGGGGCTCAAAGAGACAAAAATGGGAAACTGACTTGTACCTACTCTGTGTTAACTGCATTCTGTACTGGGAAGGGGCTGCATTCACAGGGTCTACATACCGACTTGGACTTGAAAATCATCTCCCAGATATGCCTAGAGAGGAACCTCGATAAATATATCGTAATCAGCCCTCACAAACATTTTACTTTCTGGAACGTTCTTTCCATCTGAAGTGGCCCTCTGATGCTGTTTAGCCTGGGATTGAGTGCCTTCTCTTCCTGTTTATTAATCACAGGGCTGGAGCTGGTTTTCTAATTAACTTCATCTAGATCATAAAATCATCCATTTGGGACCTCGGACTTCACATCTCATTTGACAGATGAGAAAGACTAAAGTTCACTGAGGCTAAGTGACTTGCTGCAGATTAGACAGCTAATCAAACTGAGCCCAGACTGAAGGTCTTTGGACATGGAGCCTAGGGCTTTTTCTGCTATAGCACTTACTGGGTCCCCAGCCAAAGGCAGCCTTTCAAAACTGGGCTGTCAACCACCAGCACTGAAAGAAGCCAGTGATCCTGGCACCTCAAGCTGAAAGCTGCACTTGAAAAGGATTTGGAAACCCTGGAGGGCTGACGTCCTTGTGACTAATGTTACCAAAAGCTCCCCAAGTCAGAGCTGGATATATCCAGCAACTGCTGATGCTGAGTTGTCTTCCAACTGTAACTGAGCACGCAGCTCCACAGAAGAATGTAAAACGCTCCCTCCATGTATCTTGGGATCACACACACTCAGAGGGGTTTGGTTTGTTTTGTTTTGCTGTGGCCTGCACAGAAGTCAAAAGCAGATTATTTTTATGTAAACTATTTACAGATTCAGAAAACTAAGGAAAAACCTTAAGAAGACAATTATCCATTCACTGTAATAAGAAATAAATAAATTAACCCCACATTATGTCCTTGTAATATATATAGAAGAAGGATGGTTATCCTTCTGATTTCAAAAAAAAAAAACACTTCAGATTTCTCTTTCTCTCTTCCTCCTTCCTTCCCACCCTCTCTGTTCCCCTTTTATGCCATGAGGGCAGAAGTGATTCCAATGTGGACTTTTGCATATTCTTAAAGAAAGGAGAAGAAAAGAGAAGAGAAGTAAAGAAAAGGAAAGGAAAGGAAAGGAAAGAAAAACACAAAACCCAAAGCTGATCCACATCTAAAATTTCAACACTTTGAAGTTACTTATGTTTAATATAATGTTGTTCCTAATAAAGTTACTAGCTTTCACGGAAGCATGGACTATCTTATTTGATGCAGGAAAAAAAGCACAAAGATTTCCCAGAAAGGCTGAGGGCCAAGGGAGTTGGAAGAGAGAGCCAAGAAAGAAAATTCCAGTCATCTTAGTTGCTCTACTTCGGGAGCATTGCCCTTTCCTCCTAATTAGCTAGCCAAACACCATTAATTTTCACAAACACACCTAGGATTAGTATTCAACCCTCTTCCTTCAATTCTTTCCAAGTAAAATCAGCTGCAAGAAAAGGACAAGCCTGGGAATTTGGGAATCTTCTGCTCTTTTCCTAGTAAGAACACATTTAGTAAAACAAAACAAAAACCAAATTACATTCCTTAAAAGACACGTATTTCCTAACAATGCCTCCTCCCTGATAAGTGACCCAGGCTAACATTGAGGCTGACTTGCTCTCACTCAGCCCAGTTGGCAAAATTGCCTGGTGCTCACACACAAGTCAGTTCTCCAAGGAGGACAAAGTGCGGAAGGGTCCTTCCTGACCTCAGCTTTCACAGTGACCTTTCCTTTCTATAAGAAACCTACTGTAACGTATTGAAACCTTGGAGTTTGGGGGCTATTTAAGCTTAAAACTGAAGTCCATACATCTAAAAGAAAACATTTCTTCTGAACCCTAATTTTTAATTTTCAACCAAATATACTTCTGAATTCTTTCATTTGCATACCAAGAATAAGGAAAACGTGAACAGAAATACAATGTGGAAAGAAACATAAATACAATGAGCATGTTATAGATTGCCCTTGAAATTAGTCTTATGAGTTAGGTACACAGGTTGAAGCAATCACATTCGACTCCCATCATGATATGGAGCCGTCATAATGGAAGTTCCTACTTCTCCCCTTATTTATCAACCAAAACAATCAAGTGTTTCTACAAAAGGATAGTGTGAAGATAAAGCAGAAAATCTCTCTGGTGCTATTAGAAATGCATGTTCCATCCACCCCTAGAGTCACTATTTTCTGTCTCAGACTGTCTTATGGAGTCCTCTAGGCCAGGAGAGTAGCTATCCAACAAGAAGTGGAGAAAACAGAGAACTTTTCATCATCATCTGCCATGTCCCTCCATGTAAGGAAAAGGTGACCCTAGATCATCTATGGCCAGTGTTAGAACCGTTTCTCCAGCTCCGGCGGGCACCCTTTAGCTACGGTAACTAAGTAAGGTAAGTACATATATGCAAGTTCTAATGGTTTGTCACAGATAGAGCGTCTAAAATTAATAGAGAGAAAGAGAGAAGAAAAAGAAAACACTTCCCCACAGCCCCCCAAAGAAAAAAGAAACAAAGTCATTGTAAATATGTTTTTCTGATTTTCTTATATAGGGACCACCACCTCCTCAACTTATAAGGGACACTTTCTTAAGGATAATCACTCGTCTTCCGATTGATGTACTTCATCTTTAACATATATGCTATTAAGATCATGTAAACTTTCCATGCTAGAAATCCTCCTGTCTAAACGGTATCAATGATTTGGGAATCCAAGGTAAAATTAAGTCCTTTAAAACTCCAAGAACCAATGATCCCCTCCCTGAGTGGTTTTTTTTTTTTTTTTTGTAACATCTTTATTGGAGTATAATTGCTTTACAATGGTGTGTTAGTTTATGCTGGATACCAAAGTGAATCAGCTATATGCATACGTATATCCCCATATCCCCTCCCTCTTGCGTATCCCTCCCACCTTCCCTATCCCACCCCTCTAGGTGGTTACAAAGCACTGAGCTGATCTCCCTGTGCTATGCAGCTGCTTCCCACTAGCTATCTATTTTACATTTGGTAAAAAATGTAATTGACATATATACCAAAATATTTGGTATATATGTCAATGTTACTCTCTCACTTCGTCCCAGCTTAGCCTTCCCCAATGGCCATCATCAAAAAATCCCTGAGTGGTTTTTATGCAGGTCTCCAACACTGAGTTCATTACACACTAGCTGCTTCTGCGGATGCCAGATAGGTATAAATTTCTTCTGTAATTGCTTGCACTGCTTGGAACTGCTCATCCACAGGAGCAGCAGGAAAATACAGGGGAAATGGTAAGCTCTGTTAACGGAAGCTTCCACATGGACACAGAGCTGTCGCAGCAGTCACAGTCACCATGGAGCAAAGTGTATGCTGGTGCTAGATGTCTGCTCACATCACTGCTGCAAGCCCACCAGCTGATGCCAAAGCATCACATTATCTCACTCATTCAACCAATGTCTGCTGAGCTCCTACTATTCACTGGGGCTGAGGATACCATTGCAAGTGAGAGGCCTCATCTGTAAATGCCTCAGCAGTGGGGTAATTCTTGCCATTAGTGTTTGTTAGGAGCAAGTGAACTGCTCTGTGTGGATACCTTTACCTACTGATCTGAAGAGACTCTGAGAATCTAACAGCTGGAAGGGATGTCTGAGGTCCTAAGAAATATACAAAAACAACAAAATTGCTATCATGTAGGGAGAGCACTGAACTCTAGACGAATCGGCTAGGATTCCTCAACCTCAGCATCTTTGACATTTGGGGCCCGATAATTCTTTGTCGTGGGGATGTCTGTGCCTTGTAGGATGTTAAGCACTATCCCTGGCCTCTGCCTGCCGGATGCCAGGAGCACCAGCCCCCCAGGTGTGACAACCAAAAACGTCTTCAGACATTGTCAAACATTCCCTGGGGGACAAAACTGCCTCCAACTGAGTACCACTGAAACAGATACCACAAATATGCCTTCAAACTAGGATTTTTTCCTTCCAGTTTTATGGGGATATAATTGATATATAGCACTGTATACGTTTAAGGCATACAGCATAATGAATTGACTTCAAACTAGGATTTTATGGTATTAAAAAAGACAGGAAGATGGAAAGAGGGGAAATAAGTAGGCACATAGTGTCCCTTTGAATAAAACTTCCAAATTATCAATAGATGACCCCAGAGAGTCAAGTGATTTACACCCCACCCCAGTACATACAAACACAATTTTTCCCCTCTATTTTATGATAGGAAACCCAGTATGGAAACACTATAATTCTAAAAAGAATCACATGTGGTTCTGTTTTGTAAGAAAATTTTCCTTCTCCAGAAGCTATTGGTAATGAGGACAGAGAATGGAGCATTCTCTCCTGGCTCAGGCTGGATGATTAATTACCTCTGTGGAACAGCAATGCAGCAGCTGTGTCTGCCAGTGTCCCTGGGACCCGTAATTAACCCAGAAGGTCCTCCAGGAGGAATGAGACAAGAAGCCAAAGGAATATAATTAAATCCCTTGCAGCTTTAAAGGTGCTCAAGTCCTAGATTCTTAACCAGATCCATTCTTTGTCTGGAAGCACCAGTTCTCCTCCCAGGTTGCCCATGATCTTCCAAATAATCTAGCTTTTGTATTGTATTAGTCAATATTGATGTGATGTAAAGTTACTGAAAAAAAAACAAGGTACAGAAGAGTGTGTCTGGGCTGCTCTCATTTGTGTAAAGAACAAGACACTTAGGACTGTACATGCGGGAAAAATTTCTGGAAGGAAACAAAAGAAACAACATTGGCTACCTCTGAGGAGTGTAAATGGGGTCACAAGAAGCTCATTTCACTGAACAGCTTTGCGTACCGCTTGAACTTTTGTTCACTTGTGTATGTTATTATATAATAATGACCAACCATCACGGGGCAAACTTGGCAAGACAGGTCTGGAATATCATGAAAAGTAGGAAACATAGTGAGAAGCCAATAGATTCCACACCTCCCCCAAAGGCCACTGATCTCCCTGACAGGATTTATGTTGGCCATAGTTTCACAGAGTCTGAAAATTAACTACATAGGCTTTCTCCATAAAAGTCCAATAAACATTTTTTGACTACCTACGATGCCCAAGAGACTGTACAGGGCAGTTTACATAAAAGAGCTCAGTTGAACCTTAAATAACCCTGAGAAGTAGAACCTCTACTCTCATCTGAACCTCAGGACCTTGCCCAAGGTCACTGAGGTGCGGAAAGGGCCACACGAGGCTTGAGCTTGAAGCACAATCCTGTCCTTCTACTTCATCACCCATCTTCAGAGCACTGGGTGAAGTGACCTCTCAAGGCCACTGACCTCACCACTGCTTGCAGTATTGTGAGAGATCAGTGGCCTTCTCATGGCTGGTGTCAGGCTCACAATATAATTCTAGGTACTGCAGTAATAAGGATGCCCATTCTTGTGTCAGATTTTGTATGTTGTAGGGCAGGCCACAGGAAATAGAAAGGTGGCATCCGTGTCTGTCACACTCATCTCCTGGGGGATGATCCCAGCAGCGTTGGGCTGGCTGCTCTGGCTGAAGCCTGGGCTCCCTGCTTTAGCCTTCTGGTGCCTGAACAACTCACCTTCCGATGGTTAAACATTTTCAGAATCTCCATTCTTTTTTTTTTTTTTTTTTGGCCATGCTGCACGGTCTCTGTTCCCAGACCAGGGACTGAACCCAGGCCACAGCAGTGAAAGCCCGGAATCCTAACCACTAGCCCACCAGGGAACTCCCAGAATCTCCATTCTTTAATCAAACATACCTGCCTTTTCTTCCATTCCTTCAGAATAATTCTCAATAATTATTCCTATAAACTTAGCTGTGAAGAAGGGTCTATGAAGGATCCTTTCTTCAGTAATATGTTTTCACAGGGCTTCTGGGAGCCTCAAAGGGCATTCTGTTCAGTGAGCGAGTACAGAGAGACATCTTTAGGAAAGAATGGTTTCTAGTAGCCTTTGAATCACAGTACTTACCCGACCTGAAACCTCTTCGTTAACCCCTTTCTCCCAGGGTCCTCATGGATGTAGCAAGACCAGGGAAAATTAGAATAAAAACAGCAAGCACGAAAACTTCAATCTTAAAGAAAACAAGGAAGCAAATCTATTTCCCACACAACATGAACCATGAAACGTAGTCCTTCCCACCCCTTGTCGGGCATTTGCCTACCATTTACCTTCAATCTTCACAACTCCAGACGTGGATAATTATCCAACAAGGATAATCAATAGTGTGTCTAAATAAAAACCCTTCCCAGCAGTGGCTAAAAACCAAACACAGAGTGTCTGAGACCCCAGCCCCTACTCTGCTCCTCGAAGGTCCTGAGCCAGGGTCAGCCCACCCGATAAATCTGGCTCACACTGAATGTCAGTTACTCTGTAAGAGGCTGCTCTGGGAAGTGACTGGAAATTGTGTTCAGCTAAGACAAGGAGGGTTGCCATACTCTTTATTAATAGATCAAGTAGCTTTTCAAAGTCTGATTTGGTGGCAATGGGGATTAACTGTGTTCTTTTCCAATCACGTTCCTGGCCTGATCCCTTCTGGGACAGCTTCCTTAGTTAGCAGTAACTCCCTCACAGGTGACCTTCACCTCTCAGGAGTAGAGGCGGCACAGTGAAATCTCCTGGACCTCAGGAATAAGCTCTTTTACATTCTGGGGAGGATGTCTTGTGACTCCTCCCAGCCAGCGGGGCCCCACCGAGCACTTACTCCTAAAGAGATGCCCAAGTGATGGCTCCCGGCTTTATACAGACAGATCAGTCTGGAGGACGTCCTTGGTGAATGGGTAGGTGGGCCTGGAAGATAACTAAGTGCTCTTAGAAGATCATTTTTAAGCCTTATAATCAGATCTCAAGGTCCAGTCACAGTTTTTTTCTAATAAAATTCCAGAGATCTAAACGTCTAAATCAATCCAATAGCCTTAATTAAGAAATAAAAAACAGTCATCATTTACAACTCATATTTATCCACACACATACACACACTTCAAGGTAAGAGGAAATTTTGCTTTCCTGGCATCTCCTTTACCCCAGATGATTTTGCTTACAGGGATCCCACTGGTGCCCGAAGAGGCCTCTCTGAGCAGAAGATGCTTTGTCCTTGTCTAAACAGGTGCAGAGCCAAGGGAGCAGAGAACGGCCTGTCACTGGCTGACCAGGAGAGGCAGGGGAGGGGGCCTCAGCTTCTGGGTTGGTCCTTTTCCCCCAGCAAAAGCCCACTTGTGCTTCCAGACCCAGCTCAAGCTGAACTAATCCCTTCCTCTTCTGTAATCACGGCTTGAGGTGCACATACCTTGGCCAAAGCACTGAGCACATTGTGTTGTAATAATTATTTACATGGCTGTCTCACCAGTAGAGCATGAACTCCTACCTAAGCTACTATGCCTCCAGCACCTAGCACAGGGCACAGCCCCAGAGCAGTGGTAATAAACAAAAACTTACCTTAATGAGATTTGCTTATTCAGTCCTCTCTAAGCGTCTGACCAGATTTTGGTGAGGAAGAGAAAGTGACAGATCCAAAGGATAGGAATACCCAAGGGAGGCAGGCTCAGGAGGGGACCAGAGCTGCAGTGGGCAGGGGACAGCTATGGATGCCAGGAGGGACACACAATGATGAGGACGGGCCCCTATAGAAATACTCAGATTATCTAAGAGAGCAAACTGTAACCTGGCCTAATGCGGGGGTCTCGGGAAATGGAATATGGGGCAGGTAAATTTTAATGGCTGAAACAGGAATAAATGAGAGCACAGGCTGCCACCTGGGAGGGTAAGTTGTCTAGGATTACCCTGGAGGGCCGAGCCAGGCCAGCACGAAAGGACTGCAGGGAAAGGTCAGCGTGCATCTTGACCTTTTCAAAACCTTGAGAAACACCTTCAAGCTATCCTTGGATGAGTCTTGCCCACCCTCCTCCTTACCACCAACCTATCATGGAGGCAGCCTCTCTGTCCTTTCAGCCTGTTTGACACGCCTACATAAATTGTGCAAAGATGAACTTGTGTTTTAGTGGAAAACTATGCGTTGTCTACATACAATACACACTTAAGGGTTATCTGATTCTAGCCCTGCCCATTGTCTTTGAGTAGTTTGCACCTCTTTGTTTATAGGTTAAACTGAGAGACATGCCATCATGGTCATGTCTGGTAGAGGTTCAATTGTCTTCTCTCTTGCTCTGTGCAAAAATCAGTTTGCCTCCGTTTACATATTTGTTTCGGTATTCCTGATCTAGAAATGTATCTGGATTTCAATTCTCTTTTGAACATCTGCATGGCTCCTTTGTTGATTAATGAGTAAAACAAAACCTTTGACATGTGCTCATTTTGGCATCTGTAGGAGAGCCATGGTTTTACCTGTTTCTGAAAAGCATCTTTTAACAATTGCTATTACCTCAACTCCAAACTTTCCATCGCTTTTTAAAAGGAAGACCCCTCATTTCACATCTGGAAGGTTATTCATGATATTTAAGTTGCATGCTCTTTATTAGCGTGCAACAGAAAGAGCCCTTAACAAGGGACTCCTCATGGCTCCCAGTTCTGCCACTTACTGGTTGTGTGTCCTTGAGTAAGTTACTTGATTTCTTTGGGCTTTGGTTTCTTCATCTGTAAAATAGAATCACTGTGAAGATCCAAGGAGAATGTACATGAAAGTACAAACCTGCATGTAAAGCACCTCAAATAGGAGCTTTCACCACTGTCATTACCATCTTTATGGAAGCAAGGGATTCTTTTGTGTCTTGTGTGTGTGTGTGTGTGTGTGTGTGCGTGTGTGTGTGTCTGTTAATCCCAAGTTCTTAATTTATCCCTCCAGCCCCTTTCCCCTTTGGTAACCACAAGTTTGTTTTCTATGTCCATGAGTCTATTTCTGTTTTGTAAATAAGTTTATTTTTATCATTTTTTTTAGATTCCACATATAAGTGATATCATATTTGTCTTTCTCTGTCTGACTTAAACTTTACTTAGTATGATACTCACTAGGTCCATCCATGTTGCTGCAAATGGCATTATTTCATTCTTCTTTATGGTTGAGTAATATTCCATTTTGTGTGTGTGTGTGTGTGTATGTGTACACGCACCACATCTTCTTTATCCGTTCATCTGTCGATGGACACTTAGGTTGCTTCCATGTCTTGGTTATTGTAAATAGTGCTGCTATGAACACTGGGGTGCATGTATCTTTTTGAATTAGAGTTTTTGTCTTTTGTAGATACATGACCAGGAATTGCTGGATCATATGGTAACTCTATTTTTAGTTTTTTAAGGAACTTCCATACTGTTTTTCATAGTGGCTGCACCAATTTACATTCCCACCAACAGTGTAGGAAGGTTCCCTTTTCTCCACACCCTGTCCAGCATTTATTGTTTATAGATTTTTTGATGATGGTCATTCTGACGTGTGTGAAGTGATACTTAATTGTAATTTTGATTTGCATTTCTCTAATAATTGGCAATGTTGAGCATCTTTTCATGTGCCTCTTGGCCATCTGTATGTCTTCTTTGGAGAAATATCTATTTAGGTCTTCTGCCTATTTTTTGATTGGGTTGCTTGTTTTTTTGATATTGAGTTGTATAAGCTGTTTATATATTTTGGAAATTAAGCCCTTGTCAGTTGCACCATTTGCAAATATTTTCTCCCATTCTGTAGGTTGTCTTTTCATTTTGTTGATGGTTTCCTTTGCTGTGCAAAAGCTTATAAGTTTGATTTGGTCCCATTTGGTTTTTTTGTTTGTTTGTTTCTGTTTTGTTTTGTTTGCTTTTATTTCTTTTGCCTTGGGAGACTGACGTAAGAAAACATTGCTACAATTTATGTTAGACAATATTTTGTCTATGTTGTCTTCTAGGAGTTTCATGGTATCACGTCTTATATTTAAGTCTTTGAGCCAGGAATTCTTAAAAGTGGAGAAACTCAGCTCTCCTTCTGCTTTTTTTTTATGTCTTTATTGGAGTATAATTGCTTTACAATGTTGTGTTAGTTTCTGCTGTACAACAAAGTGAATCAGCTATATGTATACACATATCCCTATATCCCCTCCCTCTTGAGCCTTCCTCTCACCCTCCCTATCCCACCCCTCTAGGTCGTCACATCTATTTTACATTTGGTAGTGTATAAATGTCAATGCTACTCTCTCACTTCATCCCAGCTTCCCCTTCCCCCGCCCCCGTGTCCTCAAGTCCATTCTCTATGTCTGTGTCTTTACTCCTGCCCTGCCACTAGGTTCATCAGTACCGTTTTTTTGATTCCATATATGTGGGTTAGCATACATATTTGTTTTTCTCTTTCTGACTTTCTTCACTCTGTATGACAGACTCTAGGTCCATCCACCTCATTACAAATAACTCAATTTCATTCCTTTTTATGGCTGAGTAATATTCCATTGTATATATGTGCCACATCTTCTTTATCCATTCATCTGTTGATGGACATTTAGGTTGCTTCCATGTCTGGCTATTGTAAATAGTGCTGCAGTGAACACTGTGGTACATGCCTCTTTTTGAATTATGGTTTTCTCAGGGTATATGCCCAGTAGTGGGACTGCTGGGTCATATGGTAGTTCTATTTTCAGTTTTTTAAGGAACCTCCATACTGTTCTCCATAGTGGCTGTATCAATTTACATTTCCACCAACAGTGCAAGAGGGTTCCCTTTTCTCCACACCCTCTCCAGCATTTATGGTTTCTAGATTTTTTAATGATGACCATTCTGACCGGTGTGAGGTGATACCTCAATGTGGTTTTGATTTGCGTTTCTCTAATAATTAGTGATGTTGAGCATCCTTTCATGTGTTTGTTGGCAATCTGTATATCTTCCTTGGAGAAATGTCTATTTAGGTCTTCTGCCCATTTTTGGATTGGGTTGTTTGCTTTTGTAATACTGAGCTGCATGAGCTGCTTGTATATTTGGAGATTAATCCTTTGTCAGTTGCTTCATTTGCAAATATTTTCTCCCATTCTGAGGGTTGTTTTTTCACCTTGTTTATGTTTTCCTTTGCTGTGCAAAAGCTTTTAAGTTTCATTAGGTCCCATTTGTTTATTTTTGTTTTTATTTCCATTACTCTAGGAGGTGGGTCAAAAAAAGATCTTGCTGTGGTTTATGTCACAGAGTGTTTTTCCTATGTTTTCCTCTAACAGTTTTATAGTGTCTGGTCTTACATTTAGGTCTTTAATCCATTTGGAGTTTATTTTTGTGTATGGTGTTAGGAAGTGTTCTAATTTCATTCTTTTACATGTAGTTGTCCAGTTTTCCCAGGACCACTTATTGAAGAGGCTGTCTTTTCTCCATTGTATATTCTTGCCTCCTTTGTCAAAGATAAGGTGACCATATGTGTGTGGGTTTATGTCTGGGCTTTCTGTCCTGTTCCATTGATCTATATTTCTGTTTTTGTGCCAGTCCCATACTGTCTTAATTACTGTAGCTTTGTAGTATAGTCTGAAGTCCAGGAGCCTGATTCCTCCAGCTCTGTTTTTCTTTCTCAAGATTGCTTTGGCTATTCGGGGTCTTTTGTGTTTCCATACAAATTGTAAAATTTTTTGTTCTAGTTCTGTGAAAAATGCCATTGGTGATTTGATGGGGATTGCACTGAATCTGTAGATTCCTTTGGGTAGTATAGTCATTTTCACAATGTTAATTCTTCCAATCCAAGAACATGGTATATCTCTCCATCTGTTTGTATAGTCTTTTATTTCTTTCATCAGTGTCTTATAGTTTTCTGCATTCAGGTCTTTTGTTTCCTTAGGTAGGTTTATTCCTAGGTATTTTATTCTTTTCGTTGCAATGGTAAATGGGAGTGTTTCCTTAATTTCTCTTTCTGATTTTTTGTTGTTAGTGTATAGGAATGCAAGAGATTTCTGTGCATTAATTTTATATCCTGCTACTTTACCAAATTCATTGATTAGCTCTAGTAGTTTTCTTGTGGCATCTTTAGGATTTTCTATGTATCGTCTCCTCCTGCTTTTGCCTAAAGACAAAACAGGCAAAGTTGTCTTGGCAATAGACACTCCCTAGCACCAGGCCTGACCTTCTCTCTTCCCTATCCCTTCTCTTTCCCACCGTTTTCTAGAAGCTACACTGAAAGGCATCTATTTTGTACTGGCCTTTTCAAGGCCTTCCAAGGTGAGGAGCATTCCCACCCTATTAACAGAACAGGGCTGGGGCGGGGGCCTCTAAGAAGTCCTGCCTTCCTCCCCCGAGCACAGCAGGCACATTTTACAAAGACCTTCTAGGGCCAGGCCCTCTCCTGGATTGTCCAACTCTAAGGAGCAACTCAAGGCAGCAGCGAGGGCAGTCACCTCACAGGGGAGATAGGTGAGTGGGTCTCAGCGAGCTCCAGACCTCCACCAGGTATCAGCCACCAGATACCCAATGCCTGCCATTAAATGAGCCTACGTGTTCCCTTAGTGCAAAGTGAAGCATATTCTGTTAAAAACATGCCCCACATTTTCATATATTTAGATGCACCGTGAGTAAAATGATGTTTCTCTTTTCTCTCTCCACCCCCAGCCACACAAAATAACTCAATGCTATTTTTAAAAAAAGAAGGCTTCCTCAACTAACATCAGGCCTTTACTCCAAAATTAGCATTTGAGAATGTATTTTTTTAAATCTCCAGGATTAAAACTGAAGAACTTAAAAAGCACATAAATGGTGAACTAACAAATTCCCCCACTAGCAAGTTACCCTACAGATATACCAGAACAAAATGGGCCAAAATTACATGGACGAGGATGTTTCCTGCAGCATGGCATGGAAAAAGCAAAACCAAAACGGAAACAAACAAAAAGCCTAGAAACATCTAAATACCCATTAATAGAGACTACGGCACTGTTTTTTTAAAAAAATGCAGATCATCCATACAATAAATGGGATACTGACATTAATGGGCACTCCACATATCTGTATGCTCAGGTGTGACACAACCTCGATGTAGATTATCAAGTGTAAAAAACTAAAGGACAAAATGGTGTGTAGAGTCTGATCCCTTATGAGAAATGAAGTGCATTTCTTCTGGAAGAATACAAAGAAACTCTCTTGCGGGAAATGCACTGAGTGTCTGGAAAAGAAGAAGTCTCGGCATGCACTGTGCAGATGTAAGCCCTGTATGTGTATCACTTTTCTTGTCTTTAAATGTCCAAAGGCACTATCTGGATTGTAAGACTTGAATTCATTTTCTTTTTGTGCATTTCTATATTTAATTGCTATGTTTTATAGCTCCAAAGAATATGAGTGTGTGATTTGTAAAAAGTTTTAGGGAATAGGTTTAGAGATTTGTTGCTGTTACAAAATAAAACGAAACAGCTGTTGTGAGTATGTGGGAAAGCTATTTTCTGCAGTTTTCACAAAACTGCTTCATTTTGCCAGTGGGCAAAAAGGTTTTGTGACTTATAGCAACACTCTCTAGCTTGCAGAAACAATGTTAAATGTGAATTCATATACATAACAGCAATAAAGTAACCCCCAAAATTCTACAGAATCTCAAAATGTCATCATCAAAGACATTTACCTCCCTTTCCGAGGCTGTCATGCCTCAGGACATAAACAAATCAATAGGCCCATTTCATCTCCTTGCCATTTTTCTGCAGTGAATCAGCTAGCATAATAAGATAAATGTATGGTACCACCTGAGACAATGAGCTAACAAATATTTTAAAAGCTTTCACTAGGAAAGAATAGTTTCACCTTAAGAACAAGATAAAATTCCAGGTGACAATTTAGAAGTTTCTCTGTGTTTTGATACAAGATCAAAAAAGTAGAATACAGAATTTTAGAATATATAGGGGAGGAAAAATATCTTTCCTCTACTCATCTCAGGCTCTTGATTAGGTCTCCGTAACAAAAGACAGATTAACAAGAGGAAAAGCATATAAATTTATTTAACATAAGCTTACGTGACACAGAAGCCATCATAAGAAAATGAAGACCTAAAGAAATGGTTAAACTTGAGCGTGGTTTGTTTGTTTGTTTGTTTGCATTTATTTTACCGAAGTACAGCTCATGTACAATGTTGTGTTAATTTCTGCTATACAGCAAAGTGATTCATTTATAAAAATATATACATTCTTTTTCACATTCTTTTCCATTATAATTTATCAGGGGATATTGCATACAGTTCCCTGTGCTGTACAGTAGGACCTTGTTGTTTAAACCTGGGTGTTTTTTATGCTAGTTTTTTTAAAATTGAGATATAATTGACATATAACATTATATGCTTCAGGTGTACAACATAATGAATCAATATTCCTATGTACCGTAAAATGATCACCACAATAAGTCTAGTTAATATCCATCACCCACAAACAGTCACAAATTTTTCTTGTGATAAGAACATACATGATATACTCTCAGCAACTTTCAAACACACAGGAAGTATTGTTAACTACAGTTGCCATGCTGCACATCACATCCCCAGGGCTTATTTATTTTATAACTGGAAGTTTGTACCTTTTGACCCCCTTCACCCATTTTACATACCTGCTACCCCCCAACCCCAACCTCTGGCAACCACCTACCCGTTCTCTGTATCTATAAGTTTGGTGTTTTTGCTAGGTTTAATGAAGAGTGGAAAGTTGTGAGAAAATGTGTTAAGACAAAGAGTGTGAACTAACTGTGGGAAACTGGGAGATTTGTAAAAATGTGACAAAGAATTAGTATCCAGAATTTATAAACATCTATAAATCAATAATAATAATATAGCTGATTCACTTTGTTATACACCAGAAACTAACAAAACATTGTAAAGCAATTATACTCCAATAAAGATGTTAAAAAAAAAAAGACATAGTAATCCACTGGAAAATGGTAAAGATACTAACAGGTGACCCACAATTGAGGAAAAACAAATGATCTTACATAAATGTATGAAAAGGTGCTGTTCAGATTCGTCAGTAATCAGGAAAATGCAAATTAAAACGGAAGTGAGTTATCACTTCATAATCAAACCTGACAATGCAAGTGTTGGCAAATTTGTGGAGAAATGGGAATGCTTTTCTGCTGGTAATAGAAACGCGTACAAGCACCTTGGAGAGCAAAATTTTAATATCTAGTAGATGGAAGATGCACATGCCCAAAGCCCAAATAGTTCCTCTTCTGTTTGTTTACCCTGCATCAGAAGGACAGATAAGAATGTTTACTGTGGAGACCTTCAAGATGGCGGAGGAGAAAGACGTGGAGATCACCTTCCTCCCCACAAATACATGAGAAATACATCTACATGTGGAACAACTCCTACAGAACACCTACTGAATGCTGGCAGAAGACCTCAGACTTCCCAAAAGGCAAGAAACTCCCCAGGTACCTGGGTAGGGCAACAGAAAAAAGGAAAAACACAAACAAAAGAATAGGGACGGGAACTGCATCTTGGGGAGGGAGCTGGGAAGGAGGAAACGTTCCCACACACTAGGAAGCCCCTTCACTGGTGGAGACGGGGGGTGGCAGGGTGGGGGGAAGCTTCGGAGCCACGGAGGAGAGCGCAGCAACAGGGGTGCGGAGGGCAAAGCGGAGAGATTCCCGCACGGAGGAGCGGTGCTGACCAGCACTCACCAGCCGGAGAGGCTTGTCTGCTCCCCCGCCGGGGCGGGCGGGGCTGGGAGCTGAGGCTCGGGCTTCGGAGGTCGGATCGCAGGGAGAGGACTGGGGTTGACTGCGTGAACACAGCCTGAAGGGGTTAATGCGCCACGGCTAGCCGGGAGGGCGTCCGGAAAAAGGTCTGGAGCTGCCTAAGAGGCAAGAGACCATTGTTTCAGGGTGCACGAGGAGAGGGGATTCAGAGCGCCGCCTAAACGAGCTCCAGAGGCAGGCACGAGCTGCGGCTATCAGCGTGGACCCCAGAGACGGGCATGAGATGCTAAGGCTGCTGCTGCCGCCACCAAGAAGCCTGTGTGCGAGCACAGGTCACTCTCCACACCACCCCTCCCGGGAGCCTGTGCAGCCCGCCACTGCCAGAGTCCCGTAATCCAGGGACAACTTCCCCGGGAGAACGCACGGCGCGCCTCAGGCTGGTGCAACGTCACGACGCCTCTGCCGCCGCAGGCTCGCCCCGCCTCCTCCGTACCCCTCTCTCCCCCCGGCCTGAGTGAGCCAGAGCCCCCGAAGCAGCTGCTCCTTTAACCCCGTCCTGTGTGAGCAAAGAACAGACGCCCTCAGGCGACCTACACGCAGAGGCTGGTCCAAATCCAAAGCTGAACCATGGGAGATGTGCGAACAAAGAAGAGAAAGGGAAGTCTCTCCCAGCAGCCTCAGAAGCAGCAGATTAAAGCTCCACAAACAACTTGATGTACCTGCATCTGTGGAATACCTGAATAGACAACGAATCATCCCAAATTGAGGCGGTGGACTTTGGGAGCAACTGTAGACTTGGGGGTTTGCTTTCTGCATCTAGTTTGTTTCTGGTTTTATGTTTATCTTAGTTTAGTATTTAGAGTTTATTATCATTGGTAGATTCGTTTATTGATTTGGTTGCTCTCTTCCTTTTTTTTGTATATATAAATATACATATATTTTTCCTTTTTCTCTTTTTGTGAGTGTGTATGTGTATCCTTTGTGTGATTTTGTCTGTATAGCTTTGCTTTTACCATTTGTCCCAGGGTTCTGTCTTTTTTTTTTTCTTTTTTTTTTATTACATTTTAATTTTTTTTTATTTTTAATTTTAATTATTTTATTTTACTTTTTTCTTTCTTTCTTTCTTTTTTTCTCCCTTTTCTTCTGAGCCGTGTGGCTGACAGGGTCTCGGTGCTCTGGCCGGGTGTCAGGCTTGTGCCTCTGAGGTGGGAGAGTCAAGTTCAAGACATTGGTCCACCACAGACCTCCCAGCTCCATGTAATATGAAATGGGCGAAAGCTCTCCCAGAGATGTCCATGTCAATGCTAAGACCCAGCTCCACTCAGTGACCAGCAAGCTACAGTGCTGGACACCCTATGCCAAACAACTAGCAAGAAAGGAACACAACCCCACCCATTAGCAGAGAGGCTGCCTAAAATCATAATAGGGTCACAGAAACCCCAAAACGCACCACCAGATGTGGACCTGCCCACCAGACAGCCAAGATCCAGCCTCATCCACCAAAACACAGGCACCAATCCCCTCCACCAGGAAGCCTACACAACCCACTGAACCAACCTTACCCACTGGGGGCAGACACCAAAAACAACGGGAACTACTCACCTGCGGTCTGCATAAAGGAGACCCCAAACACAGTAAAGTTAAGCAAAATGAGAAGACAGAGAAACACACAGCAGATGAAGGAGCAAGGTAAAAACACACCAGACCAAACAAATGAAGAGGAAATAGGCAGTCTACCTGAAAAAGATTTCAGAGTAATGATGGTAAAGATGATCCAAAATCTTGGAAATAGAATGGAGAAAATACAAGAAATGATTAACAAGGACCTAGAAGAACTAAAGAGCAAACAAACAATGATGAACAACACAATAAATGAAATTAAAAATTCTCTAGAAGGAATCAAGAGCAGAATAACTGAGGCAGAATAACCGATAAGTGATCTTGTAAGATAAAATAGTGGAAATAACTACCACAGAGCAGAATAAAGAAAAAAGAATGAAAAGAATTGAGGACAGTCTCAGAGACCTCTGGGACAACATTAAATGCACCAGCATTCGAATTATAGGGGTCAAAGAAGAAGAGAAAAAGAAAGGGACTGAGAAAATACTTGAAGAGATTATAGTTGAAAACTTCCCTAATATGGGAAAGGAAATAGTCATGTCCAGGAAGCACAGAGAGTACCATACAGGATAAATTCAAGGAGAAACACGCCGACACGTATTTATCAAACTATCAAAAATTAAAAACAAGAAAAAATATTAAAAGCAGCAAGGGAAACACAACAAATAACATACAAGGGAATCCCCATAAGGTTAACAGCTAATCTTTCAGCAGAAACTCTGCAAGGCAGAAGGGAGTGGCAGGACATATTTAAAGTGATGAAAGGGAAAAACCTACAACCAAGATTACTCTACCCAGCAAGGATCTCATTCAGAGTAGACGGAGAAATTAAAACCTTTACAGACAAGCAAAAGCTAAGAGAATTCAGCACCACCAAACCAGCTTTACAACAAATACTAAAGGAACTTCTCTAGGCTGGAAACACAAGAGAAGGAAAAGACCTACAATAACAAACCCAAAACAATTGAGAAAATGGTAATAGGAACATACATACTGATAACTACCTTAAATGTAAATGGATTAAATGCTGCAACCAAGAGACACAGACTGGCTGAATGGATACAAAAACAAGACCCATATATATGCTGTCTCCAAGACACCCACTTCAGACCTAGGGACACATACAGACTGAAAGTGAGGGGATGGAAAAAGATATTCCATGCAAATGGAAATCAAAAGAAAGCTGGTGTAGCAATTCTCATATCAAACAAAATAGACTTTAAAATAAAGACTATTACAAGAGAAAAAGAAGGACACTATATAATGATCAAGGGATCAATCCAAGAAGAAGATATAACAATGGTAAATATTTATGTACCCAACATAGGAGCACCTCAATACATAAGGCAAATACTAACAGCCATAAAAGGGGAAATCAACAGTAACACAATCATAGTAGGGGACTTTAACACCCCACTTTCACCAATGGACAGATCATCCAAAATGAAAATAAATAAGGAAACACAAGCTTTAAATGATACATTAAACAAGATGGACTTAATTGATATTTATAGGACATTCCATCCAAAAACAACACAATGCACTTTCTTCTCAAGGGCTCATGGAACATTCTCCAGGATAGATCATATCTTGGGTCACAAATCAAGCCTTGGTAAATTTAAGAAAATTGAAATTATATCAAGTATCTTTTCCGACCACAACGCTATGAGACTAGATATCAATTACAGGAAAAAAAATCTGTAAAAAATACAAACACATGGAGGCTAAACAATACACTACTAAATAACCAAGAGATCACTGAAGAAATCAAAGAGGAAATCAAAAAATACCTAGAAACAAATGACAATGAAAACACCATGACCCAAAACCTATGGGATGCAGCAAAAGCAGTTCTAAGAGGGAAGTTTACAGAAATACAAACCTACCTCAAGAAACAAGAAACATCTCAAATAAACAAACTAATCTTACACCTAAAGCAATTAGAGAAAGAAGAACAAAAATACCCCAAAGTTAGCAGAAAGAAAGAAGTCATAAAGATCAGATCAGAAATAAATGAAAAAGAAATGAAGGAAACAATAGCAAAGATCAATAAAACTAAAAGCTGCTTCTTTGACAAGATAAACAAAATTGATAAACCGTTAGCCAGACTCATCAAGAAAAAAAGGGAGAAGACTCAAATCAATAGAATTAGAAATGAAAAAGGAGAAGTAACAACTGACACTGCAGAAATACAAAGGATAATGAGAGATTACTGCAAGCAACTCTATGCCAATAAAATGGACAACCTGGAAGAAATGGACACATTCTTAGAAAAGCACAACCTCTTGAGACTGAACCAGGAAGAAATAGAAAATATAAACAGACCAAAGACAAGCACTGAAATTGAGACTGTGATTAAAAATCTTCCAGCGAACAAAAGCCCAGGACAAGATGGCTTCACAGGTGAATTGTATCAAACATTCAGAGAAGAGCTAACACCTATCCTTCTCAAACTCTTCCAAAATATAGCAGAAGGATGAACACTCCCAAATTCATTCTACGAGGCCACCATCACCCTGACACCAAAACCAGACAAAGATGTCACAAAGAAAGAAAACTACAGGCCAATATCACTGATGAACATAGATGCAAAAATCTTCAACAAAATACTAGCAAACAGAATCCAACAGCACATTAAAAGGATCATACACCATGCTCAAGTGAGATTTATCCCAGGAATGCAAGGATTCTTCAATATACGCAAATCAATCAATGTGATACACCATATTAACAAACTGAATGAGAAAAACCATATGATCATCTCAATAGATGCAGAAAAAGCTTTCGACAAATTTCAACATCAATTTATGATAAAAACCCTCCAGAAAGTAGGCATAGAGGGAACTTACCTCAACACAATAAAGGCCACATATGACAAAGCCACAGCCAACATTGTTCTCAATGGTGACAAACTGAAACCATTTTCTCTAAGATCAGGAACAAGACAAGGTTTTCCACTCTCACCACTATTATTCAACATAGTTTCAAAATTTTAGCCACAGCAATCAGAGAAGAAAAAGAAATAAAAGGAATCCAAATCGGAAAAGAAGAAGTAAAGCTGCCACTGTTTGCAGATGACATGATACTATACATAGAGAATTCTAAAGATGCTACCAGAAAACTACTAGAGCTAATCAATGAATTTGGTAATGTAGCAGGATACAAAATTAATGCACAGAAATCTCTTGCATTCCTATACACTAACAATGAAAAATCAGAAAGAGAAACTAAGGAAACACTCCCATTTACCATTGCAACAAAAAGAATAAAATACCTAGGAATAAACCTACCTAAGGAGACAAAAGACCTGTATGCAGAAAACTATAAGACACTGATGAAAGAAATTAAAGATGATACAAACAGATGGAGAGATATACCATGTTCTTGGATTAGAAGAATCAACATTGTGAAAATGACTATACTACCCAAAGCAATCTACAGATTCAATGTAATGCCTATCAAAGTACCAATGGCATTTTTCACAGAACTAGAGCAAAAAATTTCACAATTTGTATGGAAACACAAGAACCCAAATAGCCAAAGCAATCTTGAGAAAGAAAAACAGAGCTGGAGGAATCAGGCTCCTGGACTTCAGACTATACTATAAAGCTACAGTAATTAGGACAGTATGGTACTGGCACAAAAACAGAAATATAGATCAATGGAACAGGACAGAAAGCCCAGAGATAATCCCACGCACATATGGTCACCTTATCTTTGACAAAGGAGGCAAGAACATACAATGGAGAAAAGACAGCCTCTTCAATAAGTGGTCCTGGGAAAACTGGACAGCTACATGTAGAAGAATGAAATTAGAACACTCCCTAACACCATACACAAAAATAAACTCCAAATGGATTAAAGACCTAAATGTAAGACCAGACACTATCAAACTCTTAGAGGAAAACATAGGCAGAACACTCTATGACATAAATCACAGCAAGATCCTTTTTGACCCACCTCCTAGAGAAATGGAAATAAAAACAAAAATAAACAAATGGGACCTAATGAAACTTAAAAGCTTTTGCACAGCAAAGGAAACCATAAACAAGATGAAAAGACAACCCTCAGAATGGGAGAAAATATTTGTGAATGAAGCAAGTGCCAAAGGATTAATCTCCAAAATTTACAAGCAGCTCATGCAGCTCAACATCAAAAAAACAAACAACCCAATCCAAAAATGGGCAGAAGACCTAAATAGACATTTCTCCAAAGAAGATATACAGATTGCGAACAAACACATGAAAGGATGCTCAACATCAGTAATCATTAGAGAAATGCAAAGCAAAACTACAATGAGATATCACCTCACACCAGTCAATGGCCATCATCAAAAAATCTACAAACAATAAATGCTGGAGAGGGTGTGGAGAAAAGGGAACCCTCTTGCACTGTTGGTGGGAATGTAAATTGATACAGCCACTATGGAGAACAGTATGGAGGTTCCTTAAAAAACTACAAATAGAACTACCATATGACCCAGCAATCCCACTACTGGGCATATACCCTGAGAAAACCATAATTCAAAAAGAGTCATGTACCACAATGTTCATTGCAGCTCTATTTACAATAGCCAGGACATGGAAGCAATCTAAGTTTCCATTGACAGATGAATGGATAAAGAAGATGTGGCACATACATACAATGGAATATTACTCAGCCATAAAAAGAAACGAAATGGAGGTATTTGTAATGAGGTGGATGGACCTAGAGTCTGTCATACAGAGTGAAGTAAGTCAGAAAGAGAAAAACAAATACCGTATGCTAACATATATATATGGAATCTAAAAAAAAAACAAAAAATGGTTCTGAAGAACCTAGGGGCAGGAGAGGAATAAAGACACAGACATGGAGAATGGACTTGAGGACACAGGGAGGGGGAAAGGTAAACTGGGACGAAGTGAGAGAGTGGCGTGGACATATATACACTACCAAATGTAAAATAGATAGCTAGTGGGAAGCAGCCGCATAGCACAGGGAGATCAGTTTGGTGCTCTATGACCACCTAGAGGGGTGGGATAGGGAGGGTGGGAGGGAGACACAAGATGGAGGGGATATGGGGACATATGTATACGTATAGCTGATTCACTTTGTTATACAGCAGAATCTAACACAACATTGTAAAGCAATTATATTCCAATAAGGTTGTTTAAAAAAATGTTTATTGCATAATTGTTATAACAGCAAGAAAGTGGGGGGATTGAGGGGAACCTAAATATCCACCAATACCATGGATGGATAAATAAATTATGATTTAGTCATAAAATACTTGCCTTATAAGGCAGGGAAAAAAATGAATGAACTATAGCAACATGTATCAACATGAATTAATCTCAAAGACATAATGGTGAGCCAAAAAAAAAAAAAAAAGCAAGCTAGAGAGTAGTACATAATGCTTTTATATAAAGAGTGAAAATTAGCAAAGCTGTGCTGTATGTTGTTCATTTACATATATATGTGGGAATACTCTAGAAGCAGTAATTACAACAATTCATGATAGCAATTACCTCTGGGAAGAGGAGATGAAAGAGATTTGGGAGGGATGCACAGGGGAAGTCAGTTGTATTTCTGACATTTTATTTCTTTCAAAATCTGAAGCAAGTATAGCAAAATTGTAGAAGTCTATACATCAGTGTCCATATTATGTTTTTCTCTATTCTTTTCACTTTTTAAAGTGTTCATAAAGTAATGTTTTCCCACCTGCAGTTAGGAGTCCATTCATTCATTCAACAATTATTTACTGAGCCCATTCAAGCACTGGTTCTAAGGACTGCAACACTGTCGTTTACTCTGTGTAACCATGTGCCAGGCACTGTGCTCAGTACCTTTGATGTTTTAGCCCCTTTAATCATCACTTCACTCCCATGCTCTTAGGACCTTATTTTTCCAATGAGGAAACTGAGGCTTAGGGAAAGTACTTGACCAAGTTCTTGCAGCTATCAGGGTTAAGTACAAACCCAGGATGACTCCAAAGCCAACGTTCTTCCCAGGGTACTCACTGTCTGCCTCCAGAGGTTCCAATGTATAGGTACACCCTGAGCTCCAAAACATGCAGGCGCGTTCCATTCCACATAGCGCCACCAACCTGGTTTCAAAGCTGATCACCGTCAAACTTTGGGATGATATCAAAGTCCCAGGGAAATGAGCACCTTTTTAAAAAGATTAAGGGCTGCTGGTCCAACGCGCCCAAAGCTAATTATCTATGGTATAAAAATACCCCAAAGGACCAAATCTTGAAGTAGTTTTCACAGTCTGCTTCTCAAATTGAAACAGAAACTGTGAATGAGTTGTTAAGTCGTCTGACTGTGACTGTCCACAGTTGCTCTCAGGACATAGAGCACAGGAAACTGTGTGGCATGGCTAAGGAAAGGAGTCTGTACATAAATCCAGGGAGTTTCTTAAACCCAGTCCTGAGAAAATGATACTGTACTACAGTGTTATGAGAAATAGAGAAAAGTCAACATTTTGATGAAACAGAAGTTTTCTATGCAAAACTCCTTTCTGATCATTTTGCCTTATGGTCTACTGTTCTGCTAGTAAAAAGCCATGTTATTTGGCTTGGTCAGTACAGTTATTGGGTAAAACTGTAAGCCAATTAAAAAATAACAGTTTCCTCATTCTTTCAGCCACTTCACTAGAATATAAACACTGAGAACAGAGGTATTATTATATCAGTAAACATTCATACAAATAAATCAGCCTAATTTAGTGGCTTTTCATTCTTCATTCAAAAATTGCTTTACTGTTCATATGGCTGGGTTATGTTTCTTTTCCCAAATAACATGTACACAAAGAATGTATTCTTTAAAGGAAAATGTGGACTATAAATAGCTAGAGTGCTGTTTCCTCTGCTACAGTACAAAATTCCACCTAGAGTGAAATGGCTGAGTAGGCTATGATCAGTCACCATGATCAAACCCTGAGCCATTGGACTAATGACATTATGAATTATGTAACTGAACCATAAGTTAATTGGAGTTAGGTTCATGACCAACCAACAGCAAGTATATGGACCATTATAGGTTAATACTAGTTTTATTCCTAGATCCACGTTATATGCTTGTTTCAATTTTCTCATCCACTTTGCTTTTGAAATATACATACCATAATTCACCCTTTTAAACTATACAATTCATTGGTTTTTAGTACATTCAAAAATTTCTACAACCATCATCACTAACTAATTCCAAAACATGTTTATCACCCAAAAAGAAACTAGCAGTCACTCCCCATTTCCTCCCCCCCATCACCTCCCTGGCAACCACTAATCTACTTTCTGTCTTTGTGAATTTACCTATTCTGGATATTTCATACTTATGAAATCATACAAAATGTGACCTTTTGCGTCTGGTTTCTTTCACTTAGCATGTTTTCATGGGTCATCCATGTTGTAGCATATATCAGTACTTCATTCTTTTTATTGCTGAAAAATATCCCATTGTATAGATATACTACGTTTCATTTATCAGTTCACCAGTTGATGTATATTTGAGTTGTTTGCATTTTCTGACTATTATGAATAATGTTGCTATAAACATTCATGTACAGGTTTTTGCATGGACATACGTTTTCAATCCTCTTGGTTATATAGCTCAGAGTGAAATTGCTAGGTCATATGGTAATTCTGTATTTAACTTTTTGATAAACTGCCAAACTGTTCTCCAAAGGACTGTACCATTCTACATTCTCACTAGCAATGTATTAGAGTTCCAATTTTTCCACATCCTCACCAACACTTGCTATCTTTTTTATTATAACCATCTTAGTGGGTGTGAAGTGGTGTCTTGTTATTTTGATTTGCAATTCCCTAATGACTAATGATATTGAGCATCTTTTCATGCATTTATTGGCCATTTATATATCTTCTTTGGAGAAAGGTCTATTCAAACCCTTTGTACATTTTTAAATTAGGTTGTGTAGTTTTGTTTGAGTTGTAAGAGTTCTTCATTCTGACTAATAGACCCTTATCAGATATATGATTTGTGTATATTTTCTCCCATTTTATTGGTGGTATTGTCACTTTCTTGATAAAGTCCTTGGAAACACAGAAAATTTTAATTTTGATGAAGTCCATTTTATCTATTTTTCCTTGGTTGCTTATGCTTTTGGTGTCATACCTAGGAAATCATTGCCTAATCCAAAGGTCATGAAGAGGTACACCTATGTTTTCTTCTATCTCACCTACTTTAAATTATGCTGCCTTGGCATACTTTATATATCACTATAAACTGCCATAAATTACCTCTAGAAAAAAAGCTAGATATTAATGAATTAATTTTTTAAAAAGTCATAGTCACTGAAAAGGACAACTACGTTGGTTCCTTTCATATATGGAAATCTTATGACAAATATGTAAACAAAATCTAAAAATTTAAAACTCAAAATATGAAAGTGAACTTTTTACATTTACTTGGGCTCCAACTGAAATTCAGGTTATATAACCTAGTTTAATGCTCAGATTCTCTAGTCTATATTATTGTATTCACTTAGTATAAATATAATAATTAAGAATATACTAGAATCATTGATTGCATATTATGAATACTAAAAGTAGATTAGGATCATGTGTGGAGGACCATGCGTGTAAGGTTATAGATTTTGGACTTTGCTACATAAACAAAACCATTGAGAAGGTTTTTGAGCAAGGGAGTGACACAATCTCAGTGGTATTTTAGGAGGATTTGGTGGGGTGCCAGGTAGTGTGTGAATTAGATAGATGATGGGACTAGGGTGGGGAAGAGAGGAAAGAGAGCCCTAAAATAAGGGCTACAGGGAAAATTGTCTAACTATTCTGAATTCTTTGACTGAATTGTCTAGCAACACTAACCTGGTCCAAAAAATTGCCCTTTAGGAAAAAAATATTGCAACCCACTTCTCAGGTAGCTTGATCATATGTAATTCAGCCACTGTAATGCTGTACCCCAAGCGAAAACATGCTCCTTGAAGATCTGAAGTTTAGTCTCTGGAATTAATTTAATCAGCCATACTAAACAATTTAAAAGTCAGCCTTCCTGTAGCATGCTGGGCTGAGGTTATTTATTTATGTGGTGAATTGAACCCTGCTGAGAAAAACTTAGTGATGTCACGCCCCATTTTCTTCGGTACCCAAAGAACACAGGTGATGCATGGGAAAATTGATTTACAACATCCAAATTCAGTCTCCTTATAATTAGATAAAGGACTCGTTTGTTCCCAGTAAGTAACAACCAGTTATTTCTGCCCAATATCACCTGTATCAGAAACAGACACCCTGTTGCTGTCATATTCAAGTAAAAAGTGTTTGGCATCTCATTCTTCCTTTGTATTTTCATCACTAACTCCCTATTTCAGGACCTTGAGACTTCATAGGTGGATTCAGAAACCCTATCTGGTCTTCCTGCCTCTGATCTTTGCCCAACCTCCTGCCAGCTAATTTAATTCATCCTCTACCAGGCTCCCCACCAAATCTTCCAAATATACCACTGAGACTGTGTCATTCCCTTGCTCAAAAACCTTCCAAATGGTTTTCTGTTTACACAGCAAAGTCCAAACAGCATAACCTTACATTCATGGTTCTCCATAATATGCTCACTTTGCAGCCTTATCTATAATGACTCACTCTCCCAAAGTCGCCATTCTAATCAAAGTGGTCTTCAGTGTCTCCCCAAAACTCCGTCTAGTCTCCCCAACTATCACACTCTGCTCCCCTCATCCTCCTTCTCTGAAAGGCTCTCCTCACACCTCTGTTTTCCAAATCCATCCAATCCATTGAGATTCAGCTCACCTCCCCATGGGAGGAAGTCTTCCCAGACCACTAGCCACATAATAGGGTGATGTGCTTTCCTGTCCGTGACTTGACTTATCACGGCATCAAATTCTCAATAGATTATTTTACATGGATTGTTGAGTTTTCAAAAGGGTTAAGTCTACTCTTTACTACTAGTGGGTACGTTTCCTGAGGGTAAGTTCTCTTTAGTATGTTTTCCATCAAGTAAAAACAGTAAATATCTAATAATTATGAAATATACTCAAGAGGTTAAGAAAGTTCTTGCCTGGAATAGTTTTTAAGTGAGGACATGCTATCTACACTGGTTCCAGACGGGATTTCAATCAGCTCACAAGACTGCCTAAAATGAAGCAAGTTAGCAAGTGCAACTTGGGAATTTCTTTTCCCTACCATGTATACAATGCAGTTGTAGGTACTGCAGAGGTTTACAAAGATAAGATAGATCCTTGAGTCCCTGCCCTCAAGAAGTTCAAAATCTAGGAAGCTCACTCAAGTCCTCCAGTTACTTCCTATAAGGTTTCAGGTAGAGGGAATGGCATGAAGAGAGGAAAGCAGGCTCTTACCTAGAGTAATGCTGAAGGGTCTCTGTCTAAAGAGCAATGATTTATTTGCTCTTTAATTAATCCAGGGATCTAAGATTATTTATTTTGTTACCTGTAGAGCCAATAAAGCACTCTCCTTAATTTCTTTTGAACACAGATAAACAAAAAAATTTTCACTTTCAGTATGTTCCAGGGATTTGGGAGCCAATTGAAATCCCATTTATTTTTTCATTTATATTTTTATTATATTAGTAAATGTAAATAATTGGTCTTAGAACGGAAAATGTTTTAGTAAAACTGGTGCTGTGGTCAAGTCAAAGTTGTATTTGCAAAGTGGGAACAGGAGTCCAGTAGTCAAATATTACAATAGAGTGTGTGTGCCTCTGTCCCTAAGGAGACTAGGTGTAGGAATATGGATGAATAATCACAAATCTCTGTATTACTCTCAAAATATCTAACCACACATCCTTTACCAATGGAAAGCCAGTAGATCTCCCTGCCATACCATTTGTGGAGCAGTGTGACTTCTAAGCTTGCTGGCAAAGGAATATTTTTAGATAATGTACCTACAAAGAGAGCTAGAGTTTCTGCAAAAGAGATTTTGACAGGTGGCGATGTTTTTCTAGAACCATTTCCATAATCCTAAAGTGCCCCCCAGGAACCAGAAGGCACTGGTTTTGAAGTCCACTATTATACCATCTGTCATATGTGAAGAAGAGCCTGGCCCTGCGATATGAGATAAAACTTAGATACCACTTGTATTAAACAATGACCTCATAAATAAGAATGCAATAAACGGGCCATAGTGATTTAATCCTCATTGCCATTTGGGGTTTGATTATCAAGCCAAGTCAAACAGAGACAAAGAATTAGATGAGTGTGTTGGCTGACTGGATTGTATATTAAAAAACAACAACCCTAAGGTACATTTCAGTCCCTGCTTAAAAAGTAATAAAACTGACAATTACATATTGTAATAACTTTGGATGGTGACAGATGGTAACTAGACTTACCGTGGTCATTGTTTTGTAATGTATAGAAATATTGAATCACTATGTTGTACATCTGTAACTAACACAATAAGTCAATTATGCTTCCATAAAAAGCTGATAATTACACATATTCCTTAACCATTTTTTAAAATAATAAAGGAGATATTTGTGCTGGGAAAAATATAAATAGTACATCCAGTGACAGCTATCTAAACATGAAACCAGGAACAGCATTGAGCAGTACACACAGCAGGGTAGTCTATAAAAACATAAAATGCTCTTAAATCTAGTGACCAGGGCTTCCCTGGTGGCGCAGTGGTTGAGAATCTGCCTGCCAATGCAAGGGACACGGGTTCGAGCCCTGGTCTGGGAAGATCCCACATGCTGCGGGGCAACTGGGCCCGTGAGCCACAACTACTGAGCCTGCGCGTCTGGAGCCTGTGCTCCGCAACAAGAGAGGCCGTGATAGTGAGAGGCCCGTGCACCGCGATGAAGAGTGGCCCCCCGCTCGCCGCAACTAGAGAAAGCCCTCGCGCAGAAACGAAGACCCAACACAGCCAAAATAATAAATTAATTAATTAATTAATTTAAAAAAAAAGAGAGAGAGTTCTATTAAAAAAAAAAAAATCTAGTGACCAACATGTAGATAGAAATATTACTTTACCACTTTGGGCTTTTGAAAAGCCAACTTAATGCAGTGATGCTTAAAATATATCTATCTGAAATAGCTTCAAACTACATGTTGGTAAAAATTCTAGTAACACCAAAAAAAGAAGGTGCATTAGCATGTCCCAGATTCATCTGTGAGACTGTGGCAGCTAGCATTAGCAAGAAATAAAACAGTGCATAAAATAAACAGTCCCTGCTCAATTTGGGAGAACACTTTTTCAAATCTTCCGACCTGTTGAACTCTAGGCTCTATCCTACTTTGATCTCTGAAACTTGCATCATCCTTAGTGCTTCCTGACTACCTGGTTTCAACACAATGACAATTATAATTCCAAATCCCTCCAAACCTGAATTGTGTTATCCCCCAACCCCAAATCCTGCCCCATAAATGGGCCTGTTCATATCCTGCTGCATCCTTATCCTAATTGAAGGAAGATTCTAACCTTGTATTATCAACAGGTACAAATATCACTAAATAAATTTTTTTTAAGAATTTTTATCTCACACTTCAATATGATGTACTAAAACACTAAAATAAAGTTCAAAGCCACCCAGTAAAGAAAACTCTAAACCTATTGTGACACAACACAGAGAACACTCAGATAGGTCTGAATGATTCTGGTCTTCAGAGGTAGTGGCCAAAATTGAATGATTTCGCACTTGCATATCCATGCAATAAAATATGTTGCATTTTTAAAGTTCATGCACTCCTCAAAATCTAATGTTTCCTCAACATTAGTTCAGCCTCAGAAGCATTCTAGTAAAAAGGGTGTCATTAGATAAAGAAGATGTGGTGTATATATACAATGGAATATTACTCAGCCATAAAAATAGAATAAAATAATACCATTTGCAGCAACATGGATGGACCTAGAGATGATCATATTAAGTGAAGTCAGACAGAGAAAGACAAATATCATATGATATCACTTATACGTGGAATCTAAAAAAATGATACGAATGAACTTATTTACAAAAAAAAAATAGACTCACAGACATAGAGAACAAATTTATGGTCACCAAAGGGGAAAGGAGGGGGAGAGGGATAAATTAGGAGTATGGGATTAACAGATACACACTATTATATATAAAATAGATAACTAACAAGGACCTATGATATAGCACAGGGAACTCTACTCAATACTCTGTAATGACTTACATGGGAAAAGAATCTAAAAAAGAGTGGAGGACTTCCCTGGTGGTGCAGTAGTTGGGAGTCTGCCTACCAATGCAGGGGATGCGGGTTTGATCCCTGGTGTGGGAGGATCCCACATGCCGCAGAGCGACTGAGCCCATGCGCCACAACTACTGAGCCTGCGCTCTAAAGCTGGCGAGCCAAAACTTCTGAGCCCGCATGCTGCAACTACTGAAGCCCGCGCGCCTAGAGCCTGTGCTCTGCAACAAGAGAAGCCACCACAAAGAGAAGTCCACTCACCGCAACGAAGGGTAGCCCCCGCTCACTACAACTAGAGAAAGCCCGCTGTGCAGCAACAAAGACCCAACACAGCCAAAGAAATAAATTTTAAAAATAATAATAAAAATAAAAATGAGTAGATATATGTATATGTATAACTGAATCACTTTGCTGTACACCTGAAACTAACACAACATTGTAAATCAACTATACTTCAATTTAAAAATTAAAAATCGGGCTTCCCTGGTGGCGCAGTGGTTGAGGATCTGCCTGCCAATGCAGGGGACACGGGTTCGAGCCCTGGTCCCGGAAGATCCCACATGCCGCGGAGCAGCTGGGCCCGTGAGCCACAACTACTGAGCCTGCGCGTCTGGAGCCTGTGCTCTGCAACGGGAGAGGCCGCAATAGTGGAAGGCCCGCGCACCGCGATGAAGAGTGGCCCCCACTCGCCGCAACTACGGAAAGCCCTCGCACAGAAACGAAGACCCAACACAGCCATAAATAGATAAATAAATAAATAAAAATTAAAAAAAAAATAGTGGTAGAGCTGACGGAGCTCAGGGCTTGTAGTGAAGGAGAGGTTGAGAGTAATTAGGAGCCCTAGTTCCTCAACTTACATCCTAGAGAGTCTATAGAGTCCAGAGTTGACAGAACAAGAAATTGGGATAAAAGTATAATTTTTAAAATTAAAAAATGTATGTTATATGGGACTTCCCTGGTGGCACAGTGGATAAGAATCCGCCTGCCAATGCAGGGGACATGGGTTCGAGCCCTGGTCCGGGAAGATCCCACATGCCGCGGAGCAACTAAGCCCATGCGCAACAACTACTGAGCCTGCACTCTAGAGCCCGCGAGCCACAACTACTGAGCCCGTGTGCCACAACTACTGAAGCCCGCACACCTGGAGCCTGTGCTCCTCAACCAGAGAGGCCACCACAATGAGAAGCCTGCGCACCGCAACAAAGAGTAGCCCCTGCTCATCGCAACTAGAGTAAGCCCGTGCGCAGCAACGAAGACCCAACGCAGCCAAAAATAAATAAATTATTTTTTTTTAATTTATGTTATAATAAAACACTAGGTAGGACGAAGAACGACAGAGATACAGTAGGGATACTAAATCTTTATCTTTCATAGTGAGAAGTCTAACATTAATGGATGAATAAAGAGCAATGTATTTTTACATATATATTTTATATATGTATTTATATTATATATACATATATACAATGTAATACCATTCAGTACTGATTGATTTTTTTCTTTTTACATTATACATGCATTGCTTTTACCATACTTTCTTGATTCTTTAAATCACAGAGTCAAGGGGGAAATAATCTGCATAACAAATAGGCACAGTAAAGACATTTTTGCCATCAAAAACATGAATCCACTGGATTGGCAGTTTCCCACTTCAGATGGTCAAATGCCAACTCAGCTGGCATTCAGGCTATGTTAGGTCCTTGCTTCGATACTAGAAAATCAACTGAATACAGCCTAACAGGCTTAAAGGAAGCTCAACCAAGATCTTATCTTGTTAGGGTATATTTCTATTGGCAACTTATGAAGCAATAAGAAGCCAAAAATGCACTGGCCTTGAGTCCAGTGGATGAACTCCCTATTTTCAGCTAGGATAAGGATAGCCATTTCTAAAATAACAACACACCTATCACACCAATTTTTTAAAATCTTAATCTGAATATACAATACACAATTATAGGACACAGAGAAAGAATTGTCACCAAAATGATTTAACAGTGTTTCTAGGCAATCAATGGAGAGTCTCCTACAATGTAGTAGATAGTTGAATACACATTTATATGGTTTTTCACTAAGTCTGACAAATGTTATCGTGGGTGCCTCAAAATTTTAATATTACCCATTCTGTTAGTTATTAGTAAGAACTTTTAAAAATAGACGTTTTGAGCTTTTCATACATGTAGTACATACATGTACTGCGTATAAGAAAAACAGGAATACTAACACAAATGGACAGTTACAGATTTTTAGCAGAAGCTTTACCCCTTGCCTACATTCTCTTAGGGAAATTTGTTTCCTCTATGCTTGGGGCTGTATAGAAAGAAGTAATCCTAGGGGACTTACACCACTTCCCTTGGAAGTCTTTCTTATTCTGCCGAGGAGGAAATCTGGGCATGACTAAATCCCAACCCCTACACATCCTCCTATGCAGGAGTATGAAAATGGAAAATTGCAGGTATGGAAAGGAGTGGATGCAGCCTCAAATCTAAATTTACAGGAAAATTAATACTATAGCGATTGGAAGTAGTTACTTGGACAGAGCTGATATGGAAATGGATCTTTGAAATAAGAAAAAAGTCTGCTTTTCTGAGGTGATATATAGACTGCAAATCAGGGAAGATGTGGTCTTAGCACTTTGGAAACCACTTAACAACAGTGGTTCACTACTTTCAAGTCACCCTAAAGAATTCTACTGGATAACAGCTTTGACAGACTTGTCCTTAATATGAATCCTTTAAAATAATGGAAGTGCACTAGGTTTAAAATCAAAACAGCTTCCAATAACTGGGAAGGTATATGTACAACATATATCAGGGAAATGGTTAATATCTTTAGGAAGAGAAATGGAGGGACAGCCTCCTGTCTCCACCCCTCAACCCCCCACCATAAAAAAACAGCAGGCAATTCACAAGATGAAGTATATGGGAAAAGGCCAGAATTGTTCCTAATCAAAGGCATGTAAGTTCGAATAGATTCTCTTTGTTCCCCACAAATAACTGACAGAGATTATTTTCAGTTAAAATCCAGAAACTGTGAGGACACTATTACAGCTGTTAGTGGAAGCTGAAAATGATACAGCCTAGGGACTCCCCCAGTGGTCCAGTGGTTAAGACTCCGTGCTTTCAGCGCAGGGGGTGCAGGTTCGATCCCTGATCAGGGAACTAAGATCCCACATGGCGCGTGGCGTGGCCAAAAAAAATAATAATAATACAGCCTTTCAGGAAATCATATGTCAATATGTCATCAAATTCATTCACTGGAATATTATGATGTCATGAAAAGAACCCCATAGAAGTTTTTATAGACATAGAAAGTTGTTTATGGAAAACTATAACAAAACATAAGTACAGAAAAATTACCTTTTTGTCAAACACATGAAACACAACCTATTCATAACTTGTGGACTTCTTATATTTAACAAGAATGTTTGGGGTTACTAGTAGGGCAAAGCAGATTGCTTCTCCCTTAATTCTCATAGATTTTGCTAACTTTGGTAGAAAGCTAGCCTATCTCAAGCTGATTTCCATCTTATGAAATATGAATGCTCTAAGACAAATTAAAAAGTACTTAATTTTTATATTTGGCATTATTTTTAAAAGGCTCTACTAAGTGTTCTTTGAAAGCCCTTGAAAATTTTTATTGCTGTGTTTAAGCATTATAAAATCAGTTAATTGCAAAATAATTAAGTATCTCTAATGACTAACAAGTGTCAGAAGCACACTTTGGTTCCACAAAAAAGTGTGGAGAGATACAATTTATCTTTGTGTTCCATCACTGCATTATTTGAGTTTATTTCCAACCATCTGTAAGTAAGCAAAACAAAACAAAATACCATTATCTACATTCTACCTGTCACCTGCATCCGCAAGTAAAACATCCAGACCAGCAAGTTAAATATGAAAAAAAATCTCTTCCTGAGTCAATGACTTTGAACCAGTTACTTAACTTCACTGTGCCTCAGTTTCCTCACCTGTTGAATGGGGTCATAATATTATTTACCTTGCTATGGTCTGAATGCTTGTGTCCGCCCCCCCCCCCCCAATTCATATGTGAAAATCCTAGCCTCCAAAGGTGATGGTATTCATACGTGGGGTTTTGGAGAGGTGATTAGGTCATGAAGGTGGAGGCTTCATGAACAGAATCAGTGTAAAAGGGACTGCACAATGGACATATATACACTACCAAATGTAAAATAGATAGCTAGTAGGAAGCAGCCACATAGCACAGGGAGATCAGCTCAGTGCTTTGTGACCACCTAGAGGGGTGGGATAGGTAGGGTGGGAGGGAGACGCAAGAGGGAGGAGATATGGGGATATATGTATATGTATAGTTGATTCACTTTGTTATAAAGCAGAAACTAACATACCATTGTAAAGCAATTATACTCTAATAAAGATGTTAAAAAAAGAGAGAAAAAAATAAAATAAAAAATAAAAAAATAAAATTGAAATTAAAATTGCAAAAAAAAAAAAAAAGAGACGGCACAGAGCTCCCTTCCACCACGTAAAGACACAGCGAGAAAGTGTCAGCTATGAATAAGGAAGAGGGCCCTTCCCAAAACGTGACTGTGGTGGCAATCTTGATCTTGGACTTCCCAGCCTCCAGAACCGTGAGCAATAAATTTTGGATGTTTATAAGCCACTCAGACTGTAGTATTTTGTTATAGCAGCTCGAACAGACTAAGACATATTCAATACCTCAAGGATTATAAATTCATTAATCTGTGTAAAAATCTTAGAATATTGCTTGGCACATAGTACCTCAATAAATTTTAGTTTTTGCAATTATTAGCATTACTACTACTAAGTAATGTACTTTTAATTTATTATTCTTGCTATCATTACTATTATTATCATTATTATATGTAAGGATACAAGTAGTAGCACTAGTGTGGTTAAAGAATAATTAAAGCAACTATAAAAAGCAACTTCAAGGTAATTTTGCCGAAAAATGAAGCTTTAGAATGGCTTCTAGAATTAAAAATTTCTACTCCATTGGTGTTGATTCGGGGGCAATGAAACCTAGATAGCAGTAGGGTTATACCACGTGTCCTGAGTGTCTGTGTCGAAACACGCTCAGAGTAGTGACTCAATTAGCTATTAAAGGTGTCATATATTTTAGAACTCAGAAACACTAAAAGTCAATAGTAGAACCACTTGTACTTTTTGAAGTTCAAATTGCCAAACTCAGATACACTGACAGATTTCTTGCATCAATTAGATATAACCATCTTGGATCTTGCTGTGAAATAATCATTTTGAAACTCAATTTTAAATCAGTCCAAGCGGTAAGATAATAAATGTTTAGTTCTTTGTCTTCTCTTGACATTTTTCTTTTTCCAAAGCATGAGAAAATTTTAAACCTCTAAAAAATCAAATTACTACTTTTCAAAACTATTCAAGGGAAGTAACTGTTAGTCTATAATACACTTAAAAAACAGAAACCCTGAAGTTTGTGTTTAAGATCAGGGCCGGCAGATCGAGGCTGCAGCTGCTTCTGCCTCCTGTTCCCCCATCATGGACCCTTATTTGTGTGGGCTGATGTGCAAGAGAGAGGACGGATCCTGGGAAACGGGAGACAGAATGGCCCTGTTTTTTAGCTCTGCCCACGGGCAAGGTCTGACATCTATAAAAAGAGGAGCTGTTGTTAAAAGGAGAAGGCGGCTTTCTGTAGGGACTTTATAAAATATTTTTAAAAACCCTAACGTATAAATAGGATTTCTCTGGGGACCCAAGTGACAAAGTGAGACAAGAAGTTGAGGGGAAAACACTTCTCATTTCTACAAAAACCGATGGGCATGCAGCCCCTCCTGGCAACCTAGGTTGACCTCTTAGGAGACCAAGAGACATCACTTGGGCGTAGAAGCAGAAGCTTCACGATGGGATCACAGCTCTGTTGGTGTTGTATCATGGGCCTTGTTGTGGTCACTCCCTAGGAAAGAATGCAGTAAAAAATCATAGTGAAGCACCTGTGCCTTGGAGTCAGACGAGGTTCCAACCAAAGGAAAATCAAAGTTTTCCTTCTACCTCACTGGCCATTTTTTCTCAGGCTCTGTTTCTATCTCTTCCTTCCTGCTTAACCTCTAAACTTCAGAGCAGTGTTCCTCAACTGTCTAGGGAAAAGAGTTAGGTGTTTTCGTTTTAATTTCCAAACCCTGCAGAATAGTATTATTGTAAAGTGCAATAAAAACGTATTACCGGGGCTTCCCTGGTGGCGCAGTGGTTGAGAATCTGCCTGCCAATGCAGGGGACACGGGTTCGAGCCCTGGTCTGGGAAGATCCCACATGCCGCGGAGCAACTAAGCCCGTGAGCCACAACTACCGAGCCTGCGCCTCTGGAGCCTGTGCTCTGCAACAGGAGAGGCCGCGATAGTGAGAGGCCCGCGCACCGCGATGAAGAGTGGCCCCTGCTTGCGCTCGCACAGAAACGAAGACCCAACACAGCCATAAATAAATAAAAATAAATAAATTTAAATAGTTCCTCCTTGGTTATGAGTTAATAATCAGAGCTTAAATCGTTTAAAAACAACAACAACAACAAAATGTATTACCGAAACAATGAAACCAAAGGCATACAGAATACAAGCTACTGATCAGGCATTTGTTATAATTGCTATAAACGTTTCTAAAACTTACTCTGAATTCTGTTTTTATCTCACTGGGACCGGTAACAGGGCGTGGGTGGGAACCACGCTCAAAGGTGGACCACCTTTGAGCAGCATTGCTTCACCATCTACATCTCTTCCTAGGTGATATCCCTAAGCTTTATGCTGACAAGTCCCCAATTGAAAGCTCTCGCCTTGACCTGTCCCCTGGAATAGACTCAGATGTCCAGCTGCCTGCCTGACCGCCCCTCTCGAATGTCTCAGAGGCAACTCAGATTAACACGTGCTAACAGAACCCGTGACGTTATTCCCACTCCCAACACCTGTTCCCTCCATCCCCCTATCTCTCTAAACAGAACCACAGCCCTCACTCTCCCCCAGGTGCTCTCCCTCCCTCACTGTCTAACTCCACTTCATCAGTAATTCCTGCCAATCCCTCCTCTAAAATAGTCCACGAATCTGCCCGCTTGTCCCCCCATCCACTGCCCCACCCTCCTTCAAGCCACCATCCTTTCTTGCCTCCGTCCCTGAAAGGGCATCCCAGCTGCTCCTTCTGATTTCTCTCCTGCCAACCTGTAACTGACAATCCGCAAAACAGCAAAAGCGAGGCTTTAAAATGTGAATCTGATCCCATCATGCCCCTGCTTAAAATCCTCCAGTGGGTGTTCATGACTGTCAGAATAAAATCAAACTCTATGGTACCCGAGACCCTACCTGGATGGACCTCTGCCCTCCCTCCAGCTTTCTCTCTGATTTTGTTCCCACTGATAACTATATGCCAGCTACACAGACCTTCTTTCTGTTCCTGAAACACACTAAGCTCCTTTCTGCTTCGGGACTTTTACATTTGCTGTTTCCTGTGCCTCTAACACTCGTGCTCCAGCTCTTCAGGTGGCTGCCTCTTTCTTCTCACTCTGATCTCAGCTCAAAGGTTCCTTCTCTAAATGGCTTCCCCGACACCCCCCAAGACGCCCACCCACACTCCAGTCATTCTCTTTCACATAACCCTGGTTTACTAACACCATGATAGTCCTTATGGATATTTGAAATTATCTTTTTCTGCTTCTTGTTTTGTTTATTGTCTGTCTCCACCTCCCCAACAGATTATAAACCTGAGAACAGGGGGCCCTAACTGCACTGTTCACCACTGCAGCCCAGTACTTGAACTGTACCTTGGTTGGTTTGCAAAAAAAAAAAAAAAATATATATATATATATATATATATATATATATATATATATATATATATATATATTTGTTGAATCAATTAATGAGTGATTCTGAGAAATGCCACTTGAGATCCCTGTGAGTCTTTAATCTCCATGCCTCTGTTTCTTCATCCATAAAACTGAAGTGTTAATGCATGACCCATCAGGTGGCTGGGAGAATTCATTCATTCATAAATGAGGTAATGCACATAAAGCACTGGGCACAGGGCCTGGCAGTAGCAATCTATGAATGGTGGTTAAAAAGTAAATTGTGCGCAGTGGCCAGTAATAAGGAGCTTCACTAGAATGTGGTAAGCTCTTTCGCAGCACATATGAGATCCCTCCTGGGCCATGCCGGAAAAGTGGGGAGAAACTTTCAGGGAGGAAAATGCTGAGTTCTTCCAGTTTTTTAGTTGAAGGCCACTGAGCCAGCAAAATGTGGATACTTATAGGGATATGCCCCATTTGTACTCACTGGCTGGTCGGCCCTAGGGGAACTTGGTGTGCATTTGCATTTACACAACTCTTGCACTAAAATACCAACCTAGGCTTGCAGATGTCAGAATGCAAAATGGAAATTTCATTTAATTTTATATTTAGAGGGAAACTTACTTGACAACCCAGCATTTTTCTCAAATATGCCTGTACAGAACTATGACTCCAGTTTTAGAATCGTTTTCAAAGAAAACGGGTGATAAACAATCATGCTCTTTTGTGTAACATCCAAATTATACTAAATTATGGAGAAAATAGAACATGTGTACTCCACGCTCAGCATCGCATCACTACATCTAAACCAAGAGTAATAAATTTCACTCTCTAGCTTTATTACTAACTAATGTTTTCCTCCTCAACCCACCTGATTCTACATACCTTTAAGAGTAAATGTGACCACAGGCCAGCTTATTTGATTCAGTGACATCCCACCCTTAAAATGATCTGTTTTTCTTTTGTACTTTGGTATATTTTCCTCTTGTAAATCTGTGTTTATCACCAATTTTTGTTGAATGGATAGGGCGTTAGACCAGATTAGAAGTCCCTAGCTAACGTGGTTCCTAAGAATACATCAAGGTTATTAGACAAGGGATGATGATTATAATCCAAAAATTCCCTGAAGTGCTGAAGCTCCTCCTATCTACCCCCTTGTTTGATAACTAGGGAGTTACAGTAGCACCAGAGCATTCAAGGAAATAGGCGAGCACTTGTACAAGCTGGCTGATATTTTTTTTCACGCCTGAAGAAAAGAGAATGTTAAATTATGAGCATTTGTAAAAATTGTCACTGCAGGGCTTATTATTTCAACAAACTGCATTTCCGTCTCCCAATCCTGGCAGTTCAACATGACCAGATCAACTATATCGAATACTCAAAGAGAGCCAGGCACTGGCCGTCCTACTGTTCAACCTACAGGCACATCAGAAAGAGGGAAACACTGACTCCAGTGGCTCATAAAAGGTTAGCACTTGACATTTTAAATCAGAAGACATTTTATGAAATTTGAAGATGGGTATAGTACAATAGAATTGTTACAAAATAGGTGGATTCCAGGAGAAGGAAGAAGAAATTATCCAAACTCTTCCACTGCTATCTATTAGTTTCCTGAAAATAAAACTGAAGTCCAGACTACGGCATCAATTTATCATTGGCTTCACGTTGTTATAAATTTTTAGAAAGCAGCATATTTTAATCACAAATACTTTATGATCCTATTATAGGAAGGAATGTTTTCTGTTAGATGGATTTGTCCCATGCGATCAGGTCAGGGAAGAAGCTCGGTGTTGCAGTCAAATGTTACTTAAGGGTTAATTATCCAATCTGGGGCTTGTTCGAGTGTAAATAATTTCTCACCTCTCTTATAGGTCACTGGTTACCCATGGTCCCTTATGCTACCTAGTTTCTGTTTAAGCCTATCCTTATAGCTTAAAAACTACTTTTTCCTCATGTTTCCTCCTCCAAACCAAAGCTCCTTTCACCTAAATGCTGGCTGATTTAAACTAAGTCAAGAGAAAAACAATCAGATTAAGCTAACTCATTTATAAGATCTCCCATCACATTGCATTTTGAAAGAGGATATTGGTTAACACAACCCAGTCTGGGATCAATATAACTTCAGGCAACACAGCAAGGTGAAATGAAGAAGGGATATTTTCAAACTTCTAAATCAAGCCCGCTAACATGAGGCTGCTCCCCTCATGGCATTACTAGAATAACAATAACCAGCATTTTGTTTTTTGAAGGGTTGATGTGACTACTCTAATCAGAATCACATCTCTCACAGTATTTTAACTTAACTAACATTGACTAATACAATGATAATAATTTTTAAATAATAAGGGAAATGAGAGAAGAAACATACTCATCAAGCACGTTCCCTACATTAGGCAGTCGACATAGGTGATCTCACTCAATCTGTACATTTATTTACTCCCCTAGCTCTCTGGCATGGTTATTACTATCATCCTCTTACAAAGAAGGAGAACCTGAAGCTAGGAAGATTTAAGTATGTTCTGAAATTCACATAGCCAGTAAAAAGCAGACGCAAAATCTGAACTCATAAATGCGTGCTTTTTTTTATACTCAGTATTTCAACTCAAGAAATATGTATGAAGCCCCTACTGGGTACACAGCACCATGCTAAAATTTTTTTAAATGAGCAAGACACATAGTGAAATCAAACAGACCAAGGTCCAAACCTCGGCTCTCCCATTATCAGTCGTACGATCTTGGGCAAGTTGTTTAATTTCCCTGAGTTTCACTCTCCTCCTCTTTCAAATAGGGGTTAATATAAACCTCATAGAGTTTTTGTTAGGATGAAATATTATGATGTTTGCAAATAGTAATTGCTACTATTGAGTGTTTACCATGTGCCAAGCACTGTCTGAAATCTTGTTTTCTGTATGAACGCATGAAATTCTCTTAACAACCCTATAAGAAACTTGCCATTCATGAGGAAATAGGCACAGAGAGGTGAGGGCCCTTGTCCAGGGTTACACGACAGTAAGTGGCAGTGCTGGGCTTTGAACCCAGGCAGTCTGCTTCTAGACTCATCTCAATTACAATGCTATATGCCTCTCACTGCCTGGCACAAAGTAAGGACTCAATAAATGGCAGCTTTAAAAATGTTTCCTTTCTAAGTACGAGGAATGCAATGAAAACAAGCACATCAATCTCCACAGTGCAAAGGGATTGTTACTCAAGAGACTCCAAAAAAGCAGAAGAGGTCTCTCTCTCTCACAGAAAAGTCTTCATAGCATATAAGATGGGTCTTTAAAAAATTGACACAATTTTGTCAGAACCTGGTGAAGAAGAAGGTTTTCCAGGTGGAAACAGAGTCAAAAGTATAGTTGTGTTGAAAAAGATGAAAAGTCTAGCTTGACCTAAGCAAAGGTTTCAAAGACCAGAAAAGTGAAGTGGGTCATCCAGGTCATGAGGAGCCTTGAATGCCAAATTAAAGTAAGCTAAAGGCAATTCAAGAGGCAACAGTGGTGGGTGGGGTGGGGAGCGGGGGAATTACGAAAGCTTTTTGCAGAGGGAAGTCATTGCAATCATGCAGTCAAGCTGCAGAAAATGAATTAATTTGGAAGTCATTTGTGCTGTGTGTGCCTGTCTCTTCACTCTGCTCAATGTGTATGCATGTCCAATGAATTCATCTCTTCTCTCCAAAAAAATTAAAACATCCTGGTACTTGTCACAAAGGAGCCTTGAATGAAGTGGCAGAGGAATCTGAAAGTAATTCAAGAGATAGTGGGGGGGGGGGTGGTCACGGCAGCTTTTCGAGAAGGGAGCTACACAATCACAGTCAAGCTGTAGAAAATTAATTCAGTAGTGATGCATAGAATGAAGTTGAAAGGGGATGTGAGTGAGATTGACAACAGTTGTCTATAAGCACAAATGACCTAGTTTACGGTTCTAATTGCTTTCTTTTTTAAAAAATTTTATTGAAGTATAGTTGATTTACAATGTTGTGTTTAATTTCAGGTATACAGCAAAGTGACTCACTTATACATACATACATACATATATATATATATTCTTTTTTCATATTCTTTTCCATTATGGTTTATCACAGGATATTGAATATAGTTGCCTGTGCTATACAGTAGGACCTTGCTGTTTATCCATCCTATACATAATAGTTTGCATCTGCTAAACCCTAACTCCCAATCCTTCCCTCCCCCACCCCCTATTGCTTTAATATATTCTTGAAATTTAAGAAGAGCATTACCTGAAATTAATTACTTAAAAGGCTGTATTAGACATTGAAAACCACAACATGATCACACTTGAATGGCTGAACTGCCAAAACGATGGGAAAAAATTACAAACCACATGAAGTCCTGTGCTTAAGTAATTCTCATTTTTTTTTTTAATTTATTTATTTTTGGCTGCGTTGGGTCTTCCTTGCTGCGCACAGGCTTTCTCTAGTTGCGGCGAGCAGGGGCTACTCTTCATTGTTGTGCACAGGCTTCTCATTGCAGTGGCTTCTCTTGTTGCAGAGCACGGGCTCTAAGCACGTGGGCTCAGTAGTTGTGGCTCACGGGCTCTAGAGCGCAGGCTCAGTAATTGTGGTGCACGGGCTTAGGTGCTCCACGGCATGTGGGATCTTCCTGGACCAGGGCTTGAACCCGTGTCCCCTGCATTGGCAGGCAGATTCTTAACCACTGTGCCACCAGGGAAGTCCCAGTAATTCTCATTTTAATGGAAACCATGAACTAAGTTTGGAAAATTGGGCTGACCATATTTTTAGCTATCATTAATCTTTATTACTTTTCAGTTCTTAAAAAGCATACATAGTAGTAAACAGACATGACATTAGATACTGTCTCTGGTTGGCCAGCTTACAATATGCAATCTATACAAAAGGGATCACAGTTCAATTCTGAAATTACGTTTCTACTGTCAGATATGCAGAGACAGATGCAAAACAACAATGAAAATGTTATCTGTGTGTGTTTTAATACAGCCCCAGGCCTTCAGAAGTCGTACCTGCTGTGTGTGCCTGTCTCTCATTCTGTTCAATGTGTATGTGTGTCCAATAAATTCATTTCTTCCCTCCATTTTGTCTGCTTTCCAAAAACTAAACTAAAACTAAACTAAACTAAACTAAAATAACCTGGTGTATAACATGAAAGACCAAGCAAGGATGGCAGCTGAGATTTTTTAATACCAGTCACACCTGCACATTATCTCCATCCCTGGGGACTTGTCTCTAGCTCAAATAGCGTGCTACCATTACGACTGCCTAACAATTTAATTGAAATTACGTGTCATGGGTGTACTGAAAGTATAATGATTTATCATTGGACATCTTGATTTCTAAGCTTGGTCACACCCTTTACGAGGCGGTTATCTGGTATTACAGCGTTTCCTTTCTGAAACCACAGAAGGAAGCAGTTTGCCTTCCTCTACTAGTTATTCTTCTGGACTGTATCAAGTGCTCTAAGCCAAATGTTAGGCAATGACTGCCCGTTACCCATTGACTACATTTGCTTCTTTCTGGTTCCAACAATGTCAGAGATCTGTGGTGCAGGATACACACTTTGTCTGCTTGCTACAATGGTAACAGTAGCCAGAGGTAAGTTTTATTCATATAGTTATTCACAAATTAAAACAATAAACACACACAGGTCAGGACTAGGGGGGTGAGGGGAGTGAGGTGCTTAGGGTGCAAAAGTTAGGAGGCATCACGCTCGGGATAGAGTCTTACTCCCTTCACCCTAGTCCTGGCCCTGTGCATACACATGCACACACACACACACACACACACACACACACACCACAAAACCCAAAGATGACCAAATACTGTATAAATAAACAAGCCAAAGCCACAGATCAGGGTTTCATGTTTTCTTTAAAGGTATGTTCAGGTCAGGTCAACATTTAACTGTGTTTGTTTGTCTGCCCAAAACCCTCCAGTGGTTCCCATCTCACTCAAAGTCCTTATGTTGGTTCACAAGACAGCACATGACCCGTCCCCCAAGCTGCTCTCTGACCTCCCCCTCCTACTAGCCTCACTGTGTCTGAAACACTCCAAGCATGTTCCTGACTCAGGGTTACAATCACTGGTCCCTCCACCTAGAATTCTCTTACTCCAGATGGTCACATAGCTTGCTTTCTCCTCCTTCTGTTTAAATGTCATCTCAGGGGCTTCCCTGGTGGCGCAGTGGTTGAGAGTCTGCCTGCCAACGCAGGGGACACGGGTTCCAGCCCTGGTCTGGGAAGATCCCACATGCCGCGGAGCAACTAGGCCCGTGAGCCACAATTACTGAGCCTGCGCGTCTGGAGCCTGTGCTCCGCAACAAGAGAGGCCGCGACACTGAGAGGCCCGCGCACCGCGATGAAGAGTGGCCCCCGCTTGCAGCAACTGGAGAAAGCCCTCGCACAGAAACGGAAACCCAACGCAGCCAAAAATAAAATAATTAATTAATTAATTAATTAAAAGAAAAAAAAATTTTAAAAAAAAATGTCATCTCAGAGAAGCCTTCCCTGATCAAGCTCAACCTGCACTCTCCATTCCCTGCCCCTGCTTCATCTTCTCCAGAGCATTCATCACCATCTGATATGCTATATATTTTACTTGTATTTTATAAATATAATTTTTACATAAATAAAATAACAACTTAAAGTGTAAGCTCTCTAGTAAGCTGCCACTGGCAGGGAATTTTTTTTAATCTGTTTTGTGTACTGCTGCATCTACTGCTCCTAAGACAGCAGGTGCTTAATAAATATTTGTAGAATGAATGTACTACATGCTAGGCAGACAGACTTGACTAAAATATTGTTCCTCCTATTCAGATGGTAACAGTATCCATGATTATTGCTCCTCAGGTAAAATCAAGCTCATCAAATTGTCTACATTAGGATTTGTGTCAGTGTGGTGATGTAGTCAACTTTATTAAATCATTTCCAAAACTTCTTTATTTTTTAAAATGAAGTATAATTGATTTAGAATATATTAGTTTCAGGTGTATGGCATAATGATTCAGTATTTTTACAGATTATACCCCACTAAATGTTATTACAAGATAATGACTATAGTCCCCTGTGCTATACAACATATACTTGTTGCTTATCTTTTTTTTTTTTTAATTTTTAATTTTTATTTTTTAATGCTATTCTTGTCTGCTTACATTCTTTTTATGTATGTATGTATGTATGTATGGCTGTGTTGGGTCTTCGTTTCTGTGCGAGGGCTTTCTCTAGTTGTGGCAAGCGGGGGCCACTCCTCATCGCGGTGCGCGGGCCTCTCACTATCGCAGCCTCTTGTTGCAGAGCACAGGCTCCAGACGCGCAGGCTCAGCAATTGTGGCTCACGGGCCGAGTTGCTCCGCGGCATGTGGGATCTTCCCAGACCAGGGCTCGAACCCGTGTCCCCTGCATTGGCAGGCAGACTCTCAACCACTGCGCCGCCAGGGAAGCCCGCTTATCTATTTTATACATAGTCATTTGTATCTCTTAAACCCGTACCCCTATTGTGCCCTTCCCCCCTTCCCTCACCCCTCTGGTAACCACTAGTTTGTTTTCTATATCTGTGAGTCTGTTTCTGTTTTCCTTTATACATTCATTTGTATTATTTTTTAGATTCCACATGTAAATGATATCATACAGTATTTGTCTTTCTCTGACTTATTTCAGTAAGCATAATATTTTGTAGCTCCATCCATGTTGTTGCAAATGGCAGAATTTCATTCTTTTTTTATGGCTGAGTAATAATCCATTTTATATATTATATATATCACATCTTCTTTATCCATTCATCTGTTGATGCACACTTGAGTTGCTCCACATCTTGTTTATTATAAATAGTACTGCTATGAACACTGGGGTGCATGTATCTTTCCAAATTAGTGTTTTCATTTTTTTCTGCATATATTGGAAATGGATATAGTGGGATTGCTGGATCATATGGTAGTGCTAGTTTTAGTTTTTTGAGGAACTTCTGTACTGTTTTCCATAGTGGCTGCACCAGTTTACATTCCCACCAACAGTGCACAAGGGTTCCCTCTTCTCCACATCCTCTCCAACACAGACCAAAACTTCTTTAGAGAAGCAAATTTAAACACTCTCCATAGGAAGTGCACATATACCTAGAGGCTAGTTTAAGCAGAATACAAAACTCAAATGAAGACTAGGAAATCAATTTGAAAAAAGGTGGGAAAGTAAAAATGTTGTTGATAATATTCTCAACAAAGCTGAAGCCAGGTAGAGTATATCCCTTCTGCCAAAGCTTTATAGCGTCAATATTCATAACCTCCAAAAGCATTCTGCTGTATTTTAAACATATATTACATGACAACAATTTCCTATAAAATATCTTTCTTTTAGCTTTCTATTAATGAAATATATTTCCACCAAATGTCATCACTTTTTTTATGACTTAGACAATAAGATAGTAAAAATAATTTTTCAAAAAAACTTTTCCTAACTGACCTTAAAGTCATATTGATTGTATTTAGCACCCCAACATCAATTTCATGTGGAATACTTTCTTGTGCAATGAATAATACAAAAGTAGAAATCATTCTGTTTAAAAACAGCCAATAAGTGCCTTTCCTCCTGACTTCTGCTTCTTTTCTTAATTGAGAAAGATGTTGCATAATCTTACCATCATGATTCTAAAGACTGAAGTGATTGATGGAGAAGCTGCCTTAACTACCAAATTCACCAAAAGGAAGAGAATGAAAAGAGTTCAGTCACTGATACTTCACTGCAAAGTCAAAGAACCGCATGAGGGAAACAGGAGCTGCTCTGAATACATACTCTAATAGGTAATAATACTCATTTCTTAAATTTGCATTTCCTCTTTACCAATAAATATTTGGTATTGTTTGTTTGGTACCAGAAACAACAGGAAGAGGCATGGAAAAAACAAAGAAGATATGATATTTTTCTAGTTCTTTCTATTCCATACAAAAGTTGGCATTTAAATTCTTTTATAAGTTAGATATGATATTTTTATATTAAGCCTTATCAGTCAAGCCTTCCAAATAAATTCATCCAACCAACCTAATGAACATCATATGACCCTTTCTAAGAACAAAGCAGGCCCTCTGTTAGTTTTAGGTTTGGGCTCCTTGACCAGAATATGTTACACGCATCATTAAAAATGGTATACAACAACCAGACTCAAAAAGGAGGCTCTGCTTTCACTAGCAAAATTTTCTTTTTCATTGGCTTCAGAACATCAAACCCATCACAGACTTCTTGGAAATTTTATCAGCTCTCTTAGTAAATCAGGAGTCACATCGTGCAAAGGCAAAAGCAGCTTAAAATTTTAATTCCATGACTTGAGATGGCAGCCAGCCCCTTCCCAAACCCCTTTGCCCAAGTAGCTCCTGTCTGCTGAAACTCCAGCCAAGAGTGAAGTATTACAGGAATTTAATCAAAGTAAAATTGAGTCATCTGATCTGGAAATTCATTTTTAGTTTCAAAACTTGGAGGTGGAAGAGTCTTCTGAGGTCATCTTGGGAATAGGGAATGGGGCTCCAAGGTGAGGGTCTGTTGTATGGTGTACCCACAATCACACAGCTGGAGGAGCGGAGTTATAGGTAAAACTCCAGCCTCCCAACTCCTCATCCAACTCTTCCCACTAGAATGTATGACCTCCTGTGGAGGGATGGCCAATTTGATTATTTGTAAGTGGGGAGATTTGGACTCAATCTTAAAAAGAATTAATTTTCAGGTTTTATTTTTTAACTGAGGGTAACGAGTGACCATGAATAAGGATAAATAATCCAGCCTTTGGGAAATATATCAGCACCAGACTATTTTGTGAGTAACTTGTCCTAAAAGCAATGGATCATTCTGGAGAACATTAATCCTGTAACAGGCAATGAGGTTGGCTTTAGATGAAGTAAGGGAAAATAAATATTCTTTTTTTTTTCCCTCTGGGCTAGAAGTGGTCTGTCCCTTGGTATATATAAAGGAGATGTCTGTAACATTTTTTAGTGCTGAGAAATAAGCTGTTCCTAGCTGGGCAGAGACTGAATGGGGGCAAGGCAGGAGACACCACAGGAGAGAGCCTAAAGCAAGTCAACCACAGAGGGGACCATGCTCCCTTGCCATTTTCTCTGAACCATCAGTAAAGCCTCATTAAAAGTTACAGCTAATACCTATTGCTATGCTCTAAAAATCTCAACAAGATAAATGCACAAAGATGTTCAGTGCAGCACTGTCTATAAAAGCCATCAAGCAAAGCGTCTATCAAAAAGGATTATTAGGGCTTCCCTGGTGGCGCAGTGGTTGAGAATCTGCCTGCCAATGCAGGGAACACGGGTTCGAGCCCTGGTCTGGGAAGATCCCACATGCCGCGGAGCAACTAGGCCCGTGAGCCACAATTGCTGAGCCTGCGCGTCTGGAGCGTGTGCTCCGCAACAAGAGAGGCCGCGACAGTGAGAGGCCCGCGCACCGCGATGAAGAGTGGTCCCCGCTCACCGCAACTAGAGAAACTCCTTTCACGGAAACGAAGACCCAACACAGCCAAAAATAAATAAATAAATAAATTAATTAATTAAAAAAAAACCCACCACACCAGCTTAAAAATAATGATAATAATAAAATAAATAAATTTTTAAAAAAAGGATTATTAAGTCAGGTGTGGTGAAACCATCTGCTTGAACACTATGAAGTCATTTTAAAAAATGAGCAGGTACTTAGATGGAACAACATCAAGATATATTATGTGAAAAAGGCCAAGTGTTTTTTTAAGTAAGCAGGTAGGTAGATCATCATTTTATAGGTAATAGATTCATTTTACTGTCCTAGTACACACATAACTTTTCTCTAGAAAAGAATCTCAAGAAACTGGTAATAGTGGTTACTTCAGAGGATGAGGACCTTTCACGTCTCATTTATGTTATTTAAATTATTCTTTTAAATCTAAGTATATGTGTATATCCCTCTTTTACGTCAAAAGAGTTTCTCAGGACAGTTATATTATAGCTCTTAGAATTAAAAAAGAAGCTTTTACCTGTTTAGTTTTCATTTAATTTTCTAAGTTGCACCTTGGTCTCAGTTATGCTCTGGGGAAGAGCCTCTGGCCACGCTTAGCTCAAAGCAGCTCAGGGAGACTATGGCCAGACTGGGTGGGGGTGGGCGAGGCGACCAGAAGCCCCAGCAAAAGAGCAGTGCTCAAGGACGTTGTCTACACCAAGGCAGCAGGGTTGCAGCCAAGCTGTCCAAACAAGACACGTGAGACAATACCTTAGGAAACTCTTGGAAACAGCTGAAGGATGCTTTGAAGGGGATTAATTTGTAGCTGCAAATGCAGTGGGCGACACAACAACATACCCAATATGCACCCCAGTGTCCTTGACACATTCCAGAACCCCTTGACAGGTGGCAATGAGGCGTGTGGGTGTGAGGAGGATAAAGGGGGGAAAGGGTCAGGGTCCCTGGGGTACACATCACCTTGTAGGAAAACGAAACGCAGGGGCAGGAGGGGTGAAATCGCACATCAGAGCAATCACGTCAGAGTGTCCAGCTTCAATCCTTCCAGAACCCAGCCCGCTGAAGAACACAACGGGTGGGGTTAGAATCTGCATGTCAAACACTCCTTGCCCAAGTAGGAAAAACTGTGTCCCTGATCAGGTTTAAGAGCAAAGGCATATGAGGAAATGAACTTTCAAGTCAATATTCAACTTGAGTTCAACCAAAAGGACTGAGAAATCCTACGACAGCCCCTTCTCCTTCTATCCCCCTTCCTATGTTTGTGCATCTCACCAGACTGTGGATTTCATGCACGGCAACCTTTCTTCTCCCAATCTCTCAATAACTGTTCATTGAGTGGTACTCAGCTTCAGGCTCTGGGGTGGGCTAGGATCTGGGAGTGCATTTATAACACTCGGTCTCTGGCTTCTCAGAATTCACAGTCTAGGAGAGGATAGAGCCACTTAGACAACTCTGCACAGTTCAGTGTCATTGACTAGACACTAAAATGAAAAAGTCTGGGGAGAGGAAGTGTAACCGTTAGAGGAAGAGCAGAGTTTACCACCAAGTTCAAAATGTATTTATTAGCAGAGAAATCAGGGCAAAAGGATGCCTCCAAAGCAAGCCCCGATTTAATCAAAGGGATTCAGAGAAATCAGGCAGGCTAATCTCCAAGAACCACTAATAGGAGGCTCACTTAAGTCAAATGTTCTGAGCACCAGCAAGTAAATATCCTTTATCACTTTAGGCAGCTTGGCTCTGGGAGGAGAAAAGGCTGAGATAAATGAGTTCATTAGACTGCCCATTCTAGCCCAGCTCCAAGTGTTCCTTTGTCCCCTTTTTCAGCAGGAATAGAGCATCCCAACCATGTCGCCTCTTTTTCTATGGTAAATGTGTGCCAGTGTCACTGGGTAGCCTAATATTAACCTTAAAGTAGATGACCACTTAGTGCCATTCCTACAACTGTCAAGAAAAGGGATAAAGCCTCTGACCACACTATCCTAAGGAACGTGAATGTTCTGGAAGACAGGGAAGAATGGGAGTGATGGTGGCCTTCCAATTTCAGATGTCAAACCTAGGTCCAACGAGGCCTCTCTGAGGCAGGGCCTATGCTGTACCCCTTGCATTCGGTAGTGAAAACCCTCCTTCTCTGTGTTTGTGAAATGAGGGGTGAAGGCTGTCCTCAGAATTTGCCTGGCCTGCTTTGTACAGAGAGTGAAACTTCAGTGAGGTTCTCAGGGGAACCCTAACACTAACACTGTCAAAGCATTTGCCACGCTCTCTAAAAGGCCCCAGTAGTGCCCCCCGCAGCCCATCTCTGCCTCTTCTCCAGCTACCTGCTGGCTGGACCTTCCTGGTGCAGGTGGTCAGGTCGAGTCAGCTCTGCTGGGGCCTTGTGATGCAAGCCAGAAGGCAGGGTGGGGTATTTTTAACCATACAGAATTCTTTCCATATTTTTATGTAGTTAGATGTATCTACATTTTCTTTTATGACTTCTGAGCTTTGTAGTCTGTATGAAAGGCCAGGAATCTTCTAACATCCTCAGGTTATAAATTTACCTGTGTTTGCTTCTAGGACCACTATTGTTTCATTTATTTTACACTTAATGATTTACTACACTAGGAATTGTGTGCCTGCTGTAAGAAATAAGGGGTCCAGATTTCTTTGTTCTAAATAGCCGGCTGTACCCATATCATTTACTGAATCTCTCTTCTCACACTGACCTCAAAAAGCCACTTTTCTATAATTAAATTCCATACACACTTGTTTACTGTACTCTGTAATCTTTTCCCACTATTCTCATTTCTCTCCAATACTTAACTGTTTTAATTATTGCAGTTTCATATTACATTTTAATATCTGATAGAGCTAACTCTCCCTTAACTACACCTCTTTCTCAGAGTTTCATAAATTTCATTTTGCAAAACGAATAATAGTATCATTTTGCCATGTCTCTAAAAAAAGATTCTGTTGGCACTTTAATCGAGATTTCATTTCTTTTGTAGAGAGATTTAGGGGAAATGAACATTTTTACAACATGGTGTCTTGTTATCCAAGAGCCTAGTAGGTCTCTTCAATGACTTAAATTTTTCATATTTCTCCTCAGGGTAATTTTAAAATTTTCCTGATATTGCTCCTGTATGTTATATTTCACTTCAAATGTCTTACTGTTTCATATGCTTAATTAGCATTTTTAAAATTCTAAAAGCATGCTGTGTTTGCAACGCTTTTCCACCATTTCTCCCATTTGGCACTCATTCGTTAAGGTCCCATTCCGGTATCACTTGCTTCGTCAAGTCCTCTTTGGCCCCATGTCCAGTCAAGATGGAGCAGGTCCTTCCTCTGTGCTCCTGCAGCATGTTTTACGTCCCACCATCACCACTGGTCACACTGTGCTGCACCTTCTGTACACACGCCTCTCACCTCATTAGTCTGGCAGCTCTGCTAGTAGAGGAGCCAGTTAGCACCCCCAAGCCTGGTTTATAGCAAGCACTCAACGATCAAATCGAATGCATGAACGAATGCCATACTATGCTTCTTCATATTTCGGTAGCATTTTTGCAACGCTAACAGTGATAACACTGATAAATAGTAGAATTTGGAATAATGTGACTGACAGGGTTTTATTTTCCCCTTAAACACAAGCCATGTTTAAAAATGCAGAAAATTATCTCATATGATGAGAAATCATAATTAAGAAGTGAAAACTAGATGCATTATTTTTCTGGCATGTATTTCAGCCTCATGTAAAGAGGCAGCATTGTGGTGGATAACATATACTCTGGCACGAACAAGACCTGAATTTAAATCCTGTATCAACCACTTATTAGCTAGGTGATATCAGGCAAGCGTCTTCACTTCTCTGTGCCTCATTTTCTCTATCTGTAAAATGGGCATAATAAAGATCCTCATAATAGAATACCTAAGAGACATCTCAAATTTAAAGGTCCAAAATGCTTGATTCCCCCACTCCCCAAACCTGCTTGTTCGACATGCTTCCCCATTCCAGGAAATGACATGCTATCCTTCCAGCTGCTGAGAAAATGGAGGTATCCACAGTTCTCCCCCTTCTTTTGCTCCATGTTTCCCACCCACCCACAAGTCCTATAAGCACTTCCTTAGAAATATTTCCAGAATCCATTGACTTTTCACCAGCTGCTTTCCTACCATCTGGTCCAAGCCACCATCTTCTGTTTTGACCATTGCAGTAAGCTCCTAAATGGTCTTCATGCATCTACCCTTATTCACTACAATCTATTCTCTATATTGTTGACCAAGTGATTCTTTTAAACTATATCAAATCATGTCACAACTCTGCTCAGAACTATCAAGGGCCTCCTATCTCACTCAGTCTCCCTCAGAGGAAAACTTCGGTTCTCACAGTGGCCTGTAAGGACCAATTTGACATAACCACCCCTTCCCCAACTATCTCTCTCACTTCAGCTCCATCCCTCTCCCCTACACTCTCTGATCCAGCCACACTGGCCTCCTGCTGGTCCCAGGACACACACGCAGGATAGACCTCAACACCTCTGCACTGCTTATCTCACTGCCTAGAAAACCCTTCCGCCAGAATCTGCATGACCTCTCACTTCCTTCGGGTCTCTGCTCACCCGTCACTTTATCAAAGAGGCCTTCCATTATCATCCTGTATGTATAAAATAGCACCTGCCCTGCTCTCTCATCTCCCCAACTCTCTCTCTTCTCTTTGCTCTTCTTTATATTTCTTCCTAGCACTTTATCACCACTTGTCACATTATATGTTTATTTGGTAAGTGGCTGTCTCACTTCAACACCTAGAATAATTTGAGCCCTTAGTAGGTGTTCAACTAATACTTACTGAATGACCGGACAAATGAACACATTGTTTACAACTCCAATTCTACAGTTTATATAAAGCGTCTAACCACTGAATAGATCCTCCTAAAATAAAAAGGAGCTAAGGAACTGGTGAGAAAACTAAACTATCACTGGTGTTCATGCTCATTGCTCACCCAGATGCTTAAATGAATCAAAATAAAGATTCCCTTGTTTTACACAGAACAAGAGCAACAAAAAAATCTCCCTAGAAGCCATTAGAGACTGCCAACCTAAACTTCTTTTCTACATTTTTTTTTAACGTTTAAAAATGATGGCTTCCCCTCCCCTCTCTCCTTCCCCCAGACTCTGGGACTCCTATCCTTCTGTTCATTCTTATTTGGAGCTAAAAGCCAGAAATAGCTGTTTACTTCATTGTCCTCATTTCCCTTCATTGTTACCATTCAGTTCTCTGGTGGCTACTCTCTTGTGGATGTGTTTTTTAAATGAATTCTCAATAAGTTGAGAAAGAAAAGCCCGGGTGAAGACCTCAGACACAGTTTTAAGCAAAACATATTATAGGATATTTTCTTGAGGACAAACTATTTATAAGTTGACGCTAACATGATTACATACACACCATCAAATATTATTCTCATATGTAATAAAGGTAAAGAGCTGGAGAGAGAACACACAGTACAGAATAAAGAACTTTAATTTATTAAAATGTGAATAACAATAATTACGCATGTACAGCTCTTTCTCACACAAGCCTAAAAAAGAAATTATCTAACAAAGGACCAAAATCATATGACCTCTAATCAATCAGCAAGTAATTTGGGGATGCTTGACCCACAATTTCTGCTTTCATTTTTATCCTAATGTAGGGCTGAATAATACAAAGGATTTTATGGGTACATCTACTAAATAAGAACTTGCCCACCCAGTAATTATAAAAAAAAAAACACGGACAGACAATTTCCTTATACTGGTAAATACATATTAGATAAATTTTCCAATAAAATAATACAATGTACTGGGGAAATAAACCTTAAGTACATTGGCAGAGAGTCATCAAATAAGTAGTGAGTCCAAGAACAGACACAGGTAGACTGAACTACACATTTTAAAGCTGCTTTGAAATTGCACTAACTAGAAGAAACAGCCACTCATTTTAAATGACTATGGAAGACCAAAGGCACATTTCCTTCCCACAATAGTTTTTCTCTAGGTAATTGACCCCGATAGAAGAAAACTACTGTGTGAATTACTCCAAAAAAAATTCTAAAAATTCATTTGGGTTTGACTTCATATCAAATGTTATTGTTGGTCTCTAATGGTAATTACACCTGAGCATACCAACTTCCCATGAGAGAACATAGCACAGAAATGTGCTGGATTGATGGGGAGGAGATGGCCAGTCTAGGATTTAAGTTAAATTTTGATGTAGATAATATACAATGTAGCTAACATTACAGGCAAATATTCAGATATTGACAAAAATTCTGTCCTTTGAGACCAAGGAATACACTGACACCAAAACACATGCTGGCTAGAAACTCTACTAGGTAGGAAGGCCACAATCCCAATTTCCCTGGGCTAGCCTCACTCTACACCTATGTTCCAGCATCCCATCAGGTTTAGCATTTGTCCTAGATAGAAGTATCCCATTTGGATGTTAACTTACATGATACATGTAAGTTAGATTAAATGTCAACAATAAATGTTCATCAGTCCTATTTGCTCCAGCCTCATTCAATCACAAATTCTAACACCTTTTAATATTTCTGCACCCAAAAATCATGACAATCCTCACTCCAGAGTGCTCAATAAATATTTGTTAAATGACTTTATTAATTAATATATAGATCTGGAATAAATCTGGCTGCTCTAGAAAAGAGGTTCAATAAATATTAGCTGATTGAATATCATCAAAAGAGAAAAGAGTTAACCCCTGTCCATCACACTGTCTTCTTGCTTGCTGTCAAGAAATTTTCAGATAAATGGTTGGCATTTCTGTTCTTGGGAGAAGGGAGAGAAGAAGTATGCATTTTCTTGGTTCTGGAATCCTGTGTATATCTAACATAAATTTCAACTCCACTAGCTTCTATTTCATTTTCAGTAAAGAAAAATGTGGTCATTCAATTTATACTAGCAAATATCTAAGTTAGACTCAAATCTGATATCTCTATTTTCAATTTCTAATAGTCTTGTTTAATCTACATCAATCCCCTATTGCTCTCATATTCTCCCTCCCTGCCTCTCCTTCTCCCTCTCCCTCTCTCTCTCCCTCACACTTGACTCTCAGAACAATTTCCTCTCCAGTTTGCAAGTGGATTGGTTTTTCTCCTCAGGCTGTTGTCTGTGACAGAATGATGCTGTTTGTGTTCTAGATCGTGAGGTATTTACTAAGGTAGCAAAGACTATACCCTAACGTGTGGGGGAGAAAACAAGACCTAAAAATGCAAGTGCCCCAGGAGAACCCAAAGAAACACAGGGATTGCTCTATCCACGGAGTGGAGTCATAGGTTCATTTTTAGCCTTGCTACACCGTCACCAAAATGGGTGGACGAGATGGGTTGCAGGAGAGGACCACAAAGCTTCAAAATACTTCTCAAGAAGTCCTCAGGGCAAACGAACAAAATCGGTTCTTTTTGGCGCGCACTGCACATTTAGAGAGAGAACAACCCTACCATAATAGGATAGTGAAAGGCAACATGAGCTGTCAACTCCTAGTGACATTATAAAATTTAATAAACATAGACAGACAGCAGGCTCTTGGATGACGTTTATTATGAACTCGAGGAAGGCTCGATAGATATCTATGGGATGGGTGGATGGATGGATGATATTCCTGGAGACTGCTGCTTTAACCAGGGTGAAATGCTGACCACTTACATTCCTTTTCATTTCACTACCATGTAATTAGAAACCAGTGATTAAGCAGATAACTGCACCACAAGTTCAGGACTTAATAAGTAGCACCTTGGGAATGGAGCAACAAAATGTTAAATTGTATCAAGTGATCAGTACTACCTATGTCAATGGACACTAATATGGATTGAGTTAGAGAAGAACCTGAAACCACAGGCTCATAAAAAAAGAAACATTTCTCCCCTAAAAGATGATGAAGACTAATTTACCATCTCAAAGAGATTGTTCCATAAATTTTACAAAATGTCATCTTTCATTTTAAAGGGCTCTATGAACTAGTGCTGTTTTGTTCCTCTCTAGAACTGAGGGAACTGTTAATGTGCGTGTAAAAATAGGATTGGTTAAGAATGCACACTTCTGGGGGAATGGCCTTGCTCCTTCCCCTGGCTAGAGTCAAACATGTTGCTTGGCTAGTCTGCATTCAGCCCTCCTGTATGCCAGAATTCTTTGTCCTGGAATATTCTGATGTCAGGTACAAAACTAAAGATAAGACTCCTAATCTGCCATAAAAAAGGAAACACGAGAGCGGGCTTTGGGCAAAGTTTTTACCTAAATGGGAATTGTGGTCAGGATAAAATGTAACTCACTGCAGCATAAATTGGCAATAAAATACCATCAATACCATTGTGGGCAGTTGAACAACCAGGAATGAGTTATCTGAATGTACCAAGGACAGACCTCTCACTTCCCTTCTTTACATCTGCACTTCTCTGTTTAGGAAAAGCCTTTGATGGAAAGTCTTACTAGTTCAATGCATCATTCCCTTGTCTTCCCTATTCTCCCTCTCTTCCCCACCACCAATCTTGCAACCCCCTCACATGTCACAGACTCCTTCCTCCCCATATGTCCTGCACTTTCCCTCCTCCGTGTTTTTACCTATGCAATTCCTGTTCCTTCTGAAAGGAAGCACATCTTTCAGTATTTTGCCTGCCTAATTCCTACTCATCCTTCAAGATTCAACTCAAATTCCATGTCCTCTGTGAAGTGAAGGCTTCATGTTATCTCCAGTCACAAATTAGTTGAACCTCCCATAGCAGTTTGATGATTCTTATTTGATAATCTTAATCATCTATTCTGGTCAGCTGTGTACATGTACATAACTTTACACACACACACACACACACACACACACACACACACACACACACCTTAGTTTGTATTCCTTTGGGATTGAGAATAACCTTCTTTCATTTTGTATATCTAGTCCCTAACAGAATAAGGCTTGCTGTTGCATTAAGTGATGTAAACTTCCAAATAAGATCAGAAATACATATCTGTTCACAAAATCAGGTACTCAAATAAGAATTTGGTTAATCTTTCAAACACAAAGACACACAGACACACACATAAAGTAAAATAACTTGGTACTCACAGCTTTAAATATAAGAACTATTCTAAGAATTGGTTTTACTATAAATTCTAGGACACACATATCAAAGGTATTAGAATCATTGCCATTGGGGAAAAGGGAACGGGATTGAGGGATAGGGATAAAAATATATCAGTAAATAAACTGGACAAGGGAGGGGTCTGATGAACTGTTGGTGACAGTAAGCCGTAACCTGGGAAGTATGATTAACTCAACCTTCTCTACATGAGGTCTCAAATTAAAAAAAAAAAAAAAAATATATATATATATATATACACACACACACATATATATAAAACGCTGTTCAGAGATACAATGCATGAACAATTCAACCTTCTGAAACTCTTTTCTGAAACATGATTCTCCCACCTGTGAGAAACTGATGTCAAAAACTACTTCTCTCATGTAAAAAAAAATCTATTTAATTGGAACCCATTTATTTTAAGTGCAAAAAAGGACTTCCAGGAAGTGTAGTGTGTTGCTGCTTTATTTTTTTTTTTAATACTAAAACTTATAATGGCTAGACTTGGCTTTCAAATACATTGTCCTTTTTCTTCAGTTCGGTAAATTGCTTGAGAGTTCTGTAACTCAAAGAGAAGAAAAACTCTAGCCAGAGGCCAGAAAATACAGGCCAGAAAAATGGCCCCCCTATAACACCAAATAAGAAGTCTTAGTGCATTAATCTTTGCAACATCACCATGAAAGAAGCTGATAAAGGTAGAGTGATGCAACTAGAGGTATAACAGGCATGGAGTTACAGGAGGAAGTAAGAGAGAGAAGAAACAGAATGGAAGTCTCCACTTTATCATTTAGCAGATTCATATTTGTTGAGCCCTACTGTAAGCATGGAAGCAGAAGACATCAGCACAAGTGAGTGTAGCTCTGACTCCTAAAGTCCCTCTGCACCCCAGCCCTATGGAAGAACCACTGTCCAGCACAGGGCTTAGCTGCTACTCTACAAATCTGATGGCAGCCCTCACCTCCTCGCTGCCTTTAACCAGTACTGCCTGGGACTCAGCTCGGTCTGCCACCAGAACTCCTCATGCCAAAGATATTAAGATATTTGAGGCCGACCATGCCCAACCGTCTCCCTCACTCTTGCAGTCTCAGTCATGGAAAGGACTGAGAGGGCCCAGCCTCGCTCATTTCCTCTCCCCCTCATCCTCCCTGCCCTGTGCTTCTTCCCTCCTGCTGCACACTTCCCACCCACCACTAATGACCTTCCACTGTGCTCCCTGGAACCACCCTTCCTTGTAAATGAAAATCCCTACATCCCCAGCCGTTCCACAATCCCTACATCCCCCAGCCCGCCGCACCTCCTCACTCAACTGAGATCTGGCTCCCCTCTCCCTGGCAAACACACCCTCCTGAACCTACATGCTTTCCAGGTTGACATACACAGAACTGTTTCTTTCATGCCCGAGTCTCCCTGGAAAGCCTTTCCCTCCACCCCATCCTTTTTCACCTGGCTAAATCCAACTCATTCTCCAAGAAAATATCCCTGCTTTCTTCAAGAAACCTCACCTGATCTCCTGGTCCTCACCCCCCATGGCTATATTCGGTGCCACTCCTTTGTATCCTCATAACTCTTTCTCTAGCCCACATTATCTCTCTCCTTCTCTCTGCACTCAGCATATCCTTGTATAAATAATATTTATGTATTTGTCTCCCGCACAGAACTATGAGTTCCTTGAGGGTATATGCTGTGTCCTAGTCACTGACTGCTGGCACGTAACAGGTGTTCAGTAAATGTTTGTTGAATAAATGAATGAAAATCTACAGTCCTGACTTGAATAAATGAAATGAATACTGGGGATGAAGTGGACATTTTTCTTATTTATTCGATTTTTCTCTCAATCTTTTAAAGCTATATCTACTTGCTATCAGACAACACAAAGACGTGTTCAAAGAAAAGCCAACTCTCTCCCCTCCCTATCCTTGACTTTAACTTTTTTTACCCTTGACTTTTTTTTAACCACTGTTGAATGCTTGGTGTGTACTGTTCTATGACTTTCTCTATGCTCGTGGCACACCCATATGCACACTTAGAGATTCTTCTCAATTTGTAGAACTGGGATCGCACACATGTATTTTATCATAACACTTGCTCTTTTCCCTTAATAATGTATCACGGCCATCACTCCAGACCAACACATATGGACCTAACTCATTCTTTCTAATAGTTGCATAACAGTCTATCGTATGGATGAACCATGATTTAGTCACTCATTCTCCAATGGATGAGCATTCAGGTTGCTCCTAGTTTTATGGAAATTCTGAAAACAAAGATAGCAAGACCGAGCTAACATTTCTAGAGCATCCATACTTTGCGTTATTTCTCTGCCAGTGCTCTGGACTCTATCCTCACATACCTGGACCTATTTTCTCAAGACTCGAGCTCTGAAAACCTAATAAGCTCATAAGCGATCTCTTCTGCGTACAGCGCCAGTTGCTGCCACGCATCTTGTACTGAATAGGTATTTAATATTTATTGAACTGAACCAAAAGCTAACCAGATAGAAACTGCCGGGAAGGATACACAGGATGCACTGTTTGCCATGCTTAATTCCGAGGATTTGGTAGGAAGGGTGTAAAAATAGAAAATTTTCATTTTTAAGTTAATACACTTCTGTTTGAATTTTTAATGTAATACTCTATAATTTCAATATTTAATATATCCATTTATACATTAATATATTTTGATTATACGAATATATTGATAATAAATTTTAGTACATTATTTTTATAACTCAAAAACAGCTTTTTTCCAAAACTTGCTGGACGATACAGAACTCCTGAGTTAAAAGAAACAAGCTCTAATTCAATAACTCCCAAGTCTGGCTGTACATAAGAATCAACTGAAATTTGCTAAAAATTCAGATTCCCAGGCCTTTCCATGAATATTCCGATTCAGTAGATCTGAAGCAGAGCCCGGTATCAGCATGTTTAATAAATACTCCAGATGATTCTTTGATCCTGCTCTAATCTAATGATTTTTAGAATTACCTGGGGAGCTTTTCACATAGTATATGGATGTTTGGGCACTACCTTTAGAGGTTATGAGCCATTAGACCTGGAATGAGACCCAAGAATCTACATTTTAAAAAGGCTACCTAGATGATTCTTCCCAGGTTTGGAAACTCTTTTCTAAGTGTTATAATTTCCCCCAGTCTGTCAATTCAAAATCAAGACATGATAGCTCCATTTTGGTCTCTAGCAGTTAAAATACAACACCAAGTTAAAAGTCTTTGATGATAGTATTCTAAAAGACCACAAGATGAGGAATGTCTTAGCTGGCCTATCATGAAATTTAAGAATATCTTTTATTGGTAGTTTGAATAATGAATTAAATTTTAGTACTCTCTTTATATCTTAAAGAGAAGATGAATTCAAAAATATTTTTCTCTCTACAATTTTTTAATAAAATTACTTTTCTATGAGATTCAATGTTTCAGCATTTTCAATTTTTAAAAAATATTTCTACTCCTACCATAACTTACAAGTCTGGATATTAGAAACAAGCAGAGTTCATTTTTTAAATTAATGAGATTTATCTTTCCAAGTATCTAAAGACCTTCCTAATGATAAGTTAGGTATTTAAGTAGACACATTAACTTTCTGACCATAAAAGTTTATCTCTACTTTCAGGAATAGAGATGAGAGCAGATACTAAATTAGAAAAGCATAGTGAAGCTCAGTTCTGAAAACATCTTTTGTAAAAAATAAATGGCAAACAGACATCTCTCCACATGAGCTTAATTCAGTAGCTACTATACTAGGCATTCTACTAATCATTCAGAATTGTTTTTTACAAATTCATAAAGATAGAAGTACTTCATAGAAACATAAGAAAAATCTTCAGTCATTGGTAATATCTAGGAAGTTCTGGTCCTCAAAAGTGAAGGAGGAAGAAACAGAGTAGGGATATCAAATTAACAACATCAAGGATCAAGGGCCTTGTTTCCCTCACTTGGTCTTTACCAAATGTCCATGAAGAAGTTCCTAAATGTACTGGGAATTCCAAATGACTTACCAAGGCCATTTCCTTTCAATCTCAAGTATAGGGCATTTTTCTCTCTCAGCAAATCAATGATTGTGATGTTTACTATAATACTCAAAGGACAAGTAATAGAGAAGCACTAAAACAAAGTGGATGTGATCAGAAGTCAGACAGTCCTGGGTAGAAATCAGGATCTGCCACCTACCAAATGTTTGAGCTCAGGTTAAGTTACACAATCTCTCAAAACCTCAGTTCCTTCATCTGTGAAATGGAGAGGTAATAACAGCATCTACTTGAGTCAGTTATTGTGAGGACCAACTGAGGCAATACATGTAAAGTGCCTGACATGTAGTAAGTATGCAGTAACTGATATTTATCATGTTTTTTTCTCCCCTTGCAATATTAGTCAGACTTTAAACTGTCAAATGCAAGATTATCAACATGGAGTTTGAAGGGGAAACAAGAGCGCTAAGTGAAAGATCTGTGTCCAACTCCGAATCATCCTGCTTGAAACCAGGTTCAAGAAGAAATATTCAAGAACCAGGTCCCAAGCCAGGGCTCTAGCCTCTGAATCACTGGGGCATCTTCATTTCATATCCTCGGATAAACCACAGAGACCTTGTAGTAGAAGGGGCCAGAGACAAGGTGAAACTGGGGGGTTACCTAATGAACTTGATGCTTTCTAGGACATACCAAGGTTCCCAGTAGTTAGTTGGCTCCTACGGTGTGCAACGTTTTGTGTACTAAGGGGTTTGGGTGGCGTAAAGCGCATCAGAGGTGCACTCTGACCACAGAGAGTTATACAACCTATGAGAACTAGTCGCCACGTGTTCCTTGTAATACTTAGGACAGAAGTCAGGACCAAAAGCCTCCGTGTGAGAGCACAGTTTAGAGATTATACAGCTGGAGTCGCTCAGAAGATTCCGGACACACACCCAGCCCCCTGTAGTCACATGTTTCACCCTCTTTTTTCTTTCTCTAATACACACAAATTTTTAGGCATCATTAGGCAGGTAGTATCTCAGGGTCGCATATCACCTCTGTAGCCCAAGATCTACAAACATAAATTCTGTCATTCCACCCTGCCTGTACCACCCCATTTCCAGGTACGGAACCAACCAACCATATCGCCAGACCCACAAAGACCAGTTTCCTTAAAAGGGAGTTTAAACATTCTGGATAGAATTTACTTTATTCATTACACGCCCCAGAATGAACCTTGAAAAGCATCACTTAATTATCCAACACATTGTTAAATTCCTAAACTCCCCTCAAAAAGCAGGGTTCACCCTTCAGAGTTTAAAAAAAAAAATTATGCTGCAACTCCTCTTAAAGCTTCGGAGTATCAAAAGGGGTGGTACTTATTGCTTAGCAAATATACTTTCTAAACATAATCACTATTTTCCTTAAAGGCTTATGGCAAAGCAACCAAGTCACTTCGTTTTCATTGCTGGCAAGCTGCACAGTGACTTGATCGCTTTAATATTTCACTCATAGTAGCAGCCACTGAGCTATGACTAACCCACTCTCCCAGCATCACCACTGGCTCCAGATGACAAGAAATACATTCCCTTCACTCTTGGCTGAAAATCAATTCTGATTTTTTTTTTCTTCTTTCTTTCGCCCAGTTTCACCTGCAGTTAAATCGTTTCACTCCAGGAAGAAAACCGCTGGGGGTGAGGGGAGATTAATGCAAAGAGGAGTACAGGTAGGGAATTTACTTTTTTAAATGAGATGTAAGCACTGCAGCTTTAAATGTTACTGCATCAAGCCCTGGATTCCTTCCGTAACCAAGCTGCAAAATGGTAACAAGAATGGAGGAAAAAAAAAAAAAACCTCTTTCTCCCTCCCGGCCAGCCCTTCAGGCCACTGCCCAGCAGGACTGGCAGCGGCGAGCCCATCCCCCACGCCCTCCCAGCCCAGACGTGCGGCTGGCACAGGTGAGCCGGACACCGACCTCGGCCCTCTGGCTTCGCCCACATCCGGGGGATCAAGGTCAAGGGCGAGGGCTTCCTTACACACACACACACACACACACACACACACACACACTCCCCGCACACACACACACACTCCCCGCACACTCCCCCCGCCCCACCCTCGGCCGCCCAGAGCCCAGGGATCCGATGCCAAAGTTTCAGGCCGGGTTGGGGCCGGCAAGGCTCTCGCGGCCCCCGGCCCCCCGCCCTCCGGCACCTGCCCGGCCCGCCCTGGTCCGCGCCTTCCCCGCCGGGCCCGGCGCGGGGTCCGGGGACGGCGCCCACCTGGTCCCCACTCACCCCTTGCGGACATGGTTCAGGCAGCAGGAGTCGAAGCAGGGAGGGCGGCGGAGACACCCGGCAGGGCGTGGGGAGGAAAATCTCGCCGAAACGCACGAGGCGCACCCGCGCCCGCCCGCGTGGGAAGGCGGCTGGCCGCGCGGGGACGCCTCCCGCAAGACACCTGGGCGCCGCTGGGCGCAGCACGGCCGGCGGACGGGCACCGGCCGGGCGCGGCAGCGCTGACAGCCCGCGGCCCGAGCTGGGCGGGGCCCGCCTCCCCGCCTCCCCCGCCCGCCCGGCCGCCCGGCCCACCGGGTCCAGCGGCGGCGGGGACGCGCCTCCAGCTCGGCTGCGGCGCCAGCGCGAGCTTTTGTCCCCGAGCGAGCGTGGTGCGGCGTGCGGTGAGGGCTGCGTCTCCCCTCCCCCGACCCGAGTCCTTGTTGAAAATAATAGTAGTAATAAGACTAGTGCTGCCGCTATGAGTGGCCTTCCAGCCTCCCGCTTTGGTCTCAGAGAAAGAAAGGAGGAAAGAGCTGTTCTCTTCCCTCCCCTAAGTGATGCCCTGGACAGGAGGGGAAGACCACGGTCGCCGGAGGGGCCTGGGCTTCAGTGGGAGGAAGACCTTGGGCGCCCGCCCGCTGGTCAAAACAAAAGTAGCGACCAGTGAGCCCCTTCGAAGTCGGCCGGGTGGGATGGGCGGACTTTTCTTCCTGGGACCCTTGAGGTCATGCAGAGCAGGGCTGACCCAGCTCAGGGTCTTGAGTCAACTGACACTCAAGGAAGGTCTGTAAACACATCTGCTTTATTGTATCAACTCTGGAGTATCAGGGCTGGGCTGGGCTGGAGAGTAGGGCAAACATTCTAAGCAAATCCACCTTTTCTATTTATCAGAGTAAAAACGAAAAAAATACAAGAACAATCTCCTACTGCCTGGAGGTTTTATCAACTAGAGCTTGAGGCTAGTAAGCAACCTTATAACACCACCAGATCCAGAAGTTCTAAACTGAAGAGGTGAGATTCTAAGCTTTGAGGAGAACGGGCACAGCAGCTTATTAAACCTCTAAGACGGATGAAAGAATTCCAAGTTTCAGGAATTCACACTCACTCCCTTCTCCGTGTCTATTCCTATATCCACGCTCACAACAGATATTCTAGTTATTTTCTATGTAGGCACTTCCCAAATCTATCCTGATATAATGAGAATTGTATAATAGGTCTGATAATTCAGAAATCTTCAAAGAATAGGTGAACAAACTATCTCTAGAAAAAAATAATCGGTGGATAACTGAGCATCATTGAAAAAAAAAAGCCCAATCAAATAACCATGTGGGGAGAGAAATACTAGGAAAAAGGTAAGTAATGAGAGTAGAAATTCTCATATTCAACTACCAACTACAAAAATTAACTCATTATTTATCCATCTTGACAACATCCCTTTTGCTATCTTCTAGGAGGCAAACTTGACAATAAATCACAATCCGGTTGCTTCCATTTCAAAACAACTCTTTTTTCCCACTGTTAACCCTTCTCACCCAAAGGATGATTACATGAAAGCCACTGCTCTCCCTACATCCAGCCTCCACCCGCTCCAGTTTATTTTGCCTCTTGCCTTGAGAATAGCTTTCTTAAAACACAGTTTATGACATCTTCATACTCCAAAACTTCCAGTGAATCCCCACAAATCTTCAGATAAAGCCTCAACATTTCAAAGTGTCCTCATCCATGCAGTTAATCCATTCAACAGAATTTTATTGAATATATACTATATGCCAATCTCTATGGTAGGTACCAGAGTTACAATGGTGAACAACATAGACATTGTCCGTGTCTATATGGAGCTAAAGGACTATGAAGATTTTGAGGCTTTCCACAACCTATGCTCTCTTACCTCTCCAGCATCATCTCTAGCTACTCCTCTAAGCAAACGCTCTGTTGTAGACAGAATAGTTTCCCTCTGGTGCGCCTCCCAAATGCCCTCCTCCTCACCCAAATTAATTTATACACTGTCTCCTCATGTAAAGTCCTCCAGCGACCTCAACCCACATTGATCTCCTCATTCCTTCAACTTGTACTTTCAGAACCACCTATTTTTACTTAATACACTGCTTTGTGTTGCCATTCAATGGTTTTGTTGTACGTGTTTCCTGTCTCTCCAGCTGATTGTAAGTTCCTTGAAATGAGAGACTTGGATTGTCTTCTTGAATTGAATTTGTTCTGGAAGTATATCACAGGGCATATATTATATCAGACCCCAGACTAGTAAGATAGGGAGGTCCCAAAATTATGTGACTTTCACTTTTATTCTTGTAATTAATACCCAGCCCTTTTCTCTAACTGTCACAATAGTTCTGATCCTTATAACTTCACACCAAAATTATAGGTACAGCGCAAAAGCCTAATAATGAACAGAGCTTACTCCTGTCCTTAACATGCTTATAATAGACTACACAGATGCTTATAAAATACACTCCTATATATAACTGTAAGTCTGAAATAAGACATCTTACACAAAACTGTTAGGCACACACTGGTACTCAGTACCTGATTGACTGGCAGGTTGGAAAATGGTAAGTTTATTATCAAAGATTATCTTTGGCTAAAGAAAGGTTTCCCTATGAATTTAACTTTGGTCTTCTTCGGGTTAAGTATCAGTTCAGATTTTAAAATATATATGATTTGCTTATATTTTGCAGTTATGATTGAAATGCCTGTTACAGTCAAACACATCATTCCAGAATCTGTTCCTATAATCTTACAAATCTGAAACTAATTCTTCCAACCACACAGCAACGAAGTTCCTGTTAGTAGCTTGAACATCCTAACAAATTTCTCATCTAAGATAACTGAGAATACTTTTGAAATCATCGTGAAAGCAAACTGTAAGATGCAAGGAATTTTAAGAGAAATGTTAAATGCCACTTTTTAAAGTCAGGTAATAAAGTATAGGCTATTGGTTGAAACTATAAATAGCAGTTTTATATAGACCAATGGGAAGAAACATTCCAGTCTGTGTTTGAAAAAAGATGTTACTATTTGACTCTTGCCAAAAATACTCTTTCAACTTCTAATGGAAGTTAGCATACATTATTAGTGTTTTCTATTCTTTGCTGACTTTTAAAGTGATTGAATATGGATTCATATTCACACAGCTTTTCAACTGCTGATTCACCACCACTTCAATTTGGCTTTCTGTATAACTTCAAGTTTTTTTTTTTTTAAAAAAAGGGCAATCTGACTACTCAATAATTTTTCAGCAAATATGTTTGTAATACCTACCATGTAAGGCAATGAAGAAGTAAGGCAATGAAGAAGACATGGCAAACCAGTTAGATCAGTTCCTTGTCCTCATGATATTTATGCTCAAGTAGGAGAAAGTCAGACAATGTACAAGGTGGAGAAGCTAAACTTGAGACTTGTCATGAAGCCAGGTCACTAAAGGGGGCTGAAATGATTCCAGGTCAGTAGTATCCCTGGCTCCCAAGAGAAGCAAACAAAAATTCTATTCTGATAAAATTTGACAGATGATCCACCAAAAATGAGGTCACAATCAATGATTACTAAATACACAAGAAATACACATGCCACTCTGAATGAGAGTTATCAGAAATAACAAATAGCAGATATAGATAGTAAGTACTTCAGATCTTGTAATTCCCAGATAACAAATATAAAATGAGATGAAATATATAAATAATACAATAAAGTAATAAAAGGTACACATCACAGAAAAATGAACCAACAAGAAACTACCAAAAATCACCAAGTAAATTTTAAAAAATCAAAATTTTAAATATCAACTGTTAAAAAAATTTTTTTTAATTCAATGAATAGGTGAAACAGAAGATTATTTGGAACCAAATAATTAGTGACATGGAAGGTAGATGTTTAAAAAATTGCTAAGAATACAGCTGTGAAATATTAGGAAATGGAAATATTAAAAAAGAGGTTAAGATATATAGAGGGCAGAATGATATGGTCTAATGTATAAATAATAGGAGTCCTAAGAGAGAATAGAAAACATGGAGGAGAGACAGCATTTAAAGAAATAACAACTGAGAACTTTACAAAAAAACATAAATCCACAGATAAAAGAAATACAACTTATATCAAACAGGATGAATAAACAGAAATCCAGACCTAGACACATTGTATTGAAACCAAACAACACTAAAAACAAAGGGAAAAGAGTCTACAAAGAAACAACAGACTAACAAGAGACTTCTTAAATGGAATGGTGAAAGCCAGAAGACAATGGAATTGTGATTAGACTATAGCCAATTAAATTATGTAAACAGCAAAAATCTTTCAACAATGAGAGCAAAATAAAGATATTTTAAAATAAACAAATATTGTTTTCCACTAAAGGCATTTCTACATTATTTATATATAAATATATATAATATATTAATATATTTATATAGCAAAAAATGACCTCTGTTAAAAGGTGTGAGATGGAAGAAACAATGAGAGAAAAAAATTTTGTTTACATGTAGATAAATCTGACTAAACATTGATACATTTGAAATGATAGACTAGGATAAAAATTATTTCTTTGAAAAGATTAATAAAATGGATCACCTTTAATGAAATTGATTAAGGAAAAAAAGAGAAGGCAAAAGTGAATATTAGGAATAGAAAGAGGCACTTATTTACATATGGAGCAGATGTTTAAAAAATGTTACAGACTAAAATTCACTTCTGGACATGATGAAGTAACATGAATTAGGTTTGCTTTCCCACATCAAATAGGTGAAAAACTGAATAAAATACATGAAACAACTATTTTTAGGGCGTGGACAACAGACAACTCAGGACAGTGATCCTTTAAAAAAGGCAAACAAATAAGACGAGTCCTGTGAATGCTCTAGCTTCTGACTAAAGTAGATTTGCAGACCACAGGTGGAAGGAGGAGAAACTCAAACAGAGCTCAGTGGTCTCATTGCTTTTAGGAAACCAAATCACAGTCCTGGGAGACTGAAGTGGCTGGAAGCTGTGGGACAGAATACCTAGAAGAACAAACTATGTAGAAAAAGAGCTCCAAGAATCTACACAAGAATCCCCTTGAAACTTTACTGTGTACTAGGCTGTACACATGTAAGATGAAGCTACAAAGGGTAGGCAAAATGAACAAATTGTTAAAAGAGGAAAAATTTGTAGGGCTCACACAAGGCTGGGAGATATTTGAGTTCTGGCCAGGCACAGCAGAGATTCATTGGTGATAATCTAAGGCACTCAGTGGAAACTTCATCAGAGTCACACCTTAGTAGGGAGGCTAAAATACTGCTGAAGTAAAGGTACACTCCATCTACCCCAGCAAAACTTAAAACAGGCCTTAAAGAGATCAAACTGATCTGTAAATAACTTAATTGCCTGTAGAATAGAGAACAACAATCTTAAAGGAAGACAACAAATTCAGCACTCAACAAAGTAATGGTTACAATGGTCAGCATCCAGTCAAAAATTACTAAACATGCTACAAAGCAGGAGAATGTAGCCCATAACTCAGAGAAAAACCAATCATTAAAACAGACTTAGAATGACAGAGATGATGGAACTATCAATTAACTACATTCAAGTATTTAAAGGAAGACATGAAGATAGTGAGGAAGAAAATGAAAGTTTAAAGAACAAATAAACCAAATTGAAGTTTTAGAGCGGAAAATACAACATCTTAAGCAAAAATTTCACCAAGTGGAATAAATATCAAATAAGACTCTTCAGAAGAAAAGATCAGTGAACATGAAGTAATCAATGAAAGCTATTCAAAGTGATACACAGAGAAAAAAACATTGAAAAAATCATAAACAGGTTCAGTGACCAGTGGAACAATAATAGTCTAACATATGAATATTTGAATCTTAGAAAGGAGAGGAGCAGAAAATATTCCAAATTTGAGGAAAAGAATAATTTCACATTTCAAAGAACTCAGTGGTTCTCGAGCAGGGTAAACATATACCCATATACAAAACAAAATACACCCAGGCGTATTATAAGCAAATTGCTGAAAACCAGTGATAAAGAGAAAATCATAAAAGCTCCTGGAGTAAAAATATAAACTAAATGCAAAGCAACAAAGATAAGGAGAGTAGACTTCTTGACAGAAACTAAGCACTCCAGAAGACACTGGAAATACTCTTTAAGGAGCCAAAAGGAAAAAAACTGTCAAACTAGAATTCTATATCAGCCAAAGTATTCTTCAATAACATCAAAAACTTTTTTAAACAAATGAAAGATGAGAAAATGCATCACCAGCAGACCTGTACTACAAGAATGTTAAAGAACTTTCTTTGGGAGGAGAGAAAGTGATACCGGATAGAATCAACAGAACTAGACTCAGATATGACCCAGGTTTGGGAACTACAAGCAAGGACTTGAAAATAACTATGTATCTGGATCTGGTGGCAAAGAAGGACAACACATACAGAAAGGTGGGGAATTTCAGCAAAAAGATGGAAATGATTAGAAAAGTCAAATGGAAAGGCTAGATATGAGATGAGAATTCCTTCAATGAGCTCATCAGTAGACTGCATACATCTGAAGGAAGAAGCAGCAAATTTGAAGATAAGTAAAACAAAGCATGGTGTAGTCACTTATTGAAATAATACACATTTGCAATAATGGATGCACCACAGCTATATCCAACATGATTGAATTATAGAAGTATAATATATTTAACACTAGCCAAACTGGAAAATATATCATTTAGGGATACATACTTGTCTGGTAAGTTATTTTTTAAAGCAAGAGAATCCTTAAACCACACTACAACTCAAAGACATAGCAGTCTCTGCTATGGCCACAGCTGACGAGACTGGAGTGAGGACCTGACCCAGGCTGGGACAATCCAGTTCTCTCTCTAGAGAATTTGGATTGGGACAGAGGACCTTTATTAGTCACTATTGGGCCTTTGACCTGAAGTGAGTTGCTGTGCACTTAACTGTATCCCCCCAAATTAATGCTAAATTCCTACCCCACAATGTGATGGTATTTGGAGATGGGATCTTTGGGAGATAATTTAATTTAGATGAGGTCATGAAGGTGGGACCTTCATGATGTCCCTTATAAGAAGAGACACCAGAGAGCTTGTTGTCTTCTCCCCCACTACGACATGACGGCACAGCAAGAAGACTGCCATCCATCAGCCAGGAAGAGGGCCCTCAGCAGAAACTGACCATGCTGGCACCTTGATCTTGGGCATCAAGTCTCCAGAATTATGAGAAAATTAATTTCTGTTGTTTAAGCCACTCAGTCTATGGTGTTTTGTTATGGCAGCCTGAGCAAGACAGACAACTCTGTGAATAGACTAAAAGCCATCAATTACAAAACAGAAGAAGACTCACAGACTTAGAGAATGAATTTATGGTTACCAGGGGGAAGGGTGCAGGGAGGGGTAGTTTGGGAGTTTGGGGCTGACATGTACACACTGCTATATTTAAAATAGATAACCAACAAGGACCTACTGCATAGCACAGGGAACTCTGCTCAATATTCTGTAATAACCTAAATGGGAAAAGAATTTGAAAAAGAATAGATACAAGTATATGTATAACTGAATCACTTTGCTGTACACTTGAAAGTAACACAACATTGTTAATCAACTATACTCCAATATAAAATTTTTAAAAAGCCATTGAACTGTGCATTTTAAGTGGGTAGATTTGTATAGTGTGTGAATAAAGTTTTAGAAAATGAACAATAAATCGTCATGTATCCTGGGCTCAATTCCGGTCTCCAATTTCCCTGCTGGGAGAACTTAGGCAAGTCATTTAACTTCCAAACTTCATGATTAAAAGCTTTGATCTTTAAATCCTGGCTCTCTCACTTGCTACTCCTGCATCCTTAGGCACGGCCTCTATAAGCCTGAAGTTTCCTCATCTAAAAAGAGTTGCTTCCTCTTAGAGATCTTTTATGGATTCAATGAGAAAATGAATGTTAAATATATTACCATAATCTGGCATATGGTAAATAATCAATAAAATTTGCTATTATTTGCTGGGTTCAAATGCACAAAATAAAAGTAATATCCACCTAGCAAGGTTACTGTGGACTACAAATGCAATAATGTATATAAAAGAACGTTTTAATGAGACCATTGAATGAATGGTAATTATTTACTTGGTTAATAATGTGTGTATTTTGTGGTTCGTACCCCTCTATATCACCACTAGAGTCATATTTTTCATCTAGGGAGCTTCTGAGCTAATGTTTGAAGGCACCAATCTAATTGTCCACCATTCTGAAACCTCTATTCAGTTCTTCTCAGCCTCCTAATTGTGCCCACATCTAAGATTTCACATTTAAAATGGCCATTTGGAGGTGGAGCATTGATATCATTTGGGGCATTTAATATCAATCAAATTCTTGGGAATTATGTTCTGAATGGTTTCTATTCTATCCTGTAGTAAATAGTAAATGCTTTATTATCATTATATGGAGGCCCTAACATAATGAAACTTAATTTGAAGCAGAGGGTTAGAGGCTGGTCATGCAGCATACTGGAAAACTACATAGAAGTTGGCAGTAACTTGGGGAAACAGAAAAATTGTACTGAAAAAGGAGAGAAAAAGTCAAAAACAGAGGAATGAGTAATTGAGTCCAGATCCAGGTCGTAATGTGAAATTTGAAGGGTCTCTAATACAGACATTAGGGCTAGTGGCAGGGTTTGGTAGAGCAGTGTGGAGATGTTAAATATTTTAGATGTAGGCTTCATCATTAAAGGAAGCCAGTACAAGGGAATCAAGGCAGAGTTAAGATCAGATTCTAGTCCCTACAGGAGTCAGGCAAAAATGTACTAGTTGTCCAACGGTGTGCACCCGAGGAACCAGTGCCTTGGAAAGGAAGGAAGGAAGAGGAAAGAAGGAAAGAGAAAGAGAGAAAGAAAGAAAGAAAGAGAAAGAAAGAAAGAAGGAAAGAAGGAAGGAAGGAAGGAAGGAAGGAAAGAAAGAAAGAAAGAAGAAAGAGAGAGAGAGAGAGAAAGAGAGAAAGAGAGAAAGAGAGAAAGAAAGAAAGAGAGAAAGAAAGAAAGAAAGAAAGAGAGAAAGAAAGAAAGAAAGAAAGAAAGAAAGAAAGAAAGAAAGAAAGAAAGAAAGAAAGAAAGAAAGACCAGGTATTCAAGCTACCTGAGAAAAACATATCTGGATGTTCAATGAAACATCTGAGAGATGGGAAATGGCAACTGGTTACTTCCAGTCATCAAGGATTACTCGTCTGCTGCTGGCTGGTGTCTCTTTAGTTCAGGAGAGAGGTGAGCCACCCAAACAATAAATAACTGGATATTCATAGATAGGCCAGAGAGGACACATTAGCCACAGGAAGTTCTCACTGTCCTGCTTCACTTATGATGAATCTATGGGAATATTGAAGAACACATTTTACAAACCCTCTCAGTCATTATTTAGACATGTTAAATCACACCAAAAGGAAGCTCCAGTTCAATAACAGCACAGCTGCTTATATTATTGAACTGTTCCATCTGTCTCCATGCTGCAAATGTAGGGAATTCTTTAAGTGACATGAATAAAAATGACCTGGCCTATAGTTTGTGATTAAACTCTAAACATGGTGTTTATAATAACCTTAAAAATGTCCCTAGTCACTGAGACCCAACATTAAATGCCAGAAAAATTAGAATAAAAGCTATCAGTTCAAGCAGTATTCCTAACATACAGCAGAAAGCTCTTGCTAATAAAGTCGAAGCAATGTAAACTCCTGATGAGAAGATTACATTGATGCTATGATTTGATTACAGAGTCAAGCCAGTGGATTACAAAAGTAAATATCACCTTAAAGGAGTATAAAACTCCAGTTTGCATAACCTGGCATAGATGATCTTTATGCCACACAATTGCAAAGCCCCAAATTATATAATATGAATAAAGTGTGAGGCCACATAGTTCAGAGTGCTAAAGAGTGTTCATAGGACCTAAAAATGGCCATAAATATGAGATGGTGAACAACAAATCCATAATTGGTATAGGTAAAACATTTGTGATCATTGTAAGGTACAGAGTATTTTTCTTTAGCAATTTAAAGATCCCATTTCATTACTTTTTCCCATAGTTCCTGTTGAAAAGATTGCAATTACTCTTACTATTGTTTCTTGAAGGTAAAATGTCTTTTTACCTGTCTATTTTTAAGATTTCTTTTTATCTGGTTTTCATCAGTTTGGCTATGTGTGATTTTCTTCTATTTAACTCTGCTTGGGTTCAGTAGTCGTCTTAAAAATATCTTAAGGTTAATGTTTTTATAAATTTCTTCTGCGCCATAGTCTATTCTCTCTCTCTCGAGTAATCAATAAGTTAGACTGTTTTTAGACCGTTTGTGTTCAACATGCATTTATGTGCTGTTCTTTTTCTTCCACAATATTTTCTCTATATGTTTCAATTTGGATAATTTCTGTTCACCCATCCTCAGGTTCACTAGCTCTGTCTTTACTGTGCCCTGTCAAACTCATCCAAGGTGCTTTTAACTTCAGATAGCATATTTTTCATTTCTAGAATATGTATTTGATTCTTCTTTATAGATGCTAATTCTCTGTTGGTCTTTATCTTTTTGTCCATTTTTCCCTATTTTCTTTAATATTAATCATATGTTATATTTAAAATCCTTGTCAGGTAACTGTAATATATTATCATCTGTGGCTTTGCTTGTACTATCTATTTTTTCTCTTGATTATTGGCCACATTTCCCTGCTCTTCACACATTTTGTAATTTTGATTGTATACCAGACATTGTATATAAGAATCCAGAGGCTGCAGATGATGTCATCTTCCATCAAGTAGGCAGATCACCTCAACCCATACAAGGATCTCTTTTCATCCCTATTTCTCAGGTGTGGGCCTCCTGGCGTTTGATTGAGAGCCTGCTTGGTCTCTGTCTCTTCAGCTCTTCAGAGTCAGTTCTGCCCTTTAGAGGTTTTGAGTTTAGCTCTTTGCCTCTGACCCCATGCAGTTTCAATAATTAGCAAATGTCTTGAGAAAGTAACTGGCTATATATTTGTGTCAGGACCTCTCCTTATAGTGGGAATTTGTTTCCTAAGTATTACGAAACTGAGATATTTCACAACGCCTTTTAGAAGCTTCTAGCTAAGTCTCCTAGTGTCCTGCATCACCCAGGAATCAGCAAATGGTCCTTTGTGTTTGGTTCTATACGAGTTTACAATCTGTCAAGCCAGCCCCATACAACCACCAAAAGCTCTTCTTGTACCTATTTTCCCTAGAGGGGTCAGGTCCCTCTTCCTAGGCCAAGCCTGATTCTTAGTCCTCACCCAGAACTGGCAAATATCCCCAGGGAAGGAAATGGCCAGAGATTGTCAACTTACCTAGGAAGGGCTCTTCCCTGTCAATTCTCTGATATCTTTTAAACTATGAATTTTGCAACTTATCCTTTTTTTCCCTAGGTGTTGCAGCAAGAGCACTGGCCTGCCGTGACCTATTACATTCTACATAGAAGCAGAAGTCAGAAATTGTCCTGTAATACTTTTTCAGAAGGTTATTTCTCAAAGTTGAGACCTCTTACATAGAATCCCTTGATCTGTCAAGGCAGGTCATCTTTAGTAATCTTTCCACTACAGTCTGGCTTTCTGCTCTTATTACAATACTGATACTACATGACTAAGGTCGTCTTTGGTTGTCACTATCTTTCCAAAGTAAGGTTACTCTTTACTTCCTCCCACCATTCTTCCCCACGTCTCTCCACTTGCTGCCAAACACACACACACACATAAAAAATATACATACTACATTTCAGCAGTACCAAACTACTAGTAGTTCCCTCACATAAATCATGATGTTTCCTCTGCCTGGAATGCTCATTCCTTCCTTCTTGTCATTAGCTAACTCGTCCCCATCTTTCCAGAGTTTTCACCTCTTACGGGAATCTTTCCTTGTCCCCACCTATTCCTTTTCTCTCTACCTACATTTATCGTTCCTATCACATTGTGATAGAGCACCACATTATGCTGAAATGATCTGTAGGCTGATTTGATTCTTCCCTCCACCACACCTCCCATTACACAAAATGAGTTCCTTAAGAGCAGAAAATGTGCCTCATTGGTCTTTTTGTCTCCAACACCCAGATCAGTGTTTGATATTAATGTTGGTTGGACTGTACACTCCAATTTGCCATCCTGCATTTTGTTCCAGGATGACTAGATAATAGCAAGACCATTACAAGCCTCATCTCCAGGGCTTTTTTATATTGATTTTTTAAAGATACATTTCCTGAGGTCCCACTAGTGCCAAAATAGGAAGAAAAGTAATAACTTTTCTGACTAAAGTGGAATCACAAATGATTTATTCTTCCCTTAATCAATAATACTAGCTAACTCTTACATAACACATTCTAGGTGCCAAGCACTTTACATGCATCATCTTCTTTCATCTTTACAGCCACCTTCTGAGGTGGGTACTATTGTTACCCCCATTTTACAGGGGAGGAAACTGAAGCACAGAGAGGTTAAATAAGTGACAAGCTACAACCTGGATATAGGTCGTCTGGTTCCAGGGACCATGAAATTAACCACTATACTATACTGTACGTCTTCTTGCTTTCCTTGTCCCTTTCTCTTAAATGTTTAACTGTGTAAGTAATAGTACATTGATACACATTGTAAAAAATTCAGAAACAAAGCAAAAGCCTACTTTAAGCCAACTTCCACCCAAGTCCAACTTTTATCCCCAGAAGTAATCACTTCTATTTGTTTTATGGGTAGCCCTCTGAACCTTTTTTCTTTGTTTACATGCCTATATACATCATGTATATGTGTGTACATTACACACAGAGAAATATTTTTCTACAGATTACTGTTTTCATTTAACAATTTGTCTTAAGGATCTTTCCATCAGTATATATAGATCCATTTTATTCTTTGGATCCTGCATAGTATGGGTATATTGCATTGAATCAGTGCATTATAGTTTAGTTAACCATTTTTCCTTTGCTGGTCATTTATATTGTCTTTCATTTCACTGTTACAAATGATGCTACATTGAGAATCCTTGAACATGTCTCTATGATTATTTGCAAATGTATGTCTAGGAAAGACACTTAGAAACAAAATTGCTGGGGATGAAAGTTGTGTCGATTTTTTTTTTTTAACAGTGACTCACAAGCTGAGGTTGTAACTTTTTTCCTTTGTCATTCACAGATTAAAAAGGTTGAGGCTGCTATGTTTCCAAGAAATCAATTTTGTGTATAAGCACTCTCACACTTGAACACATGAAGGAAAGCCAAGATCTTCTCTCTTCACCACTTCATCTTCAGAAAGGAGAGTTTTGGTATAATTAGTAGAACAAACAGGGTCCTTGAGAACACACAATGGGATGCCCAACAAAGGAGGCGGCAGGTCAGAAGGAAGTGACACTTAACTGTTGGGAAAAAAATGAAGTGGGTCAAAGCTTTCTTTCCCTCTGGAGTCTCTCTTTTCTGTATTTTGTGACCCGGCTGGTAATACCAGGGCTGGGAATGTCCCTTTATCCCTGAAAGGTCACACTGGATAGAGTAAGATTCAGGGTTAGGACACTGTGTAGTGAAGAGTCCATGAAAATTCTGCTTTAATCCTTTCAGGAAGATGAGGGTCAGAGATGAGAGAGGATGAGGACTAAAGATTTAGGTAGAAGTCGTATGCAATTGCCTGGAGGGTCCCTTGGACATTCACTCCAGAAGAGTCACAGTGGTGGTGGCTAGTGGTTGCTAGTGGCAACAGAACCACTTCTCATGAGACACAACCAACCAGCATTTGAATAAATGTCTTTCCTTAAGTGGTTTAAAAATTTGATGTGAGTACTAGTGTTACTTCATATCAGTTATTTATATTATTAATGTTATTTATGTGTTATTTATAATGTTATTTTAAATTTTATCTTACTTGATGTACCCTTAGTACAGCAAGTTGATGTTACTCTCTGAGCCCCTGATTTTTTTTTTTTTTAAATAATAAATGCAGCTCCACCCTTTCTGTTTCATTGGAAGTTCTAATGATAAACAAGCTGCATTTTTAATATAAGATTAAAGTTGCAGAACTCTCTGATATCAAACTCAGTGACAAATTTATAATCATATAGCTAGAACATTTTTAGCATCACAGTCTAACCTATTAAATTGCCAAAGTCCAAATACGCTCTTTCCATATGTATTTGATCAGGGAAAAACAAAAGGCATGTATGGCCTGATAGTTTTATTGGTGCTTTTCTCTCTTATTTTATTTGGATTACCAGAAATATTTCAATTCCTATGAGCAATTCTAGCTCTTCGTCTTACTAGTACATACTTAGTAATTCAAATCATAAATACTAGAGATGTTCTGCTGAAGTAAAACTACCCATCTGTGAAACTAGGAAATGAGAATATCCTGAGTTTTAGTACTGCCACCTTCAGGACACAAGTCTTTATTCTGGAACTCTGCAATGTTAAAAATTAAATTGAATTAAATTTTTAAATAGTTGCCCCCTACTCTCCCCAAAATTGCCATTGATTTAACACATACTCTGTACCAGGCCTTATGCTGAGAACTTTTTCATACTTTTTTCATTATTTGTTCCTATAAAGTAAATCCTTATTTATAGATTCATTCATTCATGCAACCAGGAGATAAACGGGGGACTGAGACAAAGAACAATGAAAAGGTAGACTTAAACTGATTTGATAATTAAAGGAACAGAAGGAGCTAACCATGAAAAGAGAAGGAAAAGGTCATTTCAGAGGGGGGGTGCGTATACAAAAGCTCTATGTGGGGGGAAATCTTAGCATGTTCAAGACTAGAAAGCCAACCACTGTGGGCTTGACCAGAACGTAAACGAACTTGAATGACCACACTTCAAGTTGGACAGATTAGCAGGGGCCAGATCAAAAACCTGATATTTGATTTTTAAGCTAAATATAGTGAAAGATCGTTTAAGGATTTTAAGCATGGAAATGCTGTGATCTGATTTACATTGTATCACTTTTTGCGCCTACGTGGAGATGGATTGGAGGGGAGGATGAATTGACGTTCAGAGATCAGTTTGGGGGCCATCATAGTAATTGAGTTGAGAGACCATGTCAGCACAAAATGTGATGACAGGAGAAGTGGAGAATAAAAATAAGAGTCAAAAGATATTTTGGAATATAATTGACAGGATTTGCTGCTAGATTAGTCACGGGGATGGAGGACAGGGAAGAACCATGGATGATGCTTAAGTTTTTGGCTTCGGTGATCAAGTAGACGACGGTTCCATTTACTGAAATGCAGAATGTTGGGATAGAGAAGGTAAGAAATGGAAAGATGTGTGGACTTAAATCTGGAACTTTGTTTTGCCCATGAGTTTGAGATACCTGTGAGACATCCAGTACAAGTTTAAATAAGTGTTTTGATTTTGGATCCTAGAGGGGAGGTCCGGGCTGCAGACACAAATCTGAAGTTGATCAGCATATGGTAACATTTAAATACCTGGAAATTAGTGAGATTATTTTTTGAAGCTACTATATGAAAGGAAGAAGAGAGGACTCAGGACTGAGGAGTGCTAACATGTAGTGGTGGAATAGAGGAAGAGCCAGCAAAGGAGAAGACGGAGGAGCTAAGATGGGAGGAAAACCAGGAGAGAGTGGGACTGTGTAAACAAACAAACAAACAAAAAAGGGAGTTCTGTAAAGGGAAAAATGATCACCTATATCCAGCACTGTGCTGATAAATGTTTGAAAAATGGCTACTGGAGGGGTGGGAGGCCTCTGATTTGTAGCATTTGCTGATTTCCATGATGTAAATATTCTCACCATGGCTAATTTCAAGCTACCAACACGTCTTCACTGAACTTGGAGTTGGAAAAAGATGCACATAATTAGCTGTCGGGCACCGTTACCATCAGGCTCCAGGACAACAGTGCTGCTGAGAGGGAGCGTGAGATGAAGACAGGAAAATGTGCATTGAATCTGACAACACGCAGGTCATTAGTGACATTAATCAGGGTCATGTTTGGACTACGGGAGCAGAAGCCAAATTGAAGTGGACAGAGTAGTGCAATAAATGTAAGAAAGGAAAGACAATATACAACTTTCCTGAAGAAATAGATTGTAGCTGGAGGGAGAAGAGGAGTCAAGATTTTAAAAAAAATGAAAATTTAATGAAATTAAGATTTTTGCCCTAAGATACATTAAATAAGTATAAATGGCATGGATAGGATTTGAACCCAGGTTAGTTTGACCCAAATGCTTATGCTTTATTCAGAGCTTCCTGGACCATAGAGAAAAAAAATTTTATAAGCCATCTAAACACAGAATTATAGATGATTTTTCTTTTTATACTTTTTATATTTTTCTGGATTTTTCCATTAGAAGAATTTTAAAAAGAGAATAAATTACTTTCATAATCATAAAAATACTTATAAATATATAATAGATTTTATATTTCCCAAGTACCTACTGGGATACAGCAAAGTATATGAAAATCATTAACTAGTCTAGTTCAACATAAGTAGCATATTAGCAAACAGTGCCACCTAGTGCAAAGTTTATTTTGAGATAAATATTTAAACTTCCATTCTATTTTATAGCTTATAAATCAACACACATTTAAATACCTGTGAACTAAAATACCTAAAGGTGCTATCTTCAAAACTCATGATTTCATAGATTGTAACTCTTAGGTGGTTTCGCAACATTAGATACAGGAAGGGACCATGTCCTGTTTTGTGTGGTGCTAAGTACACTGTCACAGCTCAAAAGATAATAAATAGTTTTAGGTGGTTCTCGCGCGGTAGAGTGCGGTAAGAGGCAGATGGCGGCATTCTCCCCGGGGCCCTTCAGGCTCTCCGGCCTCAGGGCTGGCGGGTGAGCTGGGGACCCCGGGAAAGGCTGAGGGCTGTGTCCAACAGAGCTTCAGAGCCCTCGCCACGGCCGCCCTTTGGCTGGGCTCAGGCCTTGAGGCAGCAGTGGACCTCTCCGCCATCCCCGCCTCTGCAACCTAATGGCGGCGGCAGCGGTCTCCATGGGGCGCAGTCTGTGGGGCCTCAGGAACCGGAGTATACGGACACTGCCATTAAGATTTTCCCCTTCCCAACTACACTGTGAGCTCACAGTGGGCAGAGAGCAGTCATAGACCCCTTGGCACCTCCATAGCAGCTGTTAACAATTAAACATCCTTGAACAACTGAATGAAGGAACGGGCCTTAGTTGTGGCATGCGGGATCTTCATTGCTGCATGTGGGATCTTCGTTGCCACGCGGGATCTTTAGTTGTGGCACGCGGAATCTTCAGTTGCGACAGTGGGATCTTTAGTTGAGGCAGCAGGATCTTAAGTTGCGGCACGTGGGATCTTTAGTTGCAGCCCGTGGGATCTTCATTGCCATGCGGGACTTTTTCAGTTGCGGCACACGGGATCTTCGTTGCAGCATGCAGGATCTAGTTCTGTCCCCGGGCCCCCTGCATTGGGAGCATGGAGTCTTAACCACTGGACCACCAGGGAAGTTCCGCATCCATGTTATTGCATGTATCAGTTGTTCACTCCTTTTTATTGCTCAGTGGTATTCCACTGTGTGGATGTACCCCCATTTCTTTATCCATTCTCCAGTTGAGTGACATTTTGTTTGCTTTCAGTTTTTGACAAATTATGATTAAAGCCCTTGTAAGCAAAAAAAAAAAAAAAAAAAATAGTTTTAGGAAACAGATAGTGGTGTAACTTTTCTATAAAAAAATCATTGGCTCTTGTATTGAAATTTAAATAAATTAGGGACTTAATTGGAGTTCATGAGGATGTTTTCCTTTGGCTTTGTAAGAAGACAGATCTCTGTGATAAGAATAAGCATTCTTAGTAGAATGGGTGGAGGTGTGGGTGTAGATACAATAGATAATTGAGGTTCCATTTTTACATAATTCTATATTATATCATTTATGTGTAAATTCAATTTTAAGGTTATGGCTGTATCTTTGGATTGCAGTAATTAAACTATTATAATGATAATAGTTTTGTGTGAATACAAAATCTCATGCTCATGGAAATAGATTTTTTAAGAGCACAATACAATTATATTTTTCTTCTGCCTACATTTAATAGAATTATATTTAGTTTTTTTAAGTATAAAAGAGAGATTCATCGCTGTTTTGAAAGAGAGAGAAAAGTACATTATTTGCAGATAGTTTAATTGTATATTAGAAAATTCAAGAATATTCATATTAACACTACTTGAACTATAGAGTACGATCTAAAACAAAAATAAACATACAAAAATCAATCTTGCACATCAGAAGTAGTCTGTTGGAAAATATAGGGAAAAAATGCTATTTACAATATCATGAAAAGCTACAAAATTCTCAAAATAGCCCTAGAAGTATGAAGGCACTGTAGTCCACTAGAACTGGACCACATATGGGTTTCAATCCCTTTGATGATGAGTGTGGGAAAGATGAGGACTGAATTATATTTATTTTTGAGTACCTTAAAAACTATATTTTTGAGAACTACATTTATCTATTTTTTTTAAAAAAGCCTTTTTAATAGACAGACAAATAATAAAGTATTAAACTTGGATTTGCCAAGCAGCTCCCATAAAATTACTTGATCACACTGCCACCTACAGGTGGTAAAAAAAAAAGCGGGGTGGCACTAAAATGTATTTATCACCTACCATGTATCAGGCATTGTATTAAGAAAAATGCTAGGGTTGCCAGATAAAATACAGGATGCTCACTTAAATCTGATTTCAATTAACAACCAATACTTTTGTAGTATAACTATGTCCAAAATATTGCATATGACATACCTATGCTAAAAAATGATTTATTATTTATCTGAAATGCAAATTTAATCGGGCATCCTGCAGTTATATTTGCTAAATCTGGCAACCCTTAAAAATGGAGATAGGGCTTCCCTGGTGGCGCAGTGGTTGAGAATCTGCCTGCCAATGCAGGGGACACGGGTTCGAGCCCTGGTCTGGGAAGATCCCACATGCCGCGGAGCAACTAAGCCCGTGAGCCACAATTACTGAGCCTGCGCGTCTGGAGCCTGTGCTCCGCAACAAGAGAGGCCGCGACAGTGAGAGGCCCGCGCACCGCGATGAAGAGTGGCCCCTGCTTGCCGCAACTGGAGAAAGCCCTCGCACAGAAACGAAGACCCAACACAGCCATAAATAAATAAATAAATAAAATTAAAAAAAAAAATGGAGATAATCATGTTGACCATACTCTGCTGCTTAAAACCTTTCAATGGTCTCTCACTGGCTTCAGGAGAACGTAGCAGCACCTTAACATGGCATCATAAGAACAATCACGTCTCTACTCCTGTCTTGCTCCTCCCTGCCTTAGCACCAGCTTCCCATCAATATCAGAATCTTCCCTTTGCTTAGACAGCTCGCTTGGCCTAGGATACAGAGGTTCCTGGTTTGTGTGTCTTTTAATATTGTTTATGATACTTTTATTATGTAGTTACATCTTACCTCTGGACTTAAGTGGAGGTAAAAATTATAATTGCAGATTATAATTAAATAATACATTACCTCAAGGAGAAAAGATGAGTGAGAACATTACGGTGGAAAGGCACATTGGAAAATACTTTATTTCCAGCAAATTTTGTGTTCTTATTTAAATGTAATGAAAGAAAAATTCTAGTGAACTTAAATTGTACGTTTGTGTGTGTGTGTGTGTGTGTGTGTGTGTGTGTGTATCTGGCTATATAATTTGCAGGGCAGCGTGCATTACGAAAACGTGAAACTTCTTATTCAAAAAATTATTAAGAATTTCAAGATGGTAACAGCACAGCATTAACTCAAGCATGGGAAACTCTTAAGAACAGGGCCCTGACTGCACAGGTCACATGCCCTGCATATGTTTTTTGTTTTTTGGCTTTTTCACCAACTGAATTGACTTAGAATTTAAATTTCTCTAAGGGAAGGTCCTTTTTGTTAAAAATAGAAGTATATGAGTGACTTAAAATTCATGATGTTTTGACATCCTACTTAGTGGACCCTAAACAATCAAGAAGGAAATCAAGCTCATAAGAATATGGACTTTGCAGCCAATTCAAGACCTGGCTTCATGGCTGCCTAAAGGGTTCATGGGTTGGCTTTAGGAATCCACAAACTCGCTCAAATTATAATCAAAATTGTGTGTGTGTGTGTGTATATCTGAGTATGCATTTTTCAGAGGACAGCTTTCACCTTATTCTCAGAGGGATCAATAACCCCAAAGGGCTTAAAACTACTGTTCTATGAAACTATTTCTCCTTATTTTGACTTTATTTCTCTGTCCAGCCACGCTGTACTTAAAGAAGCCTCTGTTGGCAACTGGTTTAAAACTTTAAATACAAGGAGTTGTTAAGATTTTAAAAACAGTTTTATTTCAAAATATAGAAGAGAAAAGAAATATGAGGAGAAAACAAGTACATAAGGATCCCAGTCAGAGAAATGAAATCTGAAAGGATCTACGTTAAACCCTAAAATCCTAGCTGCTACCATCAGAAAACTTGAGAGAGAGTAAAAGCTATTGTTAATGGCAATATTTCTTATGCAATGATATATAACATTTATTGAATACTTATCGTATGTCAGGCGCTGTCCCAATAATCATTTACAACTATTACCTCACTCAATCCTCTTAACAACCCTATAATCCCCAGTGTAGAAATGAGAAATCAGAAGCAAGACTGAGAATCTTACCCAAGGACACACAGGAATGGCAGAGACAGGTTTTGAATTGGCCACAAAGCCAAAATTCTTATAAGCTTTATTTTCTTCTTTTATTTAGTAGGTACACTTAGTAAGATATTAATACTTCATAGAACTTTCATTTAACAGATATCAAGATTAAAGAAGTAGAAAACTGAAATTTTATCCTTCCAGAACATTTTCTCACTTGGCTCCCTGGACACCACCCTTCTGTGCGTCTCCTCCTACCTGCTACAGTTGCTCCTTCTGCCTTTTTCTGGGATTGTCCTCTTCTCCCTGTTAGGCCTTGAACCTCTTCTTCTCTCCATCTATAGATATTACTTAGGTAAACCAATCTGGTCTCATGCTTTTAACTGCTATCCATCTATTGATGATTTTCAAAGATACATCTCCAGTTTGGAACGCTCCTTGGAAATCTAGATTCATCTATTCAGCTACCTTTTCAACATCTCCAGTTGGGGGTCAATTCAACATCTCAAACTATGTGGCCAAAATGAACTCCTGATCCCCCTCCTTCAAGACTCCCTCAGTCTTCCCCATCTCAGTAAATGGCAACCCCCTTCTCCTGATACTCAGAACAAAAAACCTTGGAGGCATCTTTGTCTCTTCTCCCTCCCTCACACTCCATATCAAATCTACTGGCAAAAGAGGTCAACCTAACCTTCAGATATGTCCAGATGAATAGACAGCCTAAATCCATCTACTTCCTGAACCCAAGCCACCATGATCTCTCATACCTAGATTATGGCAAAAGTCTCCGTGATGGCCATCTGAGACCTCCCAGTCTGACTGATGGCCCCAGCTGCTGCACTCTGAAATCCATCAGTGTTCACTCTGAGGCCATGTTTCCCAAGGACTGCTTCTAGCTAATGACAGCAGGGCAGAAACACAGGGGCAGCCCCACTCCTGGGAGATGAGGGACTTCTACGATGGGTGACTTTGACTCAAGGGCTCCTTATTGGCCTTGCCAAACTTTCACAGACCTGCACCGCAGTTTCAGACTCTTCCATCTAAACTTCCTGCCTCCTTGACCTGGGTCAGAACTGCATTGCATTCTGAAGGTTCTCAAAGCCTGTTCTGACACCCCCTCCCATTTCCCTTCACAGGTGTTCCCTTAATAAATCTCCTACACATCTAATCCCAACTCGGCTTCTCAGGGGACCTACACTAACAGAGTCTCCTAATTGGTCTTCCTGTTTCCACAATTACAATGATAATTCATACTATAGTCTCTTGACACAGCAGCCAGAAGTGATTACATTAAAAATCAAACTCTTCACTTTGGCCTGTGGACTTCACAAGTTCTGGCCCTTGCTTCCCCACGGATCTCATCTCCTCTTTGTTGACTCTGCTACAGCCAAACATGTCTCCTGGCCATTTCTTGACCCATTAGGTATGGTTTGCTTGCCTTTGCACCTGTGTTCCCCTCTGGAATGCTTTTGTCCCTAACAAATACATATCTTGATCCCTGTCCTCATCTAGGTCTATCACTTTCTATCCTCTTATCTTGCTTTATTTTTTCTTCATAGCATTTAATCACCATTTGACATATATCTATTTTGCTTATTTGCTCATTAGCTCTTCCCCCACTACAAAAACAAACATTCATATGTTTCAGTCACTCCCGTATCCCCAACACAAATAAAAGTACCTGGCACATAATAGGTACTCAATAAATTTTGTTGAATGAATGAGTTCTTACTAAAAACCGTGTATAAGATCATAAAAATCAAAGGAATTTACAAACATAAGTTTGATTAGGAACATCTGAGTTTTCTGAAGAACAAGAACACAACTAGAAAAATTAGTACCATCAGTGATTAAGGACACATATTTCTGTTTTCTTATTTTTGCTTATTATAAAAACAATGCTAAATTTTTACAAAATTCAAACTACACGTTAATCACTAACCTATTTACTATAAAATATGAAATAGTATTTTTGCCCAAGCAAGCTCAAGCCACACTTAATTACCTGAATTGTAACCGGGAAAGTGCTAAAATGTCAAGGGAGTGAAAATTGTCTTTCTGTGACTCCCAAGAGAATAAGTGATTCTAGGAAATATTTGGCAAATCTATTTTTTTCAAGCACAGTAGAAAAAAACACAGGAAAACATTCAAGAATCTCCATAATGCTGAGAATATATGACAGCAAATTAACTTGCTGACTGTAATGAGGAGTAATTGGAAATACATCTGAATTTTTGTGAGATTTAATGAAATTGGAGCCTTGAACACACTTGAGATTATTTTGTTTTAAATCCATGTTCTAGTGAAACCCAAATCTAATTTTCTACTCTGTCCCCTTCTTTCCTAGCTATATTCTTAAGGAAGGAAAACATAAAGTAATTATATAATCATATTTTTGAAAACTGAGTCCCAAACTGTAAGTCAAATGGTCACACAAAATTTCTCTGACATAACAGTCCTGTGCATACAAATGGCAGACTCTATGGCATGGAAGTAGAAGCCACAAAGTGCCTTTTTGGCAATATGCCCTTCTATGAATATTACATTTAGAGACAACAAAGAAAAATGCAGACACTAGACCCTGTCACTGATTCACTGCACAGGAAGAGCAGAATTATTGAAGTATTTAAATGATATAACTAATACGGGTTACTCTATGTCATTCCTATCAAGTGGTTAAAAGAAGCCAAGGAGAAATTACATTTCTGGTTTTACCACTAAGCTATTGCACAAACTTTAATTAGTCCTTTCAATCTTTCCATGAATTATGGCAAAAAGATATAAGCATGCTTTGGAAATGCTTATGTGTTATACTCTATGTTGATGACAAAGAAAAATTTGCCTTACTGAATCTTATTCTGCATTCCATGAGTTTTTATTTTATTTTGCCTAAGAAGCAGCAGAACTATGATCCATTAAACATTTTTAGATAGGTATTAACCCCTCCCGAGTACATGTGTTTCAGTACAAAAAAAGCACAAGATACACCAGAATACAGCATGACCTAAAAGAACAATGAATTGAGAGTGAGAAGCCCTGTGTTCTCATTTTAAATTGGCCACTACCTAGCTTTGTGCCTTTGGGTAAGTTACCCAAATTCTCAGTATTATTTATCTCTCACTGCTTGACAAATTATCCCAAACTTAGTGGCTTAAAACAACCAACATGTATTATCTCCCAGTTTCTGTAGGTTAGGGATTCAGGAGTGACTTAACTGGTTCTGGCTCAGGGATTTTTCATGAGGTCGCAATCAAGATGTCAGCTAGAGCTGCAGTCATCTAAGGCTTGACGGGGGCTAGAGGATTTGCTTCTAAGCTTGCTCACGTGGCTACCGGCAAGAAGTGTTGGTCCTCACCATGTGGGTGTCTCCATAGGGTTGCTCATGATAGGGCAACTGGCTTCCCCCAAAGTGAGTGATCCAAGAGTGAGAGAGTAGCTAGACAGGGGCTGCAATATCCTTTCTAACCTAACCTCAGGAGCAATAAACCATCCCTTCTGCTGTATTGTACTGTTCATGTGCACTAACCTTGGTGCTCTGTGGGAAGGGACAACAGAAGGGTGTGAATACCAAAAGGTGGGGCTCATTGGGGAACATCTTGGAGGCTGACTACCACACACTCTGGCCTCAGTTTCCTTATCTATGGAATGAGATCTTTTAACTAGATGAGCTTTAAAGTTGATGACCTCCTCTTTCCTCAGTGCCTCCCAAATGTCACCTCTAGACCTTGCTTTTCACTCCCATGTAGAAATGCCTACTCCTCTTAGCCTTAAGCCATATGGCTATACCAAGCTCCATCCCTCCACGTTGCTGTCATTTATAGACTTCCTGGTCACTGCCCCACCCCCATCACTGTGACTTGGCACCCGGCTTACGGTTGTCCTTCTCACTCCAAGTCCTGCCATCATCACAAGATATCCATATCCTCATGGGTGACCCATCTGTCACCATGGCCTTCAGTTCCTTAACCTCCTCATCTCCAGTGCCCTTCCCATCCACCCCGATTCAGACCCCACTCCACACCAACACCCTGGATTTGTCAACACCAAAACTCTTCAACTTTGTAAACAATAAATTCAATCATCTCACTGTCTCACTGTAACTTTCTATTTTTCCAGTTCGCTAATCAGCGAGTCCTGAGATGGGTCCCCAAACCTGATTGGAACTTCCAGGAAACTGTCACATCTACTTTCTCTGTATCAGATCTCTCTTGTCTTCATTTCCACTTCAAATTAGATTTTAAAGTCCATCACTTGAACCCCTCTCTGCATAGATCCCTCACCTCCTTTGTCTCATAGGCTCTCATTCACATCTGCCTGGAAGCGCCTTAGTTTTGACTGATTTCAACTGACAATCCTACACCTTTTCTACTACCTACGACCAGGTTAATGAAGGCTGCTGGAGAAAATCACACAACAGAATAGACCAGATACATGGTCATCACACTCACACTGGCTTCCAAAGTTGTTCAACAGTTCCACCATCAGTGTTTCCTTAGCCAGCTCTCTCTCTTCCCAGTCCCCACAGAGGCTATTTCAAATATTCTCCACTTTCCTCAAAACTTCAAATCCACCACCACTGCCACCCTCCACCTCTCCCGTCATTCTCACTTGCTTTTTTAGTTCCCAAACGAAATAGAATCTATTAGCTGGGGACTCTTTGTGTCTGGACCCATCCTCTCCTTCTTTCCTCTTGTTACAACGAAAGAGTTTTGCCTCTGATCTGAAGTCAGTCCCTCCACCTGTGCTTAAAATTTCATTCCCTCTCAACTTCTCAGCAACCCTGATATTTTTTAACCAGGTGCAATCTCACTCCCACCTTCCTGTCTTCCCTGAAGTAGTCGCTTTCTTACTTTATTTTGTTAGCTTCTTCCCTTGTCTAAAACTGTGCTGCCGAACATGGTAGCCATTGGCCACATGTGGCTATTGAGCACTTGACGTAAATAGTCCCAACTGATAAATCTAGGTCTCAAAGACTTAGTATTTTTAAAGACGAAAATAAATTATCTAATTGATTACATGTTGAATGTATGACTTTCTTGGGGGAGGGATGTTGGGTGGAGCAGGGTAATTAGATTGGCTTCTAATTCCTAAATAGTCTGTCATCTGCCATTATGAAGTTATCTGGTCTACTTTATCTGAATGATACAACACATTTCCCTCTATATATATTCAAGGTTAAATTTCTCACATAGTTAAACCCATTATAAAAAATGCTATCTTTGGGACTTCCCTGGCGGTCCAGTGGTTAAGACTCCACGCTTCCACTGCAGGGGGCAGGGGTTTGATCCCTGGTTGGGGAACTAAGATCCCACATGCTGCATGGAGCGGCCAAAAAAAAAAATTCCATCTTTATTTGTGAATAAAAGAAATGATTACCTTCTATTTCAATATTAACTGTGGTCATAAAGTAGGTAATTGTGTAATTACTATTGTTTAATCTGGAGAAATTAAATGTGACTATTTTCTCTTTTATACAATAACATACTCTCATATACTATATACTATAAATAATATGTATCATTAACAAATATCATAGTATGTATAGTATTTATAAATGAGATTAATAGTGCTGATGCTATTATTAATAATGTTATTCATATTTAAATATAGGGCTTTTTTAGATTTTAGCACAGTGAAACTCATTCCAGACCTCTGACCTTCAGTACTATAGGATAATCCATTTTTGTTGTTTTAAGCCACTAAATTTGTGGTAGTTGTTACAGCAGCAATAGGAAACTTATATACCAGTTTTAGACTCTGAAGTCTTTTGACTGTTGTTGTTAGCTTGTACATGATATCTATTGCTGAACAGACATAGTTAATTTTGATATGATAACATCTCTCAATCTTTCCCTTTATAGTTTTCTTTTTGTGGTCTTATTTAAGAAAATCTTCCTACTCTATGTTCTCCTACATTTTCTTTGATTATTGAAACTACAGATTTACCTTTCATGTTTATGACTTTAAACCATTTGGTGTTTGTTTTTATATAAATATGTTGTGATGGACAGATTTAGCATACATTTTTTTTATAGCAATAGAGTTTTCCAAGAGCAGTCTGCATTGTTACATGGCTTTATTAGTCTCTCCCTCCATTATCACTGTGCTATTCTATTGCCCTGACTTTACAACTGGGTTTTTTAAATTGAGGTGAAATTCACATAATATAAAATTAACCATTTTAAAGTGAATGATTCAGTAGCATTTAGTACATTCACAGTCTTATGCAAGCACTTCCTTTATCAAGTTTTATAACTGTACAGTTGGTTTTAATACTGAGTAGGATGTATTCAACTCTGCCTGAGTTTCCTCATCATTAAATAAAGACAACAACATAACCTACCTCATAGATTGGTTGTTTATTAAATTTTTTTTTTTTGGCCGCGTCACATGGCTTGCAGGATCTCAGTTCCCCAACTAGGGATTGAACCCAGGCCATGTCAGTGAGAGCCCAGAATCCTAGCCACTAGGCCAACAGGGAACTCCCAATATTTTTTTAAAGTAGTATATCTTAAGGGCTTAGAATAGTGCTTGGCACTAGCCATTATAATATTATTATACCATATTATTGCGTTATGGTCAAAAAACACAGTCCAGGATGATGTTACTTTCTTTGCTGGCACCTCTGCCTCTTCCCAGACTCTGGAGCCTGGAGTAGCTCCGGCTCATGCCTTGAACCTCTTCTCTCCCCTACCTACATTCATCCCCTTGGTAACTGCATCTAGGTTCATGTATTTAAATTTTCATGTAAGCTCTGACTACTCCCTAATTTATACCTCTAGCCATGATCTTCCCGCTGAGCTCTAGAGTGGTATATGCAACTGCCTATTCGGCATCTCCACTTGGATGTCTTACAGACTGAAAACAGAACACTTGACTCCCCCCTCTGAAAAATCCACCCCCCCCCAAAATTTTCCATATTTTAAAATGGCACAGCCACGCACAGTCAACTGGGACCAAACCTTGGCATCATCCTTGGTCTTGCTCTTTCCTTCATTCATATCTAATTTTAAAGAAAATCCCGTCTGCTATACCTTTGAAATATGTCCAGAATCCAACTACTTCTCACTGCTTTCTCCTTCTACTGGAATAATGTGAGCCTTCCACTGGACTCCTTGCTTCTATTCTTGCCTTCCTCACAGACTATTTTTCACATAGCAGCGGCCAGAGTGATCTTTTTAAAAATGTACATCAAATGTTTCCGTTCAAAACCCTCAAATGGCTTCCAGGTTGACTCAGAATAAAATCCCGAATCCCTAAGCCCTAGCCCTATGGTAAGATCCCATGGCAGTCGGTCTTAATGGAGACAGTACTAGCATATCCTAGCAGGTGTTTTGGAAATTAGTGGAGGACTGTGGAATTCAAGGAACGGTTCTAGACATCCTGCAATATACAGGCTATTCCCATAAAAGAAGGACTTTTGAATTTCTGGCTGGATATTCATGTAGATGAAAAACCTATTTACCGTTAGTTGAATATTTAGTATAAAATAAAATTTCCAGGAATGCACTAATTTGTAAATCAAGGGAGTGGTGCATTATTTTTTTGGGAACGTTACCAAAAGTTGCTCACCACGTTGAAGAATCACATTATTCTTGGCAACACCATTTGTTATTTGCATCACTAGTGTAACATGCCCGAATAGATTTAGAGCTGTCACCTTCGTGCTGATCCCGCATATGGATATAAACATCTATTTTATCATGTCCTCTCTGGAATTGAGTTTCTGCATTTATGTGTTAAAACACACATAATCCTATTAAATCAGGTCCAAATCCACCCTCCTAAACTCTGCTTTGTGGTCTGGGTCTAGGTCTGCAAACTAGTTTCTCTTTTGCCGGGTAACTGTTCAGTTCTGCCAGCAGAGGGTGCTGGAGGGAGAGTATGAGGTGGAAGAAAAGCAGCAGAACTGCCTCTTCCGGTTGTGTGCAGTTCCTGACATCGTTGCCTCCGCAGCAGCATTTCCCTCTGGCACCAGCAGTTACTTCCAGTCTTTAGCTTCTTTTGACGCTTCCAAAATTAGCTTTATGGTGCCCCCTGTGAGGTACTGGTGCCAGCAGGGCAGCACCTCCTTCTCAGGGGTCTAAGTCCTAGCTCTGTGGGGCTCCTCTTCCAAGCCTCTGGTTTTTGAAAATACCAACTTTTTTCTTTTTAGTTAGTTATTTATGGCTGTGTTGGGTCTTCGTTGCGGTGCGCAGGCTTCTCATTGCGGTGGCTTCTCTTGTTGTGGAGCACAGGCTCTAGGCGCGCAGGCTACAGTAGTTGCAATACGCAGGCTCAGTAGTTGTGGCGCATGGGCTTGGTTGCTCCACGGCATGTGGGATCTTCCCGGACCAGGGCTTGAACACGTGTCCCCTGCATTGGCAGGCAGATTCTTAACCACTGTGCCACCAGGGAAGCCCTGAAAATACCAGCCTCTTCCCTTTGTTCCAGTAGCAGGTCATTATCTCTGGGCCTCAATGTTTGCGCCATGTAACACATTTCTTACATTAAATTCTCTCTGCTGAAATGACTGGTGTGGTCTCTGTCTTCCTGACGGTACCCTAACAGGTACAGTACTCAGTGCCAGAGTGGTTCTGGGAAACAGACCCTCAAAGATGGGATTTGGGATTGTTTGGTTATGTGCTTAACTTTGAAAGCAGTGCTGAGATCTTTTGCTAATAGAAAATAGGAATCTAGTTGTACTGAAACAAGTGGCCTGGAGGACCAAGTGGCTGATGCACTGGGTTGCTATGATAATACTGAAGAGTATGAGAACTAGGGGGTCATTGGCTGCTTCTGACTGCACTGGAGAGCTTACAGAAAGAAAACGACAAGATCAAGGTTTTAAACTGTGATTTTAAACTTTGAGACATTTCACGTCACAAAGAACTAGAGAGAGTCTATGGTGACCCTAAGATAGTTTGCCATTTCTTATAGCTGCAGGGTCAAACTCACTGAAAATCATACCCCAAATTTAGTTGCTTGGGTTGCAAAAAAAAAAAACAACTTGAGTTGAATTCATAGACTTGGCCATGTCTCTTAAGTTAAAGTTATGGCATTGAGAGGGAGTGAACCTGAGACTTGGAATGGGGACCTCTGGTGGAATTGAACAAAGATGAGAACTTAACTCCAAGTCTCTCTGAGCCTCTCCTGCCAACACAGACAGCCTGTCCTCCTGTGTCCAAGAAGACTAGATTAAAGATCCTGTGTAAGATCACCTAGAGAAGTTGCCTTGCATATCTTTCTCGAGACCCATCCTGACCACCCGTAATGACTCTAGACTCAGATCTCAGCATACTCCTGAGAGAACAGTGTTTTCCTGAAGACTCAGTTACAACACCAGTTTGAATACAACATCCTGTCAAAAGAAAACTCAAAGACAAAAGCCCTCAGAAAAGAAAAATAGCTTGCAAAGGAGATTTTTAGAAATAACATTAACAAAAAAATACAATAAGTTTTTTTAATCCCACAAAGTTACCAATGTTACTGAGTTTATATTTCATTTGTACATGATGGAAAATAGCAATTTTCTCATATTATTATCATATCCACAAAGACCATGACATTTTTTTCAGGCATCAGCACTACAAAAATCAAGGATGAAATTGGTTGTTTTTGTTAGGGAGCGAGAAATTTCCAGAAAAAAAACCACTTAAGGTTTCATTTATTTGGGGGACCAGAATTATATGGGGAGATTTTTTGTTTGTTTGTTTATCTCAGACAACAAAGCATGTTCCCCTATATTATCGTCGCTTCTAACAGCCATTCTCCAATAAAAGGAACCAGGGTGAAATATTTGATTCCACGGCTAAGACAACGAAAGTACAAGACGAGCTAGGAACATCTTGTAGCAGAAAGCAAGAAAATGCTCAAAGAATGATGGTGACAAGTTAAAAAGACACAGAAACCAGCTTGGAGGGGCTCCTTCTGGCCAAAAACTAAGCATCAGATAATAATTTTTTAAAAGGAAAAGAATAAAATAGCAATGGAGTATAACCCATTGATTGAAATAGTCAACTGTGAGTCCATAGTGATATAATTAAATGGAAAGTTTGATGAAGAACAGGATCTCTACATACATGAGAAGAGTAATTTAACAGTAAAGTTTGGCATCACCACCTTAACCAAGAGGTCAAAGTAACATTGCTTGGTAATGGCATAAATTGAAAATATGTGCCACCTAATGGGATATATGGGAAGAAAACATCACTCTGTGATGTTCCTTCGAAAAATGCATACCTAAATATAATCACGAGCAAACATCAGAAACCCAAATTGAGGGCCTGAATCTTCAAAATTGTCAAGTCATGAAAGTCAATGAAAGACCAAGGAACTCTTCCAGACTGAAGGAGGATAAAGAGGCAAGTAAATATACCACGTGATTCTGAACTGGATTCTTTTACCATAAAGGACAGACAGACAGAGAAAGACAAATATCATATGATGTTGCTTATATGCAGAATCTAGAAAAAAAAAAAAAAAGATACAAATGAACTCATTTACAAAACAGAAACAGACTCACAGACTTAGAAAACAAAGTTATGGTTACCAGGAGGGAAGGATGGGGAGAAGGGATAGATTGGGAGTTTGGGATTGACATGTACACACTGCTATATTTAAAATAGATAACCAACAAGGACCTACTGTATAGCACAGGGAACTCTGCTCAATATTCTGTAATAACCTAAATGGGAAAAGAATTTGAAAAGAATAGATACATGTATATGTAAAACTGAATCACTTTGCTGTACACCTGAAACTAACACAACATTGTTAATCAACTATGCTCCAATATAAAATAAAGAGTTTTTAAAATAAATAAATAAATAAATAGTTTTAAAAAAAAACGACATGATTGAGACAACTGGTCAAATTTGGAATGGGGTCTGTGGATTAGATGATAGTAATGTGTTAGTTTCAATATCTAGATTTCTGGTCATTGTAGTGAGTTGAATGGTGGCTCCCCAAAAGATACACCCAGGTCCTAATTCCTGAAATCTGTGAACGTGACCTCATTTGAAAAAAGAGTCTCTGCAAATATAATTAAGTTAAGGATCTCAAGATAAGATCATCCAGATTAACTGGATGGGTCCTAAATCACGTGTCCTTAGATAAGACGCACAGAGAAGAGAAGACACAAAGAGAAGAAGTTCATGTGAATATGGAAGCAGAAATTGCAGTAATGCAGCCACAAAACCAAGGAACTCCTGGAGCCACCAGAAGCTGTAAACGGCAATGGAGGATTCTCCCCTGCAGGCTCCAGAGGAAGCGCAGCTCTGCTGACACCTTGATTTCAGACTTTCGGCCTCCAGACTATGAGAAAATCAATTTCTGTTGTTTTAAGCCATCAAGTTTGTGGTAATTTGTTATGACAGGCCTAAGAAACGAATGCACTGTGTTGTGGTTATGCTGAAGAATGTTCTTGTTTGTAGGAAATACACACTAAAGTATTCGGCAGTGATGGGAATCATGTCAGCAACCTACCTCATATTTGAAAACCCTCAGGTTTTTTGGGACTGTACTTGAATCTTTACTGTAATTTTGAGATTGTTTCAAAATTTTTTGATTGTTAAAGTAAAAAATTTTCTAGAGCAGTTGACAGATCAGGGAGGCTAGCAGGATGGCAACTCCCAAGAAAAATTCAAGATGCCTTGGAGATGGCACAGATTCTGAAAGATATGGGAATTCAGAGTACTAATAATAAAGAGGCATAAATCAAATGTTGGAGTGTGCCTTCCAATATGTGCCTATAATTCTGGATGAAGCAAAATTTTATTCAAGCCATCCTAAGAAACCTACTCTTGAGGCAGATGTTATGACACTAGAAATCCAATGTTGTGAAGACTGGTCTCTTCCACAAGGTATTCTTCACTAGGTATTTCTTGTGGTAGGCAGTTCTCCATGGAGTTTCAACATACCTAGGGCTATCTGTTCAACGACGTTTGCATAGCATGGTGTCTCTCTCTCTAGGTCAGAGGGCAGATTTGTTTCCTCACCAGGAAAGCAGAGATAGAAAACCCCCAGAGACATTCCAGGACAGAAAAGTTCCCCCTCCCAGGAAAGATTTGTGTATATTCCAGGATAATAGAGATAGAGTCTCTTTCCAGAAAGAAGGATGGGCAGGTTTGCTGGCAGTCACCTTATGAGACTGAGGACTTAGCATTTCTCAGCTGTGACACAGACTTGTGTGTATGGTGTCTACCTGGGCCTGCTCCACATTGCCTCCCCGGGGGCTCAGGTGGCAAGGGGAGCCGAGGTAAACATGAAGCTTATGTTCCTGATGGGAACTGAGTAATAAGCTTTCTAAATCCAACTGGACTTGCTTCCTTCTCAGCCAAATCTATGGAAGCAAAACTATCAGCTTCCCACCACGCTGCTGCTTACGAAATGCTTGACTGCTTGACAATATAGACTTTGAAATAAAGACTATTACAAGAGAAAAAGAAGGACACTACATAATGATCAAGGGATCAATCTAAGAAGAAGCTATAACAATGGTAAATATTTATGCACCCAACATAGGAGCACCTCTATACATAAGGCAAATGCTAACAGCAATAAAAGGGGAAATCGACAGTAACACAATCATAGTAGGGGACTTTAACACCCCACTTTCACCAATGGACAGATCAACCAAAATGAAAATAAATATGGAAACACAAGCTTTAAATAATACATTAAACAAGATGGACTTAATTGATATTTATAGGACATTGCATCTAAAAACAACAGAATACACTTTCTTCTCAAGGGCTCATGGAACATTCTCCAGGATAGATCATATTTTGGGTCACAAATCAAGCCTTGGTAAATTTAAGAAAATTGAAATTGTATCAAGTATCTTTTCTGATCACAACACTATGAGACTAGATATCAATTACAGGAAAAAAACTGTAAAAAATACAAATACATGGAGGTTAAACAATATGCTACTAAATAACCAAGAGATCACTGAAGAAATCAAAGAGGAAATCAAAAAATACCTAGAAGCAAATGACAGTGAAAACACGATGACCCAAAACCTATGGGATGCAGCAAAAGCAGTTATAAGAGGGAAGTTTATAGCAATACAATCCTACATAAAGAAACAAGAAACATCTCCAATAAACAACCTAACCTTACACCTAAAGCAATTAGAGAAAGAAGAACAAAAATACCACAAAGTTAGCAGAAGGAAAGAAATATAAAGATCAGATCAGGAATAAATGAAAAAGAAAAGAAGAATACAATAGCAAATATCAATAAAACTAAAAGCTGGTTCTTTGACAAAATAAAAAAAATTGATAACCATTAGCCAGGCTCAACAAGAAAAAAGGGAGAAGACTCAAATCAATAGAATTAGAAATGAAAAAGGAGAAGTAATAACTGACAGTGCAGAAATACAAAGGATCATGAGAGATTACTACAAGCAACTATATGCCAATAAAATGGACAACCTGGAAGAAATGGACAATTTCTTAGAAAAGCACAACCTCTCGAGACTGAACCAGGAAATAGAAAATATTAACAGACCAATCACAACCACTGTAATTGAAACTGTAACTAAAATCTTCCAACAAACGAAAGCCCAGGACCAGATGGATTCACAGGCAAATTCTATCAAACATTTAGAGAAGAGCTAACACCTATCCTTCTCAAACTCTTCCAAAATATAGCAGAGGGAGGAACACTCCCAAACTCATCCTATGAGGCCACCGTCACCCTGATACCAAAACCAGACAAAGATGTTACAAAAAGAGAAAACTACAGGCCAATATCACTGATGAACATAGATGCAAAAATCCTCAACAAAATACTAGCAAACAGAATCCAGCAGCACATTAAAAGGATCATACACCATGATCAAGTTGGGTTTATCCCAGGAGTACAAGGATTCTTCAGTTTATAAAATCAATCAATGTGATACACCATATTAACAAACTGAAGGATAAAAACCATATGATAATCTCAACAGATGCAGAAAAACCTTTCAACAAAATTCAACACCCATTTATGATAAAAACTTTCCAGAAAGTAGTCATAGAGGGAACTTACCTCAACATAATAAAGGCCATATATGACAAACCCACAGCCAACATCATTATCAATGGTGAAAAACTGAAACCATGTCCACTAAGATCAGGAACAAGATAGGGTTTCCGACTTTCACCACTATTATTCAACATAGTTTTGGAACTCCTAGCCACGGCAATCAGAGATGAAAAAGACATAAAAGGAATCCAAATTGGAAAAGAAGAAGTAAAACTGTCAGTGCTTGCAGATGACATGATACAATACATAGAGAATCTTAAAGATGCTACCAGAAAACTACTAGAGCTAATCAATGAATTTAGTAATGTAGCAGGATACAAAATTAATGCACAGAAATCTTTTGCATTCCTATACACTAATGATGAAAAATCTGAAAGAGAAATGAAGGAAACTCTCCCATTTACCATTGCAACAAAAAGAATAAAATACCTAGGAATAAACCTACCTAAGGAGACAAAAGACCTGTATGCAGAAAACTATAAGTCACTGATGAAAGAAATCAAAGATGATACAAACAGATGGAGAGATATACCATGTTCTTGGATTAGAAGAATCAACATTGTGAAAATGACTATACTACCCAAAGCAATCTACAGATTCAATGCAATCCCTATCAAACTACCAATGGCATTTTTCACAGAACTAGAACAAAAATTTTCACAATTTGTATGGAAACACAAAAGACCCCGAACAGCCAAAGCAATCTTGAGAAAGAAAGAAAAACAGAGCTGGAGGAATCAGGCTCCCAGACTTCAGACTATACTACAAAGCTACAGTAATCAAGACAGTATGGTACTGGCACAAAAACAGAAGCATAGATCAATGGAACAGGATAGAAAGCCCAGAGATAAACCTATGCACATATGGTCACCTTATCTTTGATAAAGGACGCAAGAATATACAGTGGAGAAGACAGCCTCTTCAATAAGTGGTGCTGGGAAAACTGGACAGCTACATATAAAAGAATGAAATTAGAACACTCCCTAACATCATACACAAAAATAAACTCCAAATGGATTAAAGATCTAAATGTAAGGCCAGACACTATAAAACTCTTAGAGGAAAACACAGGCAGAACATTCTATTACATAAATCACAGCAAGATCCTTTTTGACCCACCTCCTAGAGAAATGGAAATTTAAAAAAAGTAAACAAATGAGACCTAATGAAACTTAAAAGCTTTTGCACAGCAAAGGAAACCATAAACAAGACAAAAAGACAACCCTCAGTATGGGAGAAAATATTTGCAAATGAAGCAACTGACAAAGGGTTAATCTCCAAAATATACAAGCAGCTCATGCAGCTCAGTATTACAAAAGCAAACAACCCAATCCAAAAATGGGCAGAAGACCTAAATAGACATTTCTCCAAAGAAGATATACAGATTGCCAACAAACACATGAAAGGATGCTCAACATCACTAATCGTTAGAGAAATGCAAATCAAAACTACAATGAGGTATCACCTCACACCAGTCAATGTCCATCATCAAAAAATCTACAAACAATAAATGCTGGAGAGGGTGTGGAGAAAAGGGAACCCTCTTGCACTGTTGGTGGGAATGTAAATTGATACAGCCACTATGGAGAACAGTATGGAGGTTCCTCAAAAAACTAAAAATAGAACTACCATATGACCCAGCAATCCCACTACTGGGCATATACCCTGAGAAAACCATAATTCAAAAAGAGTCATATACCACAATGTTCATTGCAGCTCTATTTACAATAGCCAGGACATGGAAGCAACCTAAGTGTCCACTGACAGATGAATGGATAAAGAAGATGTGGCACATATATACAATGGAATATTACTCAGCCATAAAAAGAAACGAAAGTGAGTTATTTGTAGTGAGGGGGATGGACCTAGAGTCTGTCATACAGAGTGAAGTAAGTCAGAAAGAGAAAAACAAATACCATATGCTAAAACATATATATGGAATCTAAGAGAAAAAAAATAAATGGTTCTGAAGAACCTAGAGGCAGGACAGGAGTAAAGAATGGACTTGAGGGGCTTCCCAGGTGGCGCAGTGGTTGGGAGTCTGCCTGCCAATGCAGGGGACGCGGGTTCGAGCCCTGGTCTGGGAGGATCCCACATGCCACAGAGCAACTGGGCCCGTGAGCCACAATTACTGAGCCTGCGCGTCTGGAGCCTGTGCTCCGCAACAAGAGAGACCGCGATAGTGAGAGGCCCGCGCACCGCGATGAGGAGTGGCCCCCGCTTGCCACAACTAGAAGAAAGCCCTCTCACAGAAACGAAGACCCAACGCAGCCATAAATAAATAAATAAATAAAAATTAAAAAAAAAAAAAAAGAATGGACTTGAGGACACGGGGAGGGGGAAGTGTAAGCTGGGATGAAGTGAGAGAGTCGCATTGACATATATACACTACCAAATGTAAAATAGATAGCTAGTGGGAAACAGCCACATAGCACAGGGAGATCAGCTTGATGCTTTGTGACCACCTAGAGGGGTAGGATAGGGAGGGTAGAAGGGAGGCTCAAGAGGAGGGGATATGGGGATATATGTATAGGCATAGCTGATTCACTTTGTTACACAGCAGAAACTAACACACCATTGTAAAGCAATTATACTTCAATAAAGATGTTAAATAAATAAATAAATAAAAGTAATGCAGATGAAAAGCAAATTTTGGTAGTGAGAGGAGCCACTCCCATTTCCACCCTTAATTCCCAGACCCATGAAGTATGGCTACAGGAAAAACAGCAGCAAACATCGATTGCTGATTTAGAGCATATACTGCCTCCTGGAACACATTGCTTCAGCATTGCAAGATGCTGCCACTTCACTGGCACTGTAACTGAGTTTTTAAAATGCCATACCACTGTTCTATCAAGTCAGCTGCTTCAGCATGATGGGAAACATGGTAAGCCCAGGAAATTCCACTAGCATGGACCCATTGCCACATTACGTTTGCTGTAACATAAGTTCCTTGATTAGAAGCAATACTATATGGAATCCAATGACAGCAAATGGATTTTTAAATTCATAAATGGTGGTTTCGGCTGAAGCATTGAGAGAAGAAAGGCAAATCCATATCCAGAGGAAGTGTCCCTTCTGATGAGAACAAAGTGCTGCCCCTTCCATGATGAAAGTAGTTCACTGGAATCAAGCTGCCACCAGAAGATAGCTAATGCCCCTAGGAAATGATTCTGTATTGAGTGTGCAATGTTCATCTCTGCTATTGGCTGGTTCGACCCTCAGCAGTGGTTTTGCCATATTGGTCTTGGTTAATGGAAATCCATGTTCCTTATCCATGCTCAACCTCCCATCCCTGCTGAGTTGGCTACTTTGGGAGCCCATTGGTCAGTGACAGGAGTGGATGGGGAAGTAGGCTGACTGACAGCCAAAAAATGGGTCACCCATTTTACAGCTGATTAAAATTCTCCTCTACAGGGGTTGCCCTCTGAAGAGCATTCACATGGGATACAATTATCTTGAACCTCTGTTCCCATTCAGAGAGCTCTAATCCACATATTTCTTCCCCCTACCTCCTGGTCACCAATCTTCCAACCATGTTCTTTCCAAGTTCCTGACCATCCCACCAAACAGCTAACCATGTCAGGAATCCATATGGATCCACAACTCTGGACATCTCTACTTTCAGGAAGAACAAACAACCAGGTGCACTGTTCTGGGTTCTGCCCTCAGGAGGCTCTCCCTTCTCCACGGTTTTTCAGGGCCATCTTGGAGGGGGGCTGCAGTGCTGTAGCTCTCTACTTCTATCATGCAACCCCACTGGTAAAACAAACCAGAATTTTTTTCTTCCTTAGCCCACTGGTCAAAGAGAGCTCCTCATGAGGCCTTAAGTGATAACTGGGAGAAAAAAATAATGTTGTAGGAGTAGGGCTACTTATGCAACTCGCTTGTGTCTTCGGGATCTTCTTGAACCCCGTCTTGTATATGTCACTTGTATTTGCTAATGGAGTACTGCTGCGCATGCCCAACTTCACGGCTGACATTATGGGTCACATAACACCTAGTTCATAAAGGACAGCTCAGGTCTCACAGTAATTTTATGGTCCATTGTCAAGCATTCATTCTCTACCAAGGCCTCATAGCAAGCAAGCAACTGTTTTTGTTTGTTTTTTAAAGCATAGTTATACATAGAGTTTGACATGGCTTTGCTTCAATATCCTGAGAGTCTGTACTGTGATTCACATATAGCAGCCTGCCAAATGCTAATGCTCCATGCAGCATCCCTATCTGCCACTGACATTTCAGGCACCATTGGATCTGCTGGGTCATATGGCCAAGAGACAGAGCAGCTTATGCTGCAGACCAGTCTTGTTTTGCGTCCCACTCAAAACTGGCAGCTTTGGGGGTCACTTCTTATACGGGACAGAGCAGCATGCAAAAATGAGGTATATATTGCCTCCAAATTCCAAAGAGGCTTATTAGGTATTGTACCTCTTTCTTAGTGGTAGTGGGGGCCAGATGGAGCCAATTATCCTTCACACGGGAGACATATCTTGACATGCCCCAGACCACTGAACTCCCTAGAAGTGTCACCAAAATGGCAAGCCTCTAAATTTTTGTGGGATTTATTTTGTACCTTCTGGCACATGTGCAGCATGAAGAGTTATTACTTCCTGCTCAGCAATCAGCATAATGTCATCAATGTATCAGACTAGCATGATGTCATGTGGAATGGAAGGGTGATCGGTCTCTGCACACTGGATTATGGAATAGGGGTGGAGAGTTGACATGTCTCTCAGCTAGGACATTGAAGGTGTATTGTTGGCCTTGCCTGCTGAAAGAAGACTCCATGTGATGATATTTAATGATGCAAAAGGTCAGCAAACCATGGCCTGAAGGCCAATCTGGCCTCCCAGCTGTTTTTGTACATAAAGTTTTACTGGATCACAACCATGTCTGTTAATTTATATATTGTCTATGGATGTTTTTGCACTACAATGTCAGAGTTGAGTAGTTGTGACAGGGACCTATGGCCCATAAATCCTAAAATATTTTCCATCCGGTCACTGACAAAAAAGTTTGCTGATCCCTGGTCTTTACTAACAGGTATAGAGGGGGAAGAAATCTCAAAACAGCTGCGAGCCATTTGCAAGAGGATGTGTTGATTTGCTCCAGCAATGAAAGCACATCTGGAACAACAGCTGCAATAGGAGTCACCACGTGATTAAGTTTACAATAAACCAGCGTGGTTATGCAAGACACATCTGTCTTCTGCAAGGCTACACAGGCAAGTTGAATAGAGATGTGGTAGGAATCACCATCCCTGCATCTTTTCAATCCTTGATGGTGGTACTTATCTCTGCAATCCATCCATAAATATGATATTGTCTTACTATTTTCATAAACAGAGGCAATTCTAGTGGCTCCCACTTAGCCTTTCCTGACATAACAGTACTCACTCCATGAGTCAGGGAATCAATGTGGAGATTCTGCCAGTTGCTAAATATGTCTATTCCAGTTACGTATTACAGAACTGGGCAAATAACCACAAGGTAGATTCAGATACCCACTGGGACCACTATATAAGAACCTGTGACAAAACTCCATTGACCACCCGACTTTAATTTCCTAAGGCTCTACCCTCACTGTTGGACTACAGCAACATTTGGGGTCTCTAAAAATTAGTGTCAGAGCTAGTATTTAGTAATTTCTAAAATAGTCTGACTCTTTCTCTTTCCTCAGTACACAGTCACATTGGTAAATGATTACAGGTCCTTGGGAGATGGCTAGAAAGAAGATTAACACTGTAAATATTTGGCAGTATGGCATGGTCCTTTCTCAAGGGAACCTGGCTTTCCCTCCATTCAAGGAACTCCAGGTTTGTGACATGACTCAAGCCTGGGAAATGATAGAGTAGCTGAGGCTCTCTGTTTTGGTGATACAAGCCAGACTTCTGTTCATTAGAACTAGAGTAAGAGATGAAGTAAGACTTTAATAAGGATGCCCATCTATTTCAATTCTAGGGACACCATAATCAATTAGCCAATGCCAAAGACCTCTGCAGGTTAGGCTATTCTAATTATCACTTTGGCTCTGTTGTCCATTACAGTCATAATGTCCACCTTGACTTTGGTAATTAAGTGCTGCCACTTGGCCCCTGCTATCCTAGGATCCTATCATCCCCATTTAATTTAGGGGTCCCAGTTCAATGGTAGCAGTTCCCAACTTCAATTACTTACCTAAAGAAGAGCCAGCGCAGAACTCTTCAAGGATTCTGGGGATCCCCTCATGAATCTATTTCTCACTACTTTGATGAAAAGCGTATCCTGAGAACCCTCTTGGGGGACGTGGTGGGAGGGTGGATGAGCAGGTCTTACATGATAAATCCACTAATATTCCAGTTTCCTTAAACTTTACAATTTCCTAAATACCTTTCTCTACAACATATGAAAGAAGTTCTGGCATTTCTACTTCATTTAATGGAAGCCACTTTTGGGTCCAGAATTTGGGTCAACCAAACAAGAAAACTATCAGATCTATTTCCATGCTCGTTGGCTAACATGCTGAATCTAGACTCTCTGATTAGTGAGCCATCATTGGCCTGATCGAACTTTATATTCCTTCCATCCCTAAGATTTGTTCCCACACCTATTCTTTAGGTTTCTATCTATATAAATTGGGAAAATCATGATACATTACCCTCAAAACCACGATAAGACTGATAGATGACTTCTTTAAAAAAGTAATGGGGGCTTCCCTGGTGGCGCAGTGGTTGAGAGTCTGCCTGCCAATGCAGGGGACACGGGTTCGAGCCCTGGTCTGGGAAGATCCCACATGCTGCAGAGCAGCTGGGCCTGTGAGCCACAGCTACTGAGCCTGCGCGTCTAGAGCCTGTGCTCCGCAACAAGTAAGGCCGCGGTGGTGAGAGGCCCGCGCGCCGCGATGAAGAGTGGCTCCCGCTTGCCACAACTAGAGAAAGCCCTCACACAGAAACGAAGACCCAATACAGCCATAAATAAATAAATAAAATTAAATTAAAAAAAAAAAAAAGTAATGGAAGCCAGAAAAATGGAATGATACCTTTAGGGTGCTGAAAGAAAAATAAGTTCCAACCAACAGTAAGAATATCTTTCAATATTGAGAGTGAAATAAGTGAATAAACAGATAAAGATGAAATAAAGATATTTTTAGGCAAACCCGCACTGCAAAACTAAAAGAAAAAACACAAAAACAAAAACCAATGATGAGAGTTCTTCAGGGCAGAAAGAAAGTAACCCTAGAGGGAAACCAGAGGGAATTGAAAGAAGAAATAAAGAACAGAACAAGTAAATATATGGTAAATACAAGTGGATATATACTGTTCAAATAATAATAGTAATGTTTTATGGAATAAAACAACCCAAAAGGGCAAAAGTTAATAAATAGAAATAAAGTATTTTAAGGTCCTAGCATTATTATGGAAGTTATGAAGGTAATAATTTGTGTTAAAATAGAATATGTCAAGGATATATGTTATAATTTCTAATCTAACTATCAATATTAAAAGAAAAATAATGTCTAATTAACAAATTTTGTTAAATTGTTATATAAATGTAACAATATTAAAATATTAATATTAATGGAAATAAAAAATCTTGATTAATTCAAGGAAGGTAAGATATGAATGAAAAGGAAACAAAAAACTGGTAAAATAGAAAATAAATAGTGAGATGGTAGACATAAACCCAAATTATCAGCAACTATATTAAACAGAATAAAATTCCAAGTAAAGGACTAAGACTGTCTCAGTAGATGAAAGAAAAACCTATGTTGTCAACAGACAGATCTTATTTTTTAAGCACACAGAAAGTTTGAAAGTAAAAAGATGGAACTATATATTCAGTATGCAAACATTAACCAGCTATACTTATAATCAATCATAGTAGACTTTAAGGCAAGAAGCATTATTATCATAAAAGGGACTTGCATCAGGACAAAGAGGTCAATCCATCAGGAAGTGACTAAAAGTCAAAATCTGAATATACATATAACACAGCTTCAAAATATATAAAGCAAAATCGGCATAACTAAAAGTAGAAGAAGCCACAATCATAGTGGGAGACTTACATCTCTCAGAAGCTGACAGAACAAAGCAAACAAATAATCACTATGGATATAGAAGATCAGAACCACAATATTAACAAGTTTGGCTTTTACAACACTGCACCCAACAGTGACAAAATACATGTTATATGATTCCACTTTATATATAGTTCAGAATGAGGCAAAACTAGTCCACGGTGTTAGAAGTCATAATAGTGGTAGCTCATGGCAAGGGTTAATGACTGGATGGGCATTCAGAGGCTTCGGAAGTAGTGGTAATGCTCACTTTCTTGATCTGCGTACTGATTGCCCAGGTGGTTCACTATGTGAAAATTCATTAAGGTGTACATATATGACTTTTCCGTATTTGTAATACTTTCATTAACATTTTTCCATTAAGAAAAGGGGCCCTTTGAATTTGACAGCACTGAGAATTACTGCTTTCTGTGATCTGACTCCTGGCCACCTCCCTAATTGCATATTCAACTTTTTCTTTTTTTTCTCCTCAAACACCTACCTATTCCAGCCACACTGGTCTTCCTCAGAGATGCCAAACTCTTTCTCATATCATAGGACATTTGCACATGATGTTTTCTCTGCCAGAACCACTCTTCTATTTGCATAGCTAATTCCCTTGCTTCGTTCATATGACACCTCCACAGAAATGACTTCCTGGGCCACTTTATTTAAAATAAGACTTCACCAAATCATCTTCTCTCCCCTTATTCCAGTTTATTCTCTTCAAAGCTTTTACCACTACTTGAAATTTTATTATATATTTGTTTGTTATTAGTCTTTCCCGTTAGGATATAACTTCTGTGTGTGTGTGTGTGTGTGTGTGTGTGTGTGTTGCTCAATAAATATTTGGTTAAAGAATGAATATTGAGTCTTTGGAATTTCCTTATGCTTCTTTTGTGGCTTGGTATGTAATCAAATTTTGTGGATGTTCCAGGTATGCTTGAAAGTATGATTTCTTTCATGGGTATACATTTCTATATAACTTTTAGCTTGAGCTTATTAATCATGTTATTCAAATACCCTATATCTTTGCTTATTTTCAGAGCTTGATCTATCTGCGTATGTGAGAGGTGAATTAAAACCTCTAAGTACAATAGTTTATCTCTTTCTGTAGTGCTGTGAGTTATTGCTTTATATATTTTGTGTCTATACCATATTTTTTGTGTCAATATCAGGTATATTTATATTATTGGTCTATTATTATTTTACCAATATTGTTATATGTTTTAGCTCTTGTGACATTTTTCAACTTCAGTTCTCTTGTCTGATACAAATGCTACTGTTTTTTTCTTTGATTCATATTTCCCTGGTATATCTTTTCTATTCCTTTATTTCAGCCTTTCTCTTCCCTTTTGTTTTAAATGTGCCTCTCCTAGAAAGTATGGTACTACAGTTGACCCTTTGACAATGTGGTGGTTTAGGGGCGCTAACCCTCTGAGCAGTGGAACATCTGTGTATAACTTTACAGTCATCCCTCTGTATCTGCGTTTCTGTATCCGTGAAGTCAACCAACTGTGGATCATGTAGTACTGTAGTGCATATTTATTGAAAAAAATCTGTGTATAAGTGGATCCTTGAAGTTCAAACCCATGTTGTTTAAGAGTCAATTATAAATATTTTTTAAAATCCAGTGTATGACTCTCTGGCTTTCAACTGGTGGGTTTAGCCCATTTACATTTATTATAATTAATAGACCTATTTTAAGTTTTCTATTTTTCATGCTTTTTAAAAATTTTTTCTTTCCCACATTTCATTGGGTTGAGCAAACTTTTTGTACTGAATTTGAAAGTTATACTTTTTATTTTTCTGCTGGTTACTCTGAATTAAACACTACATTTCCCAACTTTCTTTCCCCCAAACTAGGTGTGGTTATGTAAGTTCTGGCCAATGAAATGTAAGAAGTGTGGAACTTTCAGAAAGAATTTGTTAAAAGGGAGGAGGTAATCGCTTTTCTCCTTGCTTCTTCCTGCTACTGCCCTCAAAAGGGTAACTGGAGCTCCAGCATCACTATGAGACCACGAATTGATCTTGAGTATGGCAGCACTGGATGGAGTGCGGAAAGTTAAGAGTCCTGACAGCCTACCAGGCAAACTTTTACTTGAGAGAAAGAAACTTTTTTAAGGAACTATTATTTGAAAAAAAAAAATTTTTTTTTTTTTGGTCATATGCAGCTGGACCTAATAGGCACTGATCATTTCTAGGAATTGCCTCCTTTGTTGTAATTCCCTAGCCTATGGGGTAAAGGTATATTTCCCTTAGTCTGGACCCAATTTGTGGCACTTGGTCTTCCCCTCCAGGCTTCTTCCACTCTAACTCCCACACACAGTGGGTTTCCTCAAAAGTAGACCCTGAGACAAAGACTTGACTGTAATTTACTTCAGATCACAGGAAATGAGGAAGTGGGGAGGATAAGAATGAAGAAGGAAAAGCATAAGAGGGCTACTGAGGTCACCACTCTGGTCAGTGGGTACTTGATCCCACCAGACATCCTGAGAAGTGTGCAGAATACTTCCTAGACTTGCTTCCCAGAATCAGACAGGACACTGGAGTCTTTATCCACCAGTTTCCATCCCCCATTGGCTAAGAGTTGTCCCCACGGGTTCTAACTCCATCGCACGTTTGCAAGGAGCAGGCTCTCCCACACACAGATTTCAGTGGCAGAAGTTCTGAAGAGGGTTGAATGAGACTGAGGTGAGATGCTGTCACCATGAGGTGAGTCTGAGCTTGCACAGAACTGCAATCAGCTGCAGCTGCAATCAGAAGTGGACCAAAGGAACATGACACTGGACACTAGAGGTATCTGCTATACTTGCTAAGGAGTTTTCACAGTTTTTATATAAGGTTCTGGGATCTATCAGCTTCTCTCTTGTTTCTGTGGCAGCTGTAGTGTTGAGTTCAGGAGATGAAGCCTATGCTACTTTTATCTTGAACCAGCTTCCTAATTTCGAAACTCACTTCTTCCTGAACTTCATAATGTATTTTCCTATCCCTTTAACTGCTTTTTTCAGTGAATTCCTCTTCCATCTCCCAATCCTTAAATTCAGTGACTCCTGAAGTTTACATACATTCTGTCTTTTTTTTGTTCACTATACCATCTCACTGAACTACTTCATTTATTCTAGCATCTCATCTCTAAGAGATGACTCTCAGATCTTTATTTCCAGCCCAGATCTCTCTCTTGACTTTCTAATCCAAATTTATCATCCCGTAATCAACATCCTCACACAGATGTCATCATACAAGCAATCAAACTTAAGATGTTAAAAAAAAAATCTATCTTTCTACATTCCCGTAGTCCCTATCTCAATTAATGGCATCTTCACCTAACTTCATCCAAGCTAGAAACTCTAGCAACATCTTTGACTACTTTTTCTTCCTCACTTTTTGTATTTAATCACTTGCACAGTTTGGTTGATCTTACCTCATTTTCAAGTCTATTATCTCCTTCCTATTTTCCACAGTTATTAACCCTTATAATCTCTTGTCTGCACCAAAAATGGTTTCTTGCCTTTAGTTTCTCCCTTTGCCAAACAAACTTTGGTCATATCAGTTATACTAGCATACAGTTTGTCAAGAGGTTTTACAAGGTTTGTTATGAAAGCCCCTGTCCTTCCTCCAAAGCTCCCCAATTTCCTGCTTCACAAAGGCAACCTCTTTCAATGCTTTGGGTGGGCTCTTTTGTTAACTACTTCCTTTCCTTAAATAATATGCTTATAGTGTTACTTCTTGGTATTTTGGTTTTAAACAATACCTAATGTTTCCTGACGACAGATGATAAAGATTTAGCTTTCTTTCACACTCACACACACACACACACACACCACCCCCACCCATCACACATCCATCCTTTCATCTTCCCTAAGTACAGCAGCAATACCATAATTTTTAATTAGATCAGTATTTACATTATTATGGTTATGTAAGCACTATTTACAGTTGAGCCATGTGTATACTATGATTACACATTTCTACACAATATTCTTCCTGGTGTTAACAATGATCTAGCTTTTTTTTTTTTTTTTCCCTTTGCTTAGTTTTCTTTGTATTTATCACTAATTCAATATCACTCTCCTCCTATCTGATAAATCTGCTCAAACACATAGATAGGCCATCCACCAGTTTCATCTTCTTGAGGAAATCTCTTCTTTTTTTTTTATTGAAGTATAGTTGATTTACAATATTTTATTAGTTTTTCATGTACAGCATAGTGATTCAGTATTTTTACAGATTATACTCCAATAAAAGTTATTACAAGATAATGGCTATAATTTCCTATGCCATACAATATACTTTTGTTGTTTATTTGTTTTAGACATAGTAGTTTGTACCTCAATCCCACACTCCTACTTTGCCCCTTCCCCCTTCCCTCTCCCCTTTGGTAACCACTAGTTTGTCTTTTATATCAGCACGTCTGTTTCTGTAGGGACTCTCTTCTGACTTGCTCCAATTTGGACTGGTTGTTTACTATGTCATCTTGATGCATAGCTGTCTTCCTGGGATTCTGCTTTACTATCATCCTAGGAATTTCCTTTACCTCCTTCTTATGGTGGATTCTGTTAGCTGATTCCTTTATCTTTTTTCCTTTGGTTTACTCCCTGAGTTGTGTTTTTTGTTTTTTGTTTTTTAAAATTTATTTATTTTTGGCTGCATTGGGTCTTTGTTGCTGTGCGTGGGCTTTCTCTAGTTGCGGTGAGCGGGGGCTACTCTTCGTTGCGGTGCGCAGGCTTCTCATTGCGGTGGCTTCTCTTGTTGCGGAGCACGGGCTCTAGGCACACGGGCTCAGTAGTTGTGGTGCACGGGCTTAGTTGCTCCGCGGCATGTAGGATCTTCCCAGACTAGGGCTCGAACCCGTGTCCCCTGCATTGGCAGGCAGATTCCTAACTACTGTGCCACCAGGGAAGTCCCACTCCCTGAGTTTTGCTGGAGCACATCTTCTGACAGCTTCCTGAGAAAGACTGCAAGTTAGGAAAAATTTTCAACACCTTGCACATCTGAAATGACTTATTTTACCCTTACACTTGATTGATAGTTTCTTAGTATAGAATTCTAGATTGAAATTATTTTACCTCAGAATTTTGAAGGCATTGCCCCAAAGCCTTCTGACATCCCATTTTGTTGTTGAAAAGTATGATGCCATTGTAATTTTTGATTCTTTGCATAAACTTGTTTTCTTTTTTTCCCTCATTGGAAGTTTTGTAGAGCTTTCTTTGAACCCACTGTTCTGAAATTTCACAATAATGCCCTCTAGAGTGAGTCTATTTTCATTCATTGTTCTGGTGTTTAATGAACCCTCTCAATTTGGAAACTCATGTCTTTCAGATCTATAAAATTATATCGAATTATTAATTAATATATTCAATTATTTACTCCCTCTATTCTCTCCAATTATTCAGATATTGGATCCATTGGACTGGCCTTCTAATTTAAAATAAATTTCCCTGCCATTTTCCATTCTTTTTTGCTCTAGTCTAAGCTTGCTAAATATTTTCAAGCTTATTTTCCACCCTTCTTATTTTTTAAAAAAATTTCTGTTATCATATTCTTGATTTCTAAGAGTCTCTTTTTTGTTTCCAAAATGCTGCTTTTTAAAAATACCATACCGGGCTTCCCTGGTGGCACAGTGGTTGAGAATCTGCCTGCCAATGCAGGGGACACGGGTTCGAGCCCTAGTCTGGGAGGATCCCACATGCCGCGGAGCAACTAGGCCCGTGAGCCACAATTACTGAGCCTGCGTGTCTGGAGCCTGTGCTCCGCAACAAGAGAGGCCGGGATAATAAGAGGCCCGTGCACCGCGATGAAGAGTGGCCCCCACTTGCCGCAACTAGAGAGAGCCCTCGCACAGAAACGAAGACCCAACACAGCCATAAATAAATAAATAAACCCAAAAGTTAAAAAAAATAATTAAAAAATAAATAAATAAATAAAAATACCATACCATTCTTATTTTACAGATGCAACATCTTCTATCTCTCTGAGGATATTAATGAGGATATTAAAATAGTTGTTTTTTTAAGTTTTCTTTCCATCTTTCCCTATCTGTTCAATGTAAGCAACTCTGTTTCTTCCCAGTTTCTTTTTTGTCCTGTTTTTCCTTTGGGTTCTATCTTTAATGTAAGCTTTCCTCAAGTTGTTGATGACCCCGGGCTGTGTGATCCTATTTAAAAGAGGTGCATGAAGAAACTGAAGCTCTGAGCATGTGGACAGAGCTTGTCAACTGGGGGCTGCACTGAAGACTTGTCTGGGTTCCCTCTGCAGGACCTTTGGGTCTTTTCTCTTGGACTAAACGGATTCTCCAGAGAGGACCCTTCCTGTCTTCTACCTGGAAGGATCAGCCTGATGATTACATTTTGAGCCAAGTGCAGGATGAGGGTTGGGGACGTGTGTCTTCAACATTCACAAGGTTTATTTTCACTTTATCTTCTTCTTCTCCTTCTCCTTCTCCTTCTTCTTTTTTTCTTCTCTCAGTATGGAACCCCTCCCTTTCTGGGAAAAAGTCTCTAATGTTATTCCAGGGTGGGAAAGGGGAAGTCAGCCAATCTTGTGGAGTCGGGGGGATGCATCTATCCAGTTCTAAACAAACTTTCAATCCATCCTATTTTCAGTCCCACTTTTACCTCCACTTCCAGAGGTACTTAATGCTACCAATTCCTGAGCCATTGAGAGGTTCTGTGAATGTACTGACATATCACTTTTGTTCTTGGTTTCCTTAACTGTTACCTTGGGATTCAGCTTTCTTATGTCAGTCATATCAGTTACCTCCTTTACAGTTACTTTCCAATTCTCAAAATTTTATTGCTATCTCTTAATTTATTTGTACTTTTTGGGTGTGTACTTTGAAAAATCTCTTTACTGTAATTTTTAGTGACATTTGGAAAGGGAATGTTGCTGAATTCTACATATAGAGGGACTATATATAGAAAATCTCCAGAAGTCTACCAAATTTTGAAAGTGAGTATCCTCTAACTCTATTTCTTCTTCAACTCCATCCCAACTGAGTTTCAGTTTCATAGATTTTTCTGTGTCCTTGCCGATTAAACTTTATTCAGAAAAGAACTTAACAAATTCATTCACCCTCAGGTGTAATGAATGATAAGAGTTTAATGTGTTATCTCTTCCCAAAGTCTTTTAATTTAAGCAGGGACTAAATTTCTTATTCGCCTTAAGCCAAAGGAATGAAGGAATAAAGTTCTAATTGAGGAATTTCAGGCACCTATATCTAAGTGTTTTCGAGACCCAGGAAAGCCTTTGTTATGCTTTCTTAAGTCATAAGCTACTTTGTTGAGGTAGGTTCAACTCTGCCCATGCATAAGGCTGGTGATAATGTTAGTGTCATTCTAGGATGAGAATAAGTAAGAGTATCTGCTCTATTATAATTCTAGTCCAACTTGCATGTCTTAGAACCTACATATCGAATAGATGAATCGTCATCCTAAATACTGATATTAATCTAGAGCAAAACATATATCTTATTGTGCTTATATTAAGTATACAAAAGACAGGCATTGTCAAATACAAACAACTCTAAGTAAGCCTGCTTTAAACAGACCTCCTCATACAATTAGTGGTTGTAAGGTATTATGAAAATACAAAACACCATATAAATGTATGACAATTAGGTCAGGAAAATAATTAGTTAATAATATGACTAACCATCTTAAACTGTTGAATAATAACAATGATAATAAACAGTATGTACTCTTGGTTGAAGCAGACACAATTAGCTACAGTTTGATAAGGAGCACATTTCGATCTTTAGCAAATGACAGAATTTGCCTCCAGCATTCTGGGGGCTCCTATACAGGGAATTAAGGTCAAATTTACCTGCTATCCAAGGACAGAGGCAGCAAAAACGGAGAGAAAAGAACACAAGACTAGTTAAAGTCTCCTCCTTAAATCTTGATTTCTGGCCCTATTATTTTGTTAAATACTACTGTTACTAACAATAACAACAACAATAATAATAACAATTGTCCATGCATCGCTTACTATGGACTGGGCATGTTAAAGTATTTTACGTATATTAAGGAATTTACATACAACTTCATGAGGTAGGCGCTACCCCCATTTTACAGATGAAGAAACTAAAGCACAAAGAGGTTAAACAACTTGCTACAGTGAGTGGCAGAACTGGGATTTAAATCTAGGCTAACTGGCTCCAGAGACTGGCCCTAAACACCACTCTGCACTGATGCTACTTTTTCTGCCTTTTTCCTCTGTTCAACTAATTCAGTTACAAATACATATTTTCATCACCGGTTATGCAACACTTACTCCACCCTCATCTTATCAAGAATTTAGTGGTTCTTTTGATAAAATGCCAATACAAGCAAAAACAAAGTTCTCCAGGATATGAACATTTTCATAATCTGTATCAACCCAACCTAAACTTTACCAGCCCGAATCTTGTTTCTTCAAGGCTTGACAAATATACTGTTGCACCGTATTTTAAGAAGCCTCCATCCGAGCGCTTACATTGTAGCTCCACTTATCTGTCCTATGCATTTCCTAGAACCCCTTCTGACTCTTTTCCCTCACTGATGTTTCCCAGTATCAACTGATAAGCTGAATAGAAAATGCTATACTGAATACATTTTCTAACTATCAAACATGTTACAAATTAATAACTGAATCATCTTACCATTTGTCCATCTGGGGCTTCCTGTTTTAATGTTGAATAAATAAATAACTAAATAAAATGATAATAACAACGACAACAACAATAAAAATAATAATGAAGTTTTACAGTTAGCAAAGCCATCTGCATTAGTTGATTTGTTCTAATTCTTAGCATTTAAACCCAAGGTTCCTGTTTGCCTTGGGAATACTGTGCTTTTTCTTACCGGTCTTGCAAATCTGCCCTTAAAAGACGAACCTCTGAATTTTGTATACATACATGTCTACGTTTTCATACAAAACCGGCATGTTACTTCCATCGGAGAAACAAAGTGAGTGAGAACGGCTGAATTTTTAAAACGTAAGAATGACCGTGTCGCCGGAAGAGGGGGGCGGCTGCGCCCAGGCCCGACTCCCGCCCCAGGCAGGCCGCGGCCTCTCGGTGCCTCTCCCGCCCCCGCGGCGTGTGGCCCCCGCGGCGCAGGGCCGGCCTGGCCTGGCTGGGCCCCACCCCCGGGCCTCGGCGGCGCCCCCTGCAGGCCGCGGCGGGCAGAGCGGGCGGAAGGAACCCGAGCCGAGCTGCCACCGTGTCCGAGCCGGAGGCGCCGCCGCCGCCGCCGCCGCCGGAGTGTCGCGGGCCCGGAGTCCGCCTGGAACACCCTCCTCGCCGCCAGCCACGTCGCAGCGCCCGCCGGAGCCGCCTCGCCGCCCGCGCACACCCGAAGCGGCCGGGCCGGGCCCGCCTCGGCCCTCTGCTCGTCCTCCCCGCCCCGCACCGGCCTTCACTCTGGAGCGGCCCCGGCAGCCGCAGCAGGGGCGGCGGCGGCGGATCGAGGAGCTCTCCAGGTCGTCCCGGGAGAGGCTGCTGCAGTCCCGGGACAGGATGTTTTCCAAGTTCACCTCCATCCTGCAGCACGCCGTGGAGGCGGTAAGGCCTCGGGCTGCGGGCGCACGACAGGTCGGGGATGGCGGCCGGCCTACGCTCCCCCGCCGGCCCCGGGAGAGCCCGGCGGCCTCGGCCCGGCCCTCGGCGTCCCCGGCCCCGCGGAAGGGCGAGGCCCGGGGCGGGCGCCGCGGGGTCGTGCGGACGCCGGGGCCGCGGGCCTGGCTCCGAGCGGACCCCCTGCTCTCCTTCTTGCTCCGGGCCGGCGTGGAGCCCTTTCCTTCGCTCAGGAGGGTGGGCGGGGGTCCCCGGCAGGACCGGCGCCCCGGCCCGGGTCGGGGGTCGCCCGATTCCTCCGGTGGGGACAGGGGAGTCGGGGAGCACCTGGCAGGGCCACAGGGCTCTCCCCCGGACTCCCTGGCCGTTACCGCAAGTGGTCAGCGTTGACCAAGACAAAAGAAACGGCCTAACACCGCTTGGGTTTGTTTTGTTTTGGGGGGTGGGGAGGCAGGAAGGGGTGCTCTTGCCGGGGGCGCGGCTCTGGCGAGGAAGCAGCCCACCCGACCCGGTTTCGTAGTCTGGCCAGCTCTTGCTTTCACAGGCCTTGCGGCCGAACTCATTACTGATTGATGCGAAACAGGCGTTTGGAGGGTCTCGTCGAGGGCGCTTTAGACAGCTTCCAAGCCCTCACACAGCACCGGGACCATCTGTTTCCTTTCTTCTCTTCCTTTCCTGGACGCTCGTCGTTTTTCCTGCCATTGTACCCTCCTTTGAGGATTTTAGACACAGGCATAGGGAGACATTACTCAAATATCCGAACACTAATAAAAGAGAAGTAACTAACAGGAAAATGTCTTCCTGCTGTTTCAGTGAAAGGGGTCGAGTTGCTTTACTCTGGTTGTTTTGCTTTACGCTGGCAGAATTGCCCTAATTGAAAAATGCACCCTGTGAAGTTCATAACAAGTGCAGTTTTGCTGGACGTTTTACTTTGCTAGTTTTAAAAATGTCGTTCTCTTTCTATGTTCAGTTTGAGTGATACAGCACATTCAAATCTACACAACTTTAAGGAAAAACAAAACAAAACCCAATTGCAATAAAACAGTTTTTATGGCCAGATAAAAATAAAATGGATTTTTAAAACTCAGTAATGGAAACAAAACTTCAATACAATTTTTAAGTGCTGTGTGGGAAATGTTTAAGAGTCATTTTAGCTCTACTACAAGTTCTTGAGAAAATGAATGTATCAAATCAAGCAAGACAGGGTTTTTCATAGATGAAGAGCAGTATTACTCATGAGGGAGACGACGGTTTTAGACTTTAAGGCAACTTTTAATTTTCCTTTCTTGGCTTATACACAATCAATCTACAGCACCTTATTTTAAGAATTTAACTGAAATTTATAAAAAACAGTGATATTTACATTTTATATTATTCCTTAACTTAAAGTACCAAGAATCATTTAATTTTTAACACTCAATACAGCTAAATACTGAGATAATTGGTAATAAAAATTTATTACATTATTTATATTCTTTACTAATTCAGGCTGATATTTAAAGAAATAAGTAGTTAGAAAAAGAAAGATGGCTTTCATGCTCTCCCAGTAAAGACTCATTTTTGTCCAGAGACCTGTGTTCTCTGTCTGCGTTATCTTTTTACAATTGTATATGTTAGCATCTACCAGATTATGCATGTAAATTGTCTGACTCTGGCTCTGTAATATCCAGGTTCTCTACTTTGCTGAGGTTAGTGAGAAAAAGTTAAGAGTGGATTATATTCACCTGGTCCTAGGAGTTAATGCACTGCATTTAGAAAAGTAATGTTTTTATTTGCTTAGCATTAATGTTTTCAGCTGTGCTACTTCCCAGTTTACCTTGATAAGAGGTTCAATCTTACGAAAAATTTTTGGCATACTTTTTTTTTTCCCCCTTTTAACATTCTCTTGGGAATGAACTCATATGTAATGCTGAATAAGCCATCTTTGTGGTATTTGAAGAATATTTTTTTTTCCTAGCCCAAGATTGGTTTACATTTATTCAGTTCTATTTCTTTATTTCCTTGACATTTTTTTCTGTGTACTAATCTTACCATTCCTCAGTTTATTTCATTAGCTTTTCTCTGTACTCCTTTTAATTTGTATGCCCAATTAGCATTTTCTGATACAGTATTGCAATTATCAGAATTATCAGGATTCTGCAGAGATGGGAGATAATCCTATAAGCAGATTCTGACATGACCTTTTTTCAGTTGTGTCATTGTATGAATCTCTAATGTTTTCTCAACCGTTTTGGTATTATTATTTCCTAGGTTTCTTTCTTTTTTTTTTTTAAATTAATTTATTTTTGGTTGCCGTGGGTCTTCGTTGCTGTGCGTGGGCTTTCTCTAGTTGCAGCGAGCAGGGGCTACTCTTTGTTGTGGTTCTTGGGCTTCTCATTGCCGTGGCTTCTCTTGTTGCGGAGCATGGGCTCTAGGCACGCGGGCTTCAGTAGTTGTGGCTCAGGGGCTCTAGAGCGCACAGGCTCAGTAGTTGTGGCGCACGGGCTTAGTTGCTCCGTGGCATGTGGGATCTTCCTGGACCAGGGGTCGAACCCGTGTCCCCTGCATTGGCAGGAGGATTCTTACCCACTGTGTCACCAGGGAAGTCCCTTCCTAGGTTTCTTGATTCAATCGGATCAGCCTTCAAATGGTTTTTTAGGGTCAACCAGATACATATTCATTTAAATGGGGTTTAAGTGTAGAGTTTTCCTTATTGTTTAATTAATGGTTTCTTCACATTTCCTGTTAACTACTTAACAAGGATGAAATACAACTAAGATGTTTTCAAAGATCAGTATTTGAAGATGTGTTATTAAGCTGATAGACTGCATTTTGAATTTAGGGGAGAAATTCACACCTTGATCAAAAACAAAAACTGTAACGGAACTCTTGCCTCCTGTTTCAGAAATGACAGTTTTCCCTCAGCATACAAATGATTGGCCAGTAAGAGTTATGAAATGAATCTATTCTTTTAGCCAGTTGCCACAAGTCACACGTCTGAAATCAGGCCTCCCATGTAGTTCTGAGGTGGATCATTTTAGTACAGCTTCTCCAAAGGATAAATAAAACACCTTCCATTTAGTACAATTCAACATTTGTTGAGGGCCTTTGTCTATGTGAGGTTATCTGCCAGGGACTAATATCTTTTAAATTCCGGTCAGTTCCATCCTTGAGGGCAGATTTATTCCAAGAGGATAAAGGGCAGTGTCAGGAAAGAAAGTTTCATCTACCTTAACTAATTAATTCAATGGATGTCATCTTTCAGAATTTGAATGCAACATTTTCTTTTTAAATTATAGTTGAGTTAATGGTGACTGTTGGGACCAGCAATTCCTTAAAAGTCTACTCTGCACTAGGAATTAAAGCATCAGATGAAATATATGTAGTGTTTTCTTAAGTGTATTCTTTTCCAACAAGTGATCTTTAACTTTAGTCCTTTAGTCATTCAGTAAATATTTTATGAGCCCACCAAGAAAGCATGGCACAGTGGGAGTCCACAGTGAGAATGCACCGGGAGACAAAACAAAACACTGGTTAAAGTACAAGCAGTGCACAAGAGTGCGGCCTAGCCCCTAGAGCCACTCAGAGCAGGGTTCCAGGCTTGCCTCTGCCCCTTGCTTTTTCACTAGACAAGTTACTTCGTCTTTGTACATTTCAGTTCCTCATTGTAAAATGGAAATAATTGTACCTATCTGATAGAATTGTTGTGAAAATTAGGATGAGATTGTGTATATGAAGTGCTTAATGCAGTGCCTGGCACATAGTAAGTGCTTAATAAATGTTAATCATTATTATTATTATCTGGATGATTGTTCAGCCAGTGAGTTCTATAGGAGGAAGGGAGTAAACGCTTAGGGTTGAAGCAGTTGCAGAAGGCTCCCTGGAGGAAGTGAGACTTGAGCTGGACTTTGGAGAGGCAGAGAAGATAGGATGGGCGTCTGGAAAGTTGCAGCGGGGAAGAAGCATTTCAAAAGATCTGGGCATGGAATGTTCATGATACATGTGAGACAGCAGATGTGGCTTTGACAGCACTAGTTCTCATCTGAGTTATCAATGTAGGTAGGTCGTTTTGTGTGGTAGGCATTTTGGAGAAAGAGAGTCCGGGTTTCTAATTACAAGTAGTGTTTCCTTGGGCAGGTCAGTTAATGACTCAGGTGGTCTTAGAGTTTATTGTGAGAATTTAAGACCACATGGTAAGTGTAAACTTCGTAGCACTGTGCCTGGCACATTACTCATTAAATGGTAGCAACTGCTGTTTATTCACTCAATAAACGTTACTGAATGCTTACTATTTGCCATCATTGACTTGGAAACTGGGGATTCAGTGATGAACAAGATGATATAATCTTTGTAAACTCATGGAGTTTACAATCTAGTGGAGAAGATGGATAACTCAACAATTACAGACATGGGATAAGGGCTGGGAGAGAGTGAGCAGTCAGTCAGGGAGTGGGTGCTGCAAATGTGTTTGGAAACGACTATAACCTCGGCAGGAAGTCTGGCAAGACTTCTCAGAGAAAGTGATATCCACGTTAGATATTCAGGTCAGTTTTTGGTTGAGATAGTGATCGATCGCATGAATTTTCAAAAATTTAATCTCTGTATTGTAAGAAGTTAACTCAAATTAGAATCTCCTCATGCTGATTCACACATCTTTTTTTTTTTTTAACCCAGAGCGTAAATGTTTTTATGTAATGATAAAACATATGTCTGGCATGTTATAATTTGAAATGAAAGAGGCAAGTTTACTAGGAAGTTTTACCTAAATAAGAAAATTTATTCATGTTTGAACAAGATTGTTACTAAATTATTAGCAACTTAGAACTGTTTCACTGTCTCCTTAAATAGGTTTCTTATTTAAAGCAAATTTCTGCAAGAGATTCACAAGTAAGCAACACCATCCTGCTTTGAATTTGACTGTAACAGCAAAGGCCCCGACACAAATCATTTAAGACCTCTGATTTAGTAACTTTCCTTGTAAATAGAGTTAAATCCCGTGGGTGAAATAATCTGGAACAAGGATGCTGTAATTCCATATATGCCCTGGAAATTCCCTTGGAAAAATTTAACAAGTCATAATATTTACACATAAGAAACTAGGTACATTTTTTGAAACACCAAATTTCATTTGGGTTTGTCCCAATTGTTAATACATAATTAATTAATAATAATTGTTAACACTACATAAAGTTGGTGTGTAAAAAACCAGGCCCAAAAAACAAGAGAAATTTTATGTGTTTTGAGGAAGATTCTAAAAATAAGTAGCTGATTAAAACAGAATTTTAATCTAAAAATTTCAGGAAGATTATTTTCCCAAGTTAATTCTTTCTTTCCTATTTTTCTTTTTAATTGTTTTCTCAATATCCTACAAGTTATTTCTTTCCCCATGTTCTTGAAGTATATAATCCCAAAGGTTTTAACTCCTTTGTTAAAGATATTAAAGTCTTTTAAAATTTTTCATAGCATTCTATTTGGAAATGAGATGAATATTTATATTTTCTTAATTCAGTACTACTCAGAGTGGTACGAATACGCACATATGAAAAAGCTAGCATTAAGATGTTGATGATTGCTGAAAATTTTGCAGGTCCATTTTTTTCCTAAGCACAGTTCATCTTCTGGATTGAAACACTTAAGATGTCATGACCAATGTTTATAATTTGCTCAAGAGTTTGGAAATTGTTTTGACAGGGTTTCGAACTTTGAGGTCCCTGCAGGAGACTCCAAGAAATCAAAATGGAACAAGTAGAAGTATAGGAGTAACATGACCTCTTAGGTCATCTGTTTAGATGAATATATGAAAATGGACGATTATGCTGCCATAGTTTAGGTTCCCAAAATAGAAACCTATTTGTTTTTTTTTGTTTTTTTTATAAACTTATTTATTTTATTTATTTTATTTTTGGCTGTGTTGGGTCTTCTTTGCTGCACGTGGGCTTTCTCTAATTGCGGCAAGCGGGGGCTAATCTTCATTGCATTGCGCAGGCTTCTCGTTGTGGTGGCTTCTCTTGTTGCGGAGCACAGGCCCTAGACGCATGGGCTTCAGTAGTTGTGGCACGCCGGCTTCAGTAGTTGTGGCTCGCAGGCTCTAGAGTGCAGGCTTAGTAGTTGTGGCGCACGGGCTTAATTGCTCTGCGGCATGTGGGATCTTCCCGGACCAGGGCTCGAACCCGAGTTGCCTGCATTGGCAGGCGGATTCTTAACCACTGCGCCACCAGGAAAGCCCGAAACCTATTTGTTCTTAAGTAAACTGGGTCAACTCTGTACTTTCTGACCAAAATGTATTGATGCTACTAGGACGGAGAGAGAGTTCTCTCTCTCTTTCTCTCACTCTTTTTAAGGACAAGAAAATGTTTTAGAAGGTACATCCAAATCTTTTTCTGTCCGTTTAACACCCATTTGAAATACTTGTAAATTTCCTATGAGATGGCTGAAGGGATATAATTTTGGGCTTAAAACTCCTGAAGTAAATTTCAAAATTAAAATGTAAAACATTTTTGACTTTGTGGAATTTAAATTGGTAGTGTCTTGTTCATGTAGTTATTTTGCTAAAAATATGCACTGTCTAATCTAGGCTTAAAAAGAAAAGATTCACTTCTGTATGTCATTGAAAATACGGAACAGTTTTAATCTGATTACAGGGTTGACTTTGGTGATGTGTAACTAATTACATAGCAGCCATTTTACTGTCTTGCATTTCAAAGTCCTAGGTACAAAGATCCCTGGTTATCGATAATTCCACTTTACTGCTACTTTAGTAATAGAATATTGTGTTTTCATGTAACGCTGTTACTTTTGAAGCCATATATATAGTAACTAGTGTCGGGGAGGGGAAAAAAACCCCAATACTATAATATAATAATAATGCTGATAAATGTGTTTGTCTTCTTTCTTAATAAATCGTTTTTACTTTCTTGGATTTGACTCATTTTGTTTCTCTTTGATATTGACATAAAGAATCAAATTAAAGCTCACCCCTTATTCTTATGCTGCTTTTGCATCATTAGTAGACAAATACAGAGTTATACTTAATGGGAAACTCCTAATGCCATTTTCTTAATTGCTGTGGTCTTTTTGTTTGTGTTTGTGTAGCTTGCACCTTCTCTTCCTTTACAAGAAGATTTTGTTTATCACTGGAAGGCAATTACCCATTACTACATAGAGACTTCGGGTAAGAAACAATGCTAATATTAATTAAACAGAAAATTTGTGAAATGCTAAAACACATTTCAAACTAGTTTTCAAAGTTATTTTACATTAAACTTATAAACAATTTATTTTACTTCTAATTCCTCTCGTAGATTCATTCAAAAGTATATCTGTTGAACACCTACTATGCTTAAGCGTTGTTCTAGGCACTGGGAAATATAACAATCAAACAGACAAAAATCTCTGTCCTAACAGAGCTTATGTATTGATTGGGAGGAAGTGAACAATAAATAGACAGGTATACATAGTGTGTCAGATGATAAGTGCTACGGAGAAGATGAAGCAGGCTAAAAGGGATAGAGGTGTGTGTTGGGGAGTGGGGGTCAGGGGCAGATGGCTATTTAAGATTAGAGAAAGCCTTGTTGCCCCAGGTGACTTCTGAGCTGAAGTCTGAAGGAGGAGGAAGCAAGCCTGGGGGCACCTGGGGGAGAAGTTCCAGGAGAGCACCCAGCGCACAGTCCCTGAGGCTGGAGCGTGCAGCACTTGGCTTATACTAGGAACCACACGGAAGTGTGGCTAGAGCAAGTGAACAAGGAGGGAAATGGGAGGAGGTGACAAAAGACAGGTGAGGGTGCAGATTCACACAAGGCCTTGTAAACCATTGTAAGGGTTTTGGCTTTTACTCTAAGATGGGAAGCCGTTAGAGGGTTTTGAGCAGAGGTGTAACATAATCTGTTTTAAAGGAATCACTCTGGCTTCTGTGAGAAAATGAGATTGAAAGTATGCAGAGGTGAAGCTGGCAGCACAGTTAGGGGACTATTGCAATGGTCTGAGAGATGACAGTGGCTCAGACAAGGGTGGAGGTGTAAGAAGTGATTGTCCTCTGGGTATACTTTGAAGAAAGCTTTGTTGGTGGATTGAATATTGGGTATAAGAGTAAGAGTCATGGATAACTCCAAATGTTGGGGCTTAAGCCGTTGGAAAAATAGAAGGACCACTCACTGAGAATGGGGAGACTGCAGGAGAAGCAGGTTTGTGAGAGCATTGTGGACATGTTTAGTTTGAGACGCCCATTATATATGCAATATGTCAAGTAGACAATAGGAAATAGGAATCTGTAGAGGCCTAAACTAGACATATGGAATTGAGACTCATCAGCATGTAAGTAGGATTTAAAGCCTTGAGACTGGGTGAGATTATCTAGGGTTAGCTAAGGATAGATGGAAGAGGGAAAGTGTTCAGGAACTAAGCCCCTGCACTCAATGTTTAGAGATTGGGAAAATGAGAATGACAGCAAAGGAGATTTTGCTTTTGCCAGTTCGGTAGCAGACAGCCAAGAGAGAATGGTGTCCTAGAAGCTGGAGGAGGAGAGAAGGATCCAAGTGTCAAATGATGTCAAGCTGATGAAGGCTAGGAACCGATCATTGGATTCAGCCATGAGGAGCTCGTTAGTGGTCTTGATAAGAGCCCTTTTAATAGCAAGGAGGAGAGAGGAGACCTGATTGGAGGAAGTTTCAGAGAAAATGGACAGAGAGCATATATAGACAGTGTGTGAAGACTGCTCTCTTGAGGAGTGTTAGTGGAAAGGGGGGCTGAGAAATGGAGCAACAGCCACAGGGGAGATGTGGCATTGAGGGGGTTTTAAATGTTTTGTAAAGATGGAACATACTGCCATTTGCACTTTGGTGAGAATGATCGAGTGGAGAAGGAAAGGTGGGTACGAGAGTCATATGAGATCATTTCTGAGCCATATCCTTCAGTTGGCAAGTGGGGTATGGGATCCTAGTGCATTAGTGGAGGCTTAGCCTTCATAGACTTGTGGACAGTTCAGCCATAAAATTAAGGCAGAAAGAAGAACATATGGGTGTAGATTCAGGAGAGGGGTAGACATGGTATAGGGAGTCTTTGGAAGTTATTTTCTGGTTGCTTCAATTTTTCTTAGTGAGTAGGCTGAAGAGTGAATATGGGGAAATGTGAATAAATTAGGTCAAAGGTTGGCAACATTTTTCTGTAAAGTGTCAGATAGTAAATATTTTAGGCTTTGTAGGCCATACAGTCTCTGTTGCAACTATTCAATTTTGTTGTTATCGTGCAAAAGCAGCCATCAACAATAAATAAAAGAATAGCATTCTTTTGTTCCAATACAACTTTATTAAAACAGAGGGCAAGCCTGGGTTTGTCCCATGAGCTGAAGTTTGGCAACCTCTGAAGTAAGGAAATAAAGTAGTCTTGCTACATAGCACTATGGGCTCCCTTGAGGAATGTATAGGTAAATGCTAGTGGATGTGCAGATTGGGCACATGTCTTTTAACTGAAAGGAAACATGAAAAAAAAATAGTTGATCTGATAAGCTGATAGGGTCATAGATAATTCTTTAAAAGAAAGAAATTCTTCATATTTGTATAGTAAGTGAAAATCAGACTATCTATATCTATATATACACCTTTAGGTGTAAAATATAATTTCTACCTTAATTTGGATGTTTAGACAGCAGATCTACAGAAAAGTTTTTTGAGAGGAGCTGCTTTTTCAAATGACTATTCTTAGCCCTTGTGAATTTTTCACCCCTCCATGGTCTTAAGGAAATGCTTTACAGGAAAGCCTATGAGTTCTTGCTTTAAATGATTTTTTTGCAGTCTCGTAGCAGAAACAAGTGTGTACATTACAGTAAAGTATGGGACAAAAAGGTGCATCAGGCACAGAGAGAGAAGGAAGAAGGGAGAGATAGGAGGCAGTGTCTGACCTGGGCTTTAAAGGATGAGCAGTAAGTTTTGAGGTAGGTAAGGAGGGCAGAGGCATCTCAGACAGAAGGAATAGCTTATGCAAAGGCCCCAGGGATCTAAACATGGTTTGGGATGAGAGTGGACGGCAGAAACTAGATCTTCTTGAGAGCTAGGATTTTAATCCCGTCAAGTTGAATTTACAGTTCATTTATTTCTCAAAAAAAAAGTCATTTTGATTATTTTTCTCCAAAAATAAGTGTAATCAGACCATGCTTAAATCTTCATTCTTTCCTGGAATGTTGATATAAAGTCTGCAGTAAAACAGGTGAAAAAACATTTTTAAAAAACAAATTTCAAATAAAATTACACACTATTTCTTATTAGCCCTAGGCTACTCATTTTAGAAGAATATGAAGTAAGACATCGTAAGTTAACATTTCTTGAATTCTTACTATGTGCTCAGGCACTGGGCTTTACACAGAGTATTTCGTTGAAATCATACGACAGCACTTACTGGTGTTGATTAACTCCATTTTACAGATGTTGGTGCTGAGGCTTAAACAGTTTGCCCAGGTCATCCAGCTAAAAGTGACAGAGCCAAGATTTGAATTCAAGTTGTCCAACTCCAGGTCTCATGCTCTTAACAACTGTCCCATACTATATCAAATTTGATACATATATGTCCTCCTGGGAAACAAGAGTGACCCTTCTCTTTCCATTGTTTTCTCCATAAGGCTTTAGTATTATGGTTTAGTCTGCGTGTGTGTATATATAATACATACATGTGCATATGTACAGACAAAGCTTTAAATCATCAGATACATAGTATACCAGGATTGTGTAGTATAAACTGTAGCAGTGCTAAGTAAAGGAGAATAGAGACGTAAATAGAGACGTAAAAAAGAACTTGTCATTCCCTGATATATTTTGTATTTAGACATTCTATAAAACTTCACATTTTACTGAGAGTAATTTAACCCTTATGTAATAAAGATAGGTTAATAAAACCATGTGTTTTTGATATGTAAAAAGTATCCATGAATTTTTATTTTGAAAAATCAATATTTTATAAGAATTCTCCTGAGAAGCAGCTTTTACTTTGGGAGTAGGTATCTGCTAATGAGAGGAGAGGTCAGAAATTTTTAATAGAGGGATTTTCTTTGGGCTCCTCATGTTTTCAAATCTGGAGATGAATTGGGGACAGTAAGTGCATTGTTACAAAGCAGTGCAGCAGTGAGCAAAAACAGAACCTGTCCTCTCCTCATATCCTACGTTATTCAGCTTAACATTCACGGCCAACCTGTTTCTATATAAAGAGACCTAAAGTTTAGATCTTCTGAACTGGCTAATTGAAAAAAATTTTTTTTAATTATAAGTGGGTACAAAATTCTGATGTTACTTGTATTTTTTCTGATCGTGTTCCCATTCCCCATATAAATGGTTCCTTTTCTGAATTACTTTGCATGAATATTAGCTTATAGACTATCTTTCAGAATATAGATTATTTTTGAATAAGATATAAGCCTCACTTAAGTGTGTGTGGTTCAGATTTTTCTGTTTGAATAGGAACAGGGAAATATAAAGAGTATTTTAGGTGCAAATGTGCAGATAAAAATGTTTGAAAATTTGATGAATGTTTTTATTGTTTAGATGATAAAGCCCCAGTGACAGACACAAATATTCCATCTCATCTGGAACAGATGTTAGTTATCTTGATACAAGAAGAAAGTGAACGGGAATTTGGAGAGACGGGGCCATGTATGGAGTATTTACTTCATCACAAGATCTTGGAAACATTATATACCTTAGGGAAAGCTGATGTAAGTTCCTAATCCACGTGACGTTCTTGGGCATGTAATATATGTATTCATGTCTTAGAGATAAAGAAGCTGCCAAGCACTAAATTTAATTGTAGAGTTGTGTATTAAGTATGGCAGGATTCAAGTCAGTATGTGGAAAAAAAAGAAAATGGTATGGCCTCTGTGAACGTGACTTTCGAAGCTCCCAAATGCTCTAGACAACAACTGGTACTTAGGCTGCTTAGAATTACAGTGTCAACATTTGTGAAAATAAACTCAAGTGCAGACGCTCAGAATCACAGGAAATGAGTAGGAACCCAGTGAAAATTGGGTTACAAAAATAGGAAGTATTCTTCATAATCCTGAAAGAAAATGTCACTGATTATTCTGACATTAACTCTACTGATGAGTGGAGCCAGTTTCAAGTAAGTCTCTTTGGTTAATCTTCCTCCTCTTTAAAAACTAGGAGGTGATCACCAAGGGGCCTCCCCCAGCTCTAAAAATCTGTGGTTCTGTTCTGTGAATTTCTATAATATATGATGTGAAAATCAAACTAGAAAAACCCCAAGCTAATAGACATGTTTAAACACCAAATAGAATTATGAAGTAGTATTGAAGACAATTTCCTTTTAACTAAATCTGTAATACTCCATTTCATTTCTAGGTTAAATTCATTCTGTTTATATTTTCTAGGCAACATGTTTGCTCCCCAACATCCTCCGATTCATTCCCCTCCTCCCTTCTGTTTCCTGTTCTGTGGAGAGAGGGGTTATGCAACATTATATTGAACAAATATTAATTGACTTTTGAGCAAATATTAGTAATTATACTACTAGGAAATTTAGTTTGATATTGGTGATTATAAGTATTGTGTTTTACCTGAATAATTGAAGGTATTTGCTATCTTAAAATATTATTGTGCTTAAGATTATAGCTTATGCTATTTCCAGATAACGTGTCTATGATGATGTTTTGGAAATACTTCTTTTGTGACTATTATATTTTAAATCTGAGGCAGAATAAGCAGGTTAACTATAGAACATATAACCTTGTTAACTCATACTCTCTTAATCTACAACATGAGGAATCGTCAGGTATACCTACTTTTCAGCAAATATTTAAAACAATTGGCATGTTATCAAAACTTATTTATTAAATATTCATTGCCTATAGTAATCATAATGTAAATAATTTTGCAACTAATTTAGAACAGCATTGTTAGAATAAATCACAGCAGTTTATACGTAGGATTCCTTTATTTACATAATATGTGTTAGAAGGCTTCATTTCTCCTACACGTGTAGGATGGAAGGTTATTGATTACCTGTCAGTAGCGTAAGCGGTAAGATTCTGCCTTTGCTTTGGCTGGGGAGTTTCCTGTTACCCTAGCATTTAGAATATAAACGGGTTGGCATTGCCTGAGCCAAACTCCAGTCTCCACGGCACATTATCACCAGGCTGTTTGTAATTACATCAGCCTGTGGTCTCATACACTATATTATAGTCCCAGATGTAATTTTATTTATACAATACCAGTCAGTAATAATTTCATGGAGAATTTTATTCTGATAAAGTCATTAACTGGCTAATTGCATTGATTTTTGAAGGTGGAATATATTCACGTACATTGCCTCTCCTATTTTTGAAGCTTTTAAGTAAGTATGTTTGTTTGCATTGTCTGTTTTTTTCTTGTTTGCTTTTCTTTTCTCCTACCCCTAGTGCCCTCCGGGGATGAAACAGCAGGTTTTGGTGTTCTATACCAAACTTCTGGGGAAAGTCCGGCAGCCACTACTTCCACATATTAACGTGCATAGGCCAGTGCAGGTATTTTGTTCCCTTTACACAAAACTTTTCAGTTTGCTTCTTTTCGTATAGAAATAATTTTATATGATTTTTCTAAAATGACATGCAAATTAGCAAATACTTGAGCTTTCTTTATGCATGACGATGTATTAAATGCACTTCATGTCTTTATTTTTCTCTTTTAAAATTTTATACATTAATTTTACCATTTACTTATTTCCATGACATCTCAAGGAGAGTTTATTATATAACTCATTAATTTTTTAGAGTAACATATTTGAAAAACTTACTGCTAGCAAATTTATTTTGATATAGGTGATTGTAAATATTGTTCTTTCTGAAAAATGCAAGGTATTTGCATTATTTGAAAATTTTAAATATCCTGAAGGTAAATGAATGGCTGTTTACATGCTTATAAAAAGTAACCTAAGTTTAAACATTTGTTTTAAATTGTTTGACAGAAATTAATTCGACTGTGTGGTGAAGTCCTTGCAACGCCAACAGAAAATGAAGAAATTCAGTTTCTCTGCATTGTGTGTGCAAAGCTGAAACAAGATCCCTACTTGGTTAATTTTTTTCTGGAGGTATGGTATACTTCCTGTCAACCTTCAAAGTATGTGTGTATTAAAATTATTATGAGAATTGAATTCTGTGAATAATATTAGAAGGAATTACTTCTTTGGGAATCAGATAGCTTGTTTTACTTCCCAGAATTTTCATTTAAGAGCACTGTTTTATTTTAACCTGAAATCTCCTGAGAAAAACGATTCTCAAAGAATGTGATTGAGCCAGATGTATGGGGCAGTATAGGGGCTGGACAAATACAAAGCCAAGGCTTAGAAGGAGTACAGCTTGAAGGGCAAATCAGGGAGAGAGAAGTCACGGGAATTTATTAGCTATCATATTTTCAGCCAGGCTTGCTCAAGTGCAGAGTGTGGGTAACTTGACCTGGGTTAAGGATGGTGTGTGCAGATTTGGACAAGATGCGAAGTGTCATGAGTTACCTCCCCACCCTGGTGTAACAGTTGGAATTGCTCTATTATCTTGTACTATCTTGTCATAGCTGTAGTCACCGAATCATAGTTTACTTAATTGATATTTGGATTTTATTTCCAGTTTTAAATTAGAAAATAACTTTTATGTATTTCCTGCTTTCATTTACTTTTTTTCAGCAGTGAAGTCATTTAGGAATATATTAGAAAAAATGTTGTTTTTTTTTTGTTAAAAAATGTTTTTTCTTCTTCTTTTTTTTTTTTTTTTTCAGATTGAGGTATAAGTTAGAGTACAACTCAGTCTTTCCGATCCACCATTCTATGAGTTTGACAAACACAGTTGTGTAACCACCAACACAATCAAGATATGCAGTAGCTCCATCACCGTACCATATGTCCTTTCCTGGTCATCCTGTTTCCACCTCTGCCCCAAGCAATCATTGATCTGTTTTCTGTCCCAAGTTTTCTCTTATCCAGAAAGTCATAAAAATATAATCAGCCTTTTGAGTCTGGCTTTTTTTTTCTTCATATAATGCATTTGAGAGTCATCCATGAGTTTGGTCCTTTACCTTGCTGAGTAGTATTCCACTGTATAGATGTACCACAGTTGTTTATCCATTCACCAGTTGAGGGACTTATGGGTTGGTTCCAGTTTGGGGCAATTATGGATGAGACCACAGTAAACATTCACAGATTTTTGTATGGATTTAGATTTTCATTTCACTTGGGTAGATACCTCAGAGTAGGATTTCCGTATCATGTAGTAAGTGTATATTTGCAAAACTCTTCCCAAGTGGGTTTTTCATTTTGCATCCCATGGACACAGTATGAGAGTTCTGTTGTTCCATGTTCTTGTCAGAGTGGGTGTTGTCAAGTTTTTTTGTTTTGTTTTTAAAACTTTTAGCCGTTCTAATAGATGGGCTCATTTTTTATTCACTTTATTTAATAAGTAACTCAGGATCTTATTCTGCACTCTTACTGGAGGTAGGTAAGCATTGAAGCTGCAAAATTGCATGAATTTAAATTTCTAGGTTAGTGTTAAGGGCTATGAATGCCTGATTTTCATGGTATGCATCATATTTTGAAAGTTTGCTTCAACATGGCTGGAATAGCCTTATGATATAAATGTTTCAAATATCTCGATTTGACTAAGTGTGAGATTTTTCTTCTCAAAGTTTTTTACTAAAGTTTTCTTAGATACCTAAGTTACTTTATTATTTTTTTTAATTTTTATTTATTTATTTATATTTTGGCTGCATTGGGTCTTCATCACTGCACGCGGTCTTTCTCTAGTTGTGGCGAGCGGGAGCTACTCTTTGTTGTGGTGTGCGGGCTTCTCATCACGGTGGCTTCTCTTGTTGCGGAGCACAGGCTGTAGGCGTGCAGGTTTCAGTAGTTATGGCATGTGGGCTCTAGAGCACAGGCTCAATAGTTGTGGTGCACAGGCTTAGTTGCTCCCGCGGCATGTGGGATCTTCCCGGACCAGGGCTTAAACTCGTGTCCCCTGCATTGGCAGGCGGATTCTTAACCACTGAGCCACCAGGGAAGTCCTGATACCTAAGTTACTTTAGATGCAGTAGATTTTCTTCCAACCTTAAGCTTTAAGGAGTTTTTCTCAGAATCTCCGAAACTTGTTTCAGAAGTACACAGCCATAGATCAGAAGCAGAGAAAATTTGCAAGCATATGTATGCCTGCCTGTTTTCAGAGAAACATTTACATTTCGACCTCAGTACCAAGAACACCTTTCTGAATTAGTGTCATGACTGCTGTAATGCAGCATGTTTATAGCACATACTTCTCCAAAGCCTGAGGGGCTAGGTATCTCCATTTTCTGAACTGATCGGACTACTTATACGCTTTTAATGTCAGTTATTACAAGCTCCCTAGCATTAGAGTTATTTATATGCATTTTATTTTTTCTTCCTGGTCAGTAAGCTCCTTGAGGACAAGGACTCTATCTCATTAATCTTTAGGTCCCCACAGCTTCTCTGGTATCTAGCACAATGCATAGTAACTTTAATTAACTCTTATTGAATGAATGAATCTTTAGAGAAATGCAGCTTTATTACTGGTAAGTAACAGATAGTAATAGAAGTACTTTGCAGTTCTTGAGCATGTATCCCCTGAAATCTAATCTCTCTGTTCATTTATATCAGCTAATAGATACATCTGCTGTGAATTAAGTGCAGATAGTAGATGAGTTAGAAACATTTTTGCCCTAAAGGAGTTCATAGTCTGGTGATGAGGGTAAGACTAATGTTCAGATACTGTAATCTAAGGTAGAGTAAGGTGAGTATCATAAGAAAGGTACCCCCTAATGCCCCCTAAATGTTCATAGGATGAAGAGATTACATCTGCCCTTGTCATTAGGAAAGGCGGCATGGAAGAGGTTGTCTTTGAAATGAGCCTTGACAGATGTTTAGATAAGAAGGGGTGAACATAAGTAAAGGAGTGAAGATATGAAAGTTTGTGGTGTGTTCACATAGTTTAATTAGGCCACGTGGTAAGAAAAGGGCCTAGACAGATAGGTTGGAATTGTCAAAGGCTTTGAATGGCAGGATGAAGAGTTTGTACTTGCTTGCAGAGCTTTTTCAAAATGCAGCTTCCTTGGTTCCACCTCCAGATATTCTCATTCTGCAGGTCTAGGTGAGACCCAGGAATCTGCATTTTTATCAGGCCCCACAGAAGACCACAAGGCCAACAGTCCTGAGTCACACTTTGAGGAACACTAGTTTAGGGAGTGAGTGCTGTTCTAGGATTACTCTTCCTCTTGCCATTCTTATCCCAGGTGCCACGCCCAACAATAGTATTAACATTTTAGATGGAATAAAATGTTTTACATTCATAAAGACTGTGATATGCAATTGACTTTATAGGAAATAGGGAAGTTGTTTGGGATATTCATGTAGTTCCTCAGAATTGTTTTCTTTTAATATATGTGCTCTGAGCTCAATTTCTCAAGAAGATTGGTCTAAACTCTACTTTTAATAGTAATAAAAGTGATTTATAATAACTATCATATAACTTTGGAAGTAGATCTTTGAGTTCATTCAGCATTTAATGCACTTCTGTGATGGGTGAAACACTGATAGGCCCTGCAGAGAAGCGGGTTTATGATGAATTCTAACTTGTGTGAGTGATTTGACTTTTGCTTTTGTGTTTAAATGGAAAGCAAGATACTTTTACCTGGGAACTAAAGAGTTGCTTCAGTTTAGATTCTTTTTGTGTTTGGGTGTATGTGGTGGGGGGAAGGGTCACAATATTTCAAGCAAATCTTAGTTTTATCCTCAGAAACACAAGTAAGAATGCCCTCAGGATGTTGGTTTATATTTACAGAGCAGAAGTATAAGGAAAAAACAGAAAAATCATCTTAGAAAACTGGTTTTAGAAGAGTCAACATTGGGGCAATGTATTTTTAGTAGCCTAGTGATTAGAAAACAATTAACTGCAATTGAAACTTCCTGAATCCTTTTTTTCCTGACTAACATCAGTTGTTTTCAGTAGTAGTCAAATAGTTATCGCTAGTATTGTTCATTGTTTATAGTTGGTGTAAAACAGTTTGTAGATCGTGTTCTGAAGAGTATCATAAACGCCTATGTAATTTTTTTTAACATCTTTATTGGGGTATAATTGCTTTACACTGATGTGTTAGTTTCTGCTGTACAACAAAGTGAATCAGCTGTACATATACATATATCCCCATATCTCCTCCCTCTTTCATCTCCCTCCCACCCTCCCTATCCCACCCCTCTAGGTGGTCACAAAGCACCGAGCTGATCTCCCTGTGCTATGCGGCTGCTTCCCACTAGCTATCTATTTTACATTTGGTAGTGTATATATGTCCATGCCACTCTCTCACTTCGTCCCAGTCTCACCTTCCCCCTCCCCACGTCCTCAAGTCCCTTCTCTACCTCTGAAACGCCTGTGTAATTTTAAAATATCTAAAACACAGTTTGTTTAAGTCTGGGTATTTTCATTTGTCACAACACGTATCCATTGCTACAGTGGCTAGATACTGAATGTTAATTTTAGAAAAACCCATTAAAATATGATTTCTATTACATAAGGCTTTTGACGTGAATCTTACAAAACATGTATTCCTTTTCAGAACAAGTTTAAATCTCTGGCTTCTAAAGGAGCACCAAATGCAACTTCAGAAGATGTATTAAAAGGTCAAGATTCCTTGTCAACAGATACAGGACAGTCCTGTCGGCCAGAGGAACCGTCTGGTGCTTCTGGAATGGAGCACACCGAGTTAGAGGATGCGCCGCCTCCTCAGCCGGATGATCTGTCCACAGGCTTGGACAACCTCAGCATCGCTGCACTGCCAGAGGCCACAGTTGTTCGTCCAAACCAGGATTACAACTTAGTGAATTCGTTGTTAAATCTTACTAGAAGTCCTGTGAGTCATCTTCTTTACCTTTTTTTCCCTCTAACATAATCTCAGTTATTTGCACAGGGAAAAAAAATCTATTTTTATTTTGGTGTAAAACTTTAAATCTGTTTAAGTTGAAATTTTCCAAACAACCTGATGTACGTCTAATTCCAGCATTGAAGAGGTTATGTGTCTCTCCCCTCAGGATGGCCGAATAGCTGTGAAAGCCTGCGAGGGCTTGATGCTGCTAGTGAGTCTGCCAGAGCCAGCGGCCGCCAAGTGCCTCACGCAGAGCACCTGCTTGTGCGAACTGCTCACAGACAGGCTCGCCTCCCTGTACAAGGCCCTACCTCAGTCAGTGGACCCCTTAGATATTGAAACAGTGGAAGCAATTAACTGGGGGTAAGAGCTGCTATTTCTCTTTTCCCATAAGAGTGACTTCTTAAACCTACGCTTTTAAATCCATTTCCATTTTGCAATGATAGAAATCTTTAGTTTTGAAAAATATAACATTGCTAGTGATCATTAAACAGGATTGTGTGTTGTTTTTTTTTTAAAGAAATTCACGTTCTTTTATTTATTTATTTATTTATTTATGGCTGTGTTGGGTCTTCGTTTCTGTGCGAGGGCTTTCTCTAGTTGCGGCAAGTGGGGACCACTCTTCATCACAGTGCGCGGGCCTCTCACCATCGCGGCCTCTCTTGTTGCGGAGCACAGGCTCCAGACGCGCAGACTCAGTAATTGTGGCTCACGGGCCCAGTTGCTCCGCGGCATGTGGGATCTTCCCAGACCAGGGCTCGAACCCGTGCCCCCTGCATTGGCAGGCAGATTCTCAACCCCTGCACCACCAGGGAAGCCCCAGGATTGTGTTTTGAGGCTTGTTTTATAATTTGTTATCAGGAATGAATTGGCGTGGGAACGGTCCATCTGTTACATAGTTAAGCTATTTTCCCTCTGTCTGTTAATAGTGATCAATTATGACCTTAACTGTGTTAAGATCCACAACTTTATCTGACTATATTTTTTAAAAAACAAAAACCCTGAGAGAAGGAATCTTCTCTTTTATAAATCAGCTCCACTGCCCCTGGGGCAGTCTAACAGTTCATGGCCTGCCTGTGTGGAACCTCGCCTCCCACCTCTTTGTTTCACCCCTTCCCCTTCCCCCAGCTTTTAGGGCTCACCCCTTGATTCTCATATGAAAATGTGATTATTGAGGAACATTTATAAGTTATTAAAAACTGTAAAGCAGCATAAATAAAATTACCCATAATCCCACCACCTGTAAGCAGTCTAACATTTTGACATAATAACCTGTTATTGTTTCTCTGTGCATTTTTAACCCTGCTTTGGTTCTTACTTGTTTTTTTCCACCCTATATTGTCAACATCTGCCAGACCCACTTGTTAACTTTACTACTGGGTGGTATTTTAAGGCAGGAAGAGAAGCAAACCAGTTATTTCCTCTTGCAGTCCCTTCTTTATGTTTCTTTCCTTCCATCCTAGTGGCTGAGAACCTCCGACTTTTCATTTCTGTTACTTGGTCAAATTTATGGTGGAAATATGAGGACCTATCCCAATGGTTTTTCTGCTGCAGCTCCATTCTGCTTCAGTCTCTCTCCACTTAATGAGTGAAAATTATTCACAACTTTCATTTAAAAGGTTTTCTCTTACCTTTGGCTTTTATTTATAAAACCCTCTTCTGATTGTCATCCAGCATCGCCTGTGTAAACGTATCATAGTGTGTGTTCATTCACGTGCCTTCATCTCCCCTTTTGTACTGAATTGGATTAATGCTTTCGGATAACTTTGGACTTCAAATTTCTTCCTTGTCCTATAGCTTGGACTCATATAGTCATAAAGAAGATGCTTCTGCATTTCCAGGAAAACGAGCCTTAATTTCATTTCTCTCCTGGTTTGATTATTGTGATCAACTCATAAAGGAAGCACAAAAGGTTTGAATATTTCGTTGTTTTTTACTGATAACTTAAAACTGTAAATATCAACTAAGTAAAATTTGAATCCTCAATTTATATTTTTAACTATGTCTTAATTGTCTTAGGATAGCACAGTTAGTAGTTTATATCCCTAAGTATATCTTAATTGTCTTAGGATAACACAGTTAAATAAATAAAATGAAATAAACCAAAAAAAAGTGTATATATACGTGTGTGTGTGCATGTGTGTGTGTATGACAGCTCTGGAATAAATCGAAGTTCAAGTTCTGCCCATATGTTTCTTTAAGTATTATAGCATAACCCTTTGCAAGGTAACATTGGCCTCCCTCCATTTCTCCTCTTTGGGGAGATGTTAATACAATAAGTGACTGGGATAATATTTTTATCCTGTTTGTCTTTGTTCTTGGAAATTTAGATAACATGTAAAGGACCCAATAGCTAATGTCTCATCTAGGTTTATATGCCATCAACAAGATGGTCAGTAGGCAAGCTTGTTTTTTCACATTAATTCAGATGGAGAGTGCAAACTGACTTACGGATGTTATAAATTAATCTCTTTCCCATTTTAAAAAAACATAATGATACTTATACTATGTTCTAGACTGCTGCTGTTGCCCTTGCCAAAGCTGTTCATGAAAGATTTTTTATTGGTGTTATGGAACCTCAATTAATGCAAACGTGAGTGGCCTCTTTACTTAAAAAAAAAAAATCACTGTGTTCATGTTATTTTTGCCCACTAATTACTTGTTTGTTTTGCCAGTTCTGAGATGGGTATCCTGACATCAACTGCTCTGCTTCATCGCATTGTTCGTCAAGTAACCTCTGACATTTTGCTTCAAGAAATGGTGTTCTTCATCCTTGGAGAACAGAGGGAACCAGAAACTCTGGCAGAAATCAGCAGACATCCTTTAAGACATAGGTTAATTGAACATTGTGATCACATATCTGATGAGGTAAGCTATGTAAGGATTTAGAATTGGACTTAGATTCTTTGACATACTGATTTTGATGTACTTGTGATGTTTTGAATATAGCCTCTTTTTTTATGCGGCTTTTTATTTTGAACATTGAAAGCGTGAAGAATCGTTTATTTAAATTATTTTTCAGTTACCCTTTATCATTTTTGGTTTCAGATAAGCATAATGACATTAAGAATGTTTGAACATCTTTTGCAAAAACCCAATGAGCACATTCTTTACAACTTGGTCCTAAGAAATCTTGAAGAAAGAAACTATACAGAATATAAACCTGTGTGCCCAGAAGATAAAGATGTAGTGGAGAATGGATTAATAGCAGGAGCAGTGTAAGTTTCTATCCAACTCTGTGAGTTTAGCATTTTATTTAGAATCATAATTTTCTCCCCTCTTATTTCCCTTCCTTATTCTTAAAAAAAATACCTCTAATAGTTTAAAAGTTTTTAAAAAATAAAATTTAGATGTCCTGATCTTATTGTCCCTTTAAATTACAAGTGGCAGTATATAGTCATTAAACGTAACAAAATCATTATAGTCTTGAGTTTGATGTTAGTATAAAATGTTAATTTCTCTAAAAAATATAAATACATTCATTATTCCTTAATTCTTTTATTAGCAAAATTATGTAATGTTTTCTAAGAACATAGCAGAGAATCTTTTGGTTTAGAAACTATAATAAATTTTTTTTTATACATCATTAAATTAAACTTAGAGATCTGGAAGAAGATCCTTTGTTTACTGACATTTCACCAGATAACACTTTGTCAAACCAAGAGTGGCTTAGTTCTTCACCTCCTGCTTCTCCAGACCACCCCAAAAATGATGGAAAAACTGAAGTCCATAAAATTGTAAATAGGTGAGTTGCTATATTAATTTGACTTACATCTCTTTTACTTGTTTTTATAACATGTAATAGCTCTGCTCTTTGATCATTATAGTGATATGTTATGAATTCAGTCGTCCCTTCTTTAAAGATTATGTCAGCTTTTTGAAATGCTTATGTAGCTAGTGACAGTCTAGGGGCAACGATCTGCACAAAAGAGAAAAGCTCTAGAGTAGTAGTGGTTAAATAAATCTTCAAGGTCCTCTACTTATTTTTAATGTAAAATATTTTAAGTAATTCCCAGTTGGAAAAACATTGAGAATTTCCAGTTTGACAAATTGAACATATTGGCCGTGTACTCACATGTGTTAAGCAGAGGGCTATTCCTTTTTTTTTTTTCTTTTTTAGCGTTTTTATGTTGTTGTTTTTTTTTGTTTTTTTGTTTTTTTTAAATTTTTATTTATTTATTTATGGCTGTGTTGGGTCTTCGTTTCTGTGCGAGGGCTTTCTCTAGTTGCGGCGAGCGGGGGCCACTCTTCATCGCGGTGCGCGGGCCTCTCACTATCGCGACCTCTCTTGTTGCGGAGCACAGGCTCCAGACGCGCAGGCTCAGTAGTTGTGGCTCACGGGCCCACTTGCTCCGCGGCATGTGGGATCTTCCCAGACCAGGGCTCGAACCCGTGTCCCCTGCATTAGCAGGCAGATTCTCAACCACTGCGCCACCAGGGAAGCCCTGTTGGTTTTTTTTAAGTGCCCTTTCCCGGCAATTTTCTTCTTTTCCTTCCTTTGCAATCCTGTCGCTGATATGCCTGGTGCTGGGAGGTGACTTTAGAGAAGACTGCATGTGGTGTAAGATGCACAGTTAGGGTGCATGAAAATCGAAGGTTCAGTTACTTAAAAGCCAGGTTCCTGAGACTAACAAATTTCACGGCAGTCGATCATTGTCCTGTAATGTAAAAAGAGTCGAGTCTTCTTCTGCTTGATTCTACTTTAAGTGGAATGAGTAATTTTTAAATAAAACTTTTAAAATAATGACAGAGTATTTAATCAGTGAATTGTAGTACTGATTCAAGATTAAGTACTTACGAATATACAATTTTACTTTTCAAGTTTCCATTTGCATTAATACTTGGCTAAACTGAAGATATTGCTAGGTATTTTAACACATATAGAGATGTTGAATTGTGAGAGTATTTGTATTATTGATTATGGCATTTTTTCATTTAAGTTTTCTCTGTCTGGTACCGGATGAAGCAAAATCATCCTACCATGTGGAGGGCACGGGATATGACACCTACCTCCGAGATGCTCATAGGCAGGTAAGAGAAGTAACTAGTTTTTGACACGCAATCTAATGAGAATGCACACACGTTGTCACATTGCCCATAGTCGTTTCTCCAAAGGTTTCCCTTTCTCTGCAAGACCTAAACTCCACTCTCACCACTTGAACTTTTTGCCAGTGACCTGACTTTGCATTTCACTAACTGTGTGTCTCTATCTCAAGATTTCTTTATGCTCCCTTCCCCACCCCCCCTTTTCTTCCCTTTCTTCCTGCCCTTGAAATTATATGTCCCCCAAATCCTTTCCCCTGCTGATCTAAAACATGATTTTTAAATAATTCTACCCACCGCCCACCATTGCCCCCAGCCCACAGGCTATACCCTTTCCTCTTCACTATTCTTACTCATCAGTAATTCACAAGTGCTGGCTCTTCATCCCCTGCATCCCAGCTTTCCACCTTACTGAAAGTACTTTCCCAAAGGTCTCCTCTTAGTTATTAAATTAAATGGTCTTCTCTCAGTCATCTTTCTCCTCTGTAACATTTTACATTTTTACCAAATTCCAAATTTTGAAATGTCTCAAGTCAGAAAAATATACATTTAATTTTCATTTAAATCCTTTGGGTTAAAGTGTGCTCTTATTGATAATTAACTTGCATGCGCTTATAGTTAATTCATGATGCTTTAAGCCTGAATTCAAGTCCACATTACTATGTGAATAACTAGAGTAATGCAAATACATTCATGTAACAATAAAATAGAGGCAATAAAAGTAATACCAACCTCAGTAGTACTGATTGGATTTTTAAACTGCTTTGATTCTTTCTGTAAAGATTCATTTCCATATTCTGATTACAGTTATGATTGTTTCAGAAATATTTGACAAGACACAAAAAGAGTAGAAAAAATTTACACTATTACTTTCTAGCTCAGAATTTCAGAAGTGTTAATATAAAAATGCTTTATTACTGGACAGGTACATGTAAAAGTATGAAATTAGAACACTCCCTAACACCATACACAAAAATAAACTCAAAATGGATTAAAGACCTAAATGTAAGGCCAGACACTATCAAACTCTTAGAGGAAAACGTAGGCAGAACACTCTATGACATAAATCACAGCAAGATCCTTTTTGACCCACCTCCAAGAGAAATGGAAATAAAAACAAAAATAAACAAATGGGACCTAATGAAACTTAAAAAGCTTTTGTACAGCAAAGGAAACCATAAACAAGACCAAAAGACAACCCTCAGAATGGGAGAAAATATTTGCAAATGAAGCAACCGACAGAGGATTAATCTCCAAAATTTACAAGCAGCTCGTGCAGCTCAATATCAAAAAAACAAACAACCCAATCCAAAAATGGGCAGAAGACCTAAATAGACATTTCTCCAAGGAAGATATTACAGATTGCCAACAAACACATGAAAGGATGCTCAACATCATTAATCATTAGAGAAATGCAAATCAAAACTACAATGAGATATCATCTCACACTGGTCAGAATGGCCATCATCAAAAAATCTAGAAACAGTAAATGCTGGAGAGGGTGTGGAGAAAAGTGAACACTTTTGCACTGTTGGTGGGAATGTAAATTGATACAGCCACTATGGAGAACAGTATGGAGGTTCCTTAAAAAACTAAAAATAGAACTACCATATGACCCAGCAATCCCACTGCTGGGCATATACCCTGAGAAAACCATAGTTCAAAAAGAGTCATGTACCAAAATGTTCATTGCAGCTCTATTTACAATAGCCAGGACATGGAAGCAACCTAAGTGTCCCTCAACAGATGAATGGATAAAGAAGATGTGGCACATATATACAATGGAATATTACTCAGCCATAAAAAGAAATGAAATGGAGGTATTTGTAATGAG